>NC_133972.1:158226575-158595325 GCF_047716275.1 Strix uralensis | reverse complement strand
AAAGCAGCTTTCTACTGTCAGGATCAGCATTACCCCAACAGTTGCAGCAGCTCTCAAGCCTCTGGATTTGTTTGCAATGAGAGATTTGTTGTGGATTTTTAACAAGGCTCCAGTGTGTGTGCCATGCTTAGTAAATATTGGCCTTCAGGGTATTTTTCAGTCATGCTGAATGGACTGTTAGTTTCCCCAAACTGCAAAGTGCAGAAAATCCATTTCACTGATTTCTTTTGCTATAGAGATTGCATCACAACTTACACTCTACAAAAGAAAAATAAAATCACAAGAAGAGTGTCTAAGGAGCTGGGGAGAAAAGACACCAGCAACTGTGTAATGTCTAGTTCTTAAATAAGTGACATTGCAAGTGTTAACTTTCTGTTATGAAAATTATAAAACAGTAATTTTATTAGTGGTACTGTGAACATGAAAATACAACAAATCACTAAAAAATTGTACCTTTTAACAGGAGGTTATAATAGAAAAACATATCCCAATTGTTAGACAGAATGAAATTTATAAATAGAGAAAATGAAAACAAAGTACCATGTATCTGATCTTTATACATAATGTAATGTGTGACTAAAACAGTGGAAAAGAAATGGACATTGTGAGGGGTTTCAATGGCTTCCCATTACGCAGTTTAATGTTTTGATAGCCAGTGAAGTTTAATATTAAAATACTTCTAGTGCCCCTGTGAACTATTCTGTGGATACCTTTTATGAGCTAATTTTAAATGAATATGAGCAATGGGATGAAGCTTTTTCATTTGAACATGGTTTGTAAAAACAAAAAGCTTCCTGAGATAGCATGGGTATGCTGAAAGCAGTACTGCACCGATGTATTCAAACTTTACAGTACTCAAGTGATTTTTTTTTTTTTTTTTTTTTTTTTTTCCCCAGTGACTGTGGCGAGGCTGTTCTAAAAGTCTGTATCAGTCATAGTGAAATACTGCATTGGTTTTGATCTCTCTGATATTCTGGAGAATGATAGTGTATAAGAATGATATATTTTTTTTTTTAATTGTCCTAATTTTAAGTGATGGTGGAGCAATGAATAGAACAATAATTTATTGAGTATTCACACACTGTATGTATACTTTCATTATACATTTATAGAAGACCTATTGTTTTGTGTTTTCTGCTGGAGGCTAGTCTTGTAAAAGAATAGTCTAGAATAGACTCACTCACTGCATGTGTTGTCCATTTGCCTGTCAGCAGTAGTTTTGACAGAAAAAACAGGGAGTTTGAGTGACTGCTGGTCTGTCTTAAGGTATGGTAATGAGGCTAATTAGGAGAGATGAGAGCTGAACTGGATATGTGAAGGCAATTATCCGTGAAACTTTTGTCATGCTTTATCTTTATCAGATCTTTCTTTCTCTATTTTTGGCATTTGCCAGTGACACGCGGAATGGAAATATTTGAAGTGATACATATTTGAGAAAAGTGAAGTAAAGAAGGAAGGCAGAGGGAAGTGTATATAAGAACATCTCATTATTGAACTTAACATGGATATTGTAGTTCAGCAAGAAAAAACCTAGTCTGTGTTACTCTTGTCACATTTACATGAATTAAAATAAATTACTTTTTGTAATAATGAACTTACTAGACATCTACATCGCCCCTGTTAAGTGTACATTGTTTTGTTTGCTCCTTTTATGTTACGAGTAGCTGCAGCAAGCATGTTCTTAAACGTACTTGAAAGAAAAGTATGCAAAGGGCATGAGAAGAGTGAAAAGGCATTTAATTGTAAATTTTAAAAAAAGCTGAATTTTTCTCATTTCTGTTTTCAGGAGGCTAGTGCGATTTACTTTTAGACTGTTTCTTACACCAGTCTAGTACAAACTGAGTAAAAAAGAAGCACTGAACAGAGCAAATGAAAGCCAGGTGTCACAAGTCTTGATGAATCAATGCACATAATCCACAAAGAAAGAAGGTGATAAATGAAACTTGCACATTAATGAGACCATAACCAGGCTCAATTACTAGGCTGTTTTGAAGAGCCGTAGTAGCTTCCCACATCTTTTTATGTTAGAGGGAAAAAAATGACATCCTCTGAGCTCTCTGCACACTCCTGCTTCTTGCACTATGTCAAAAGACAATATAGATCTAATCCACTTTTAAAGAGAATGTAATGTTAAAGAAAAACCTAGCTACACAAGACATACTCAATGAGTTTTTAAAAGAAAAAATCTACTTCGTAATTTAGATCATTTTACTTGTACATTTTATATGAGTCTACCAAATGTGCTTATGAAGTCAGGGTACAGAATACACGTTGAATTTATCATAGTAGTGGGTAGTCCTCTCTTCTGAACTTGCTAGAAGTATGGCAAGGACTATAGTGAATAGATGTGTAATAAAGATCAACTCTTATTGCCCAGATATTTTTCCATTAAGCACCAGTTCTTTTTCTCAGATTTTATTTTGTAGTACATATGTTAAGAATATTACATACACCCAGAATGCCAGCACAAAATATCTGAGGTCTAAATCTTACATGAAGGATTGAATTGTATTTTGTGTCTTTAATCTTATTTGCTTTTAGTGATGATACAGAAAGTTGCTTGATCTCAGATAGACCTATGGCCCACTTGCTACTGTAAGATCTTACTTTGTGAAGCATAGCAGACTTGTACCCCCTTCCTCTCTTTCCCCTCCGTTCTTCACGCACACATGTACACACACAAAAATACTCTCGTCTTTCTACACTACAAAGACAGTGAAAGTGATTTATTGTAGATTGTAATCCACAGCCATTAGCTTCTTAGGTAGCTTCTACTGATCTTTAGTAAAAAGGCTACTTTTGCCTCCAAGAGAGAGTTTAGAGAACTCTTACCATCAGCTTTTATGTCATGGAGAAGGTGGAAAACCTTAGCTCACAGTGCACAGGAATAATACTAATTTTAAAAAAACAAAACAAAACAAAACTGGCTTGGCATTTTTCTGCAGAACAAGAATAAGGGAATGACCACAGAAATACCACTTTCAGTCATCAGCAAAAGCAGTGCTAGGGACACAGGACCTCTTCCCATGCATGATACCCTTTCTCACTGTAGAGTTCGTGTTCGGTATTCACAGTTATAAAGATCTGGAATATAGCTTTGTGCAAGAGGGAAAACTGAAAACAATCTTTAGATCATTTATCTGTTACCTATCAATTTGAATAAACAGAAACTCCTCGTATGCATTCCTACTCCCTTCAGCTCCTCTTCTCTGTTTACAGTCTGCTGCATTATGCACAACTGCTTGTTAGTATAAGTATAAAAAGAGAACAAATGTGCTGGTCTTCAAGTGTGGAGAGGTGGGCTCAAAATCTTCTGATCCAATACCACAGCTAAATACTTTAAAGAAGTAATTTATCTAGTTGCAGAAGCTAACGTGTTTTTTTTTTTTTTTTTAGTGTGTCTGGATGTCCTTACCATATTTTCCTATCCAGCTGACAGTGGTGGTATATAAACACGTAAAACATTTTATTATATTACCACACTGTTGCAGCAGGTTACCTACGGTACTTGTAACGAATAGGTTACTAATGAATTGTCATTTCCTTGCCTTATTTGGTTTGTGTTGCAACCTTAATTATATTTCAATTTTAGAATAAACTCTCAAAGTAGTGTCCAGGGATTTGGCCACACAGCTTGCATTAACATTAATCAAAATCACGTGTCTGAATTCCCACCACACTAAAAATGTACCCTGGATTTTTGATGGGGATTGTGTGCAGGGGGTGCACATGCAAAAGAAGGCTTCACTGACGGTTTCCTTTTGGTTCTGAGTCATGTTTGTGTACTTCATAGCTGAAATAAAAGATGGCCATGAATACTGGAAGCCCTTTATTCGCAGGCTGTGTCGGTGAGGACAGTGACAATTCATGCATCCTCCCTTTAATCAGCATAAGCCCAGCAAGTCCTTTTTACTGGTACAGTGAGGTGGTAACTGTAACCCAGGGGGAGCACTCACATCTTTCGTGTAACCACGAGATTTTGAACCTGAGGATGAAAGGCTGGTTCAGATAAAATAAAGCTTCTTCTCCATCATTGTCCTCTGTGCCAGCCAGGGCGTTATGAAAACCAGCTACTTTTTATCAGCAGTTGGCATGTTGTTAGAGTTCTGCATTCTCCTGTATTTTCCTGTTTCTGGTTGCAAGCAGTGTCAGATATTACTGTAATGGAGGGATACTGTTTAAGCAGTTCTTGCAGTCCCAGTGGAGGCAGTACCCAGAGTTTAGTGACACAGTCCTCCTGAGTAGTGAAGTAGGCTCCAGGGGTTGGACTCATTTTTGTATGGTTGGCCATGGATTGAAAAGTGCTGGGGTGTTTACTTTCATGTGTGTGTTGACCCATTGGTGGCTGGTGGTCACCAATTTAGAGATATGACTGTATCGTGGGTTTAATACTGGAATGTCTCACAAAACCAAAATAAAATCATCTCTTCAGGCCCTCTTTAGTATGCAAATGAAGTTTCCTGATTAAAAAGCTGCACATACTGCTCCAGTGCCAAACTGAAGAGAGTTTCTGTCTGGGAATTGGAAACTCAACTCTTTTATAAGTCGACCATGGTTATACGTTGTGTTTTTGCAGCTATGTCTTCTGCTAGCTTCTTTGGAGCATCTTTAAAGAAAAAAAAAAAAAATCTTAAAAGATGACATTCCATGTCTAAGCTAATCCACGCTTTGCATCAGAAGAAACCTCTCAGAGAAAACCTGAAGTTTCCTTGAATATCCTATTTTGGAATGATGGATGCTGACCGACTGAAAAACAGGAAAAAAAGTTTCATTTACTGGATTTCAAAGCAGTTACCTCATAAAATAAATAATAACTTTCCATATTGCTTTCCCATTAATCCATATATGTAATGCAAATAAATGAATAAGAAGTTTCATATCCCCCAAAGTTTACAATGATTCTACCACGTCAAGACAGTTTCTACCTGTAGTGATGACTCATTGATTTGGTGTAGCACCCCAAGACTCATTTAAGAAAAATACAGTTATGTCCCTTTGACTGACTGAGGCTCTAACATTTAATAAAACCAGAACCCCAGGCATTTTCTTAATTTTTGTCTTAGGTCCAATCTTGCAACAATTTATGGATGTGCTTAATTTTACACAGGTGAATAGGTTTATTAAAATAAATTAGATCTCTCCTATGCTTAAAATTCAGTACTTTTTTTTTTTTTGTATGAGCAAGGATTTTCTGTGCTGCTATAAAATTCATTTTTATTTCTATTTTATCACATTCAGATGCTTTCTTTTCTATGTTTTCTGTTTCAAACTAGCACTTTTAGAAATAGTATTCCCACTGTGGCATTGGCGAGAAAAAGAGAAAAGATGTATTTGCAACTTGTATGGCTCCAGTGAAACTGCTAATAAAGATTGCCTTAATCCAACCAAAAAACCATTAAAATTGCTAATGAACAAGCCAAGAGGTATTGTGTAATGAAACAGTTAAAGTAGCACTTGTTTTCTGGCAATGACAGGAAGGATTTTTTCATTTTAAAAAATTGTTTCAAAAGCATCTTTCAATGTATAGTCGTTTTCAGTTTGCATCTGTCTGCGTCGTGAGCGATCCTATCACCCCCTTTTCAAAGCCATATGAGGTTTGCAATGCAGAATAATTAAAACAAATCTTGAGTAAACTGTTTTGTGGAGATAGAAGTTTGATGGTTGAATATATAAAAAATTGTAACCAGATGTTGTGCAGAAGCCATAATAGTTTAAAGATCATGAGCTTTTTCTTTTTTCTTTTTTTTTTTTGTATGAAGCAAAAATATTCTAATTGAAGTTGTCAGCAGGAGTGAGACTAATATGCCTGTATTTGATTAAATAATAGTTTATTTAACATTCAGTGTGGCCCAAAATTGGCTGAGACTAAAATATAGAAACTTCTTACTTTAAATTTTTGTATTTAAATAGAGTGAAAAGTAAACCTAGTTAATGTTAACATTTTTGCTTGATATTCCCAACTTTTCTATTATTTGTCTAGTTCTGTGTCTCATTGGAATGCTGTGCTATCCATTGCACACACGTTTTCTTCCTATTTTCTTATTAACTGGTTGGTTGATAGAAGAAATGGAAAAAGAAAGATGGGCAATAAAGTCTGGAATGCACTGGTTGATCAGAATTATTACTGAAATCTGGTAGAATTTAAGAGCATAACGCAAGCATCATCCAACATCCCTTCTTGCTAGTCTGTGCAAAGCACAGAAACTCCAGCAGACACATTAAGGGATATTCGTGCATGAAAAGGGTTGTGTGTTTTAAAAATACCAGAATATTGAAGTATGTGCAGTAGATTTCCTGGCAGTTATTTATGCTGTATGGGATAGCAGTGTTTAATGGATAAATTCAGAAGTAGTGGCTAAAATTCTTTCACTAGATGATTGCTGATTTTTTCTGTTGCTTCACTAATGAACATAATGATGTCTTCTAAAGTCAGATGCTGAGATTCTTTCCCTTCTTCTGTACTACTTTACTTCTTAAATAGCCCTGTAATCTTACGTGATGCTGTGCATAAACAAGGGGATCCCCATCTTGCCTTCCGTGAGTAACCGTTGTTAAAACCATTGGAATTTCATTCTTGCTCTGCTCTTTGTAGCTGTTTGGCCTTTTGCGTACGAAGGGACTGTGTGACTCATGATCCACAGACTATGCTGGATTTAAAAATGAACCATAAAGGCATGAATTGCTTGGCTTATTGGTGGCATATGTGTGTGTGCAAATACTTCCCGCAGGAACGCTTCAAATTCAGGTGTGAGATCAGGCATTTTTAAGGCAGATCTGTCTTTAAAATAGCTTATTCCAATTGTAGAGTGATGTTGCCTATGGAAGGGCTTCCCAACGTTTTCCTTTGCCCTCTGCCATGGGAGCAGCACCCTTTAGGTGCCCTCGCAGTACCCTCTAGTGACTGCAGCTGACTGTTACAGTCCAACCTGGCTGCGCTCAGTGCTGCCCAGCCGCTTCGTGCACCTTCGCCTCTGTGCCCGGGACTGCACCAGTGCTTTCAGCGATGCTGGTCTTTAACTGCTCCTACAACCTGCCGCTGAATAGCAGACAAGGCCAAATTTGTAGGGAGATTGCAACAATCTGTAGGAAACTTGTATTCCATTACGAGGCCATTAATCACTGAAACGTAGTAGAAATCACAGCCCCGGCTGTGCATGCAGTATGTGCTATGATGCTAGGGCTGTCATTCCCGAAATGTAAAATTATATACGCCATCTTGAAGATAAGTCTACCCTGTCTGCCCTGGTAGTGCCACACATATGCCAGGGCTCCAAATGTAGATGGCAAGGCCATAGTAAAATCAGCCAAGAATTACCCTTACCATAGCGAAAGCCAAGCTCAGTGCAGTCAGTTTTTTATCTCCTTCTTTTTTTTTTTAACTCCTTCTATGTCTAAATCAAATTGGCATCAAATGAGTGCTAGCTCTGTAGGTTTTCTATGTTCTTCTGCTCTCCTTGTGCTTTGTGCAATAGGTGGAGTTACACTGCATATGAAATAGGAGAGGATTTGTTCCTTGATTTGACAACGGAAGAGTTAGTTGCAAAACACTGATTTGTTGAATGTTGTAGCTAAGTTGCTTAGCTTTGCACTGCTCTACAGTAACTTCTGGAAGTTCTTCCCTGGTTAACTCAGACTGCTATTAATAAAAGAAACAGGGCCTGGTATTTGTATTTTAAGAATTATTTCTGGGAGGTGTAACTCATTGGTAAATGCAACCTGATTTTGGAAAGATTTTTCCTTATAAAAATCCATACATGTCACATCCACTTACATTTGTGGGCATTTTTTGAAAGAGCAATACTCCTTCTGTATCATGCCCAGATTTAAAGACTGATTCAGAGGATCCAGGATGCTGGTCATAGACAGGTAGCATTGGCAGCCATCCCAAAATCTCCTCAAAGGGTCCAGAGGTTGTTACTGCATGAATCATTCAGTGTTCCCCACACCTTCCTCATCTTCCTGCTGATTTTACTATCAGGATTTCACAGCCATGAAGTTTCCACAGCCATGTCCATTTCCATATGACTAGCCACTAAGGTGTGAAATCCTAGTCCATGACACAGAACCAAAAAATGTTTCCTATAAAATATATGTAGGAAATAAAGGCCCTTCTCTTTTCAGTTCCTGAAAGAGGGCTTTTTGGCAAAGATGCTGATGAAATGGAAGGTTATTTTTTTTCTCCTAGAGAAAAGGCATGTCATTATAAATGTGCTCCTTTCTGGTGTATGTCTTTTTCCTTCTCACTCCTAAAGATTCCAGTAGGTGATAAAGAAAGGGAGTGAAAACAATTTGACATTCACTGTTACGGAAAAACTGAATTCAATTGAAAAGCGAATTCTTAAGAGTGTCAGAGTTTTTGTTCCATCAGTAAGACAGAAATGGCATTGAATGTAGCCTGTTCGCAAGTAGCAGCTATGATTTTGTACAGCATGTCTAAATGTAAAGGCTTCCTTTTATTTCAAAGTTGTGTACATGGGCCTTCTGGAGGCTGATTTCAAGATCGGATGCATTGTGATACCAACAGGTAGAAGGTAGAAGGGCAACTGTTTCCTGACTTTTTTTGCCTAAATAGCAAAGTCTGATAAATTGGTCAATAGAACGGGATCAAACAGTTCCTCTTGGAGTCCATGTCTTAGCTCTGCACAAACACATGAACACGTTCAGGCAACCCAGTGGTCTTTGCCTCTTCAGTTACAACATGGATGCAGCCACAGCTGCCTGCAAGCGAGGCGGCTGTGGAGCTGTTTCGCTGACGCCACTTTAGAAAGGAAGTGGAGGGCTTGTTTTACAAGGCATTCCTGCGCAGTCAGCTTCATTTAAGAAGCCTCCAAAGGATGTGAAAAATAAGTTAACTGTGGGCTTGCGGGATGGTTTTCACTGTGCCTCTCCTTTCAGCCTGGTGCTTGATTTCTTGAGTGCCATTTTCCAGTCCTTTGCAGCGCTCTGAACTAAAAGCCTGAGTATGTGACAGGGTGGGTACATTTCTTCCTCGTTGTGCAGAACTCATGATGGAAAACCCTGCTAAGTTATGTGTTTCTCTCATACTGCTCTTGTCAGGCTCATGCCATTTAAGAGAATGACTGCCCCCAGCAGTAAGCTCACCCTGCCACTTGCATTAGAAACAATTCCTTCGGCGAAATGCAGTCTGTAGGAGTGATTCTGACAATGCAGATGTTGAAGCTGGTGTCTTAAGCAATTTAAGAACCACTTTCTTAAAGGTATGAGTAAAATTAGTCTGGGGATGCTGGAAGCACTGCTGTGCAGTTACAGTATTCTCTCTGTGCAGATGTGAATGAGTATAAAAAGTACAGAGGGCATACCAGTTCTACGACTGCAAAGGTAGAAAAGCCACAAATCCTGCATGAATGTTATTAAGATAAATACTGTTTATTATTTGTTTTTTTCTTTTAAATTGGCTTTCCTACTGGGTGATTCTCCCAAAAAAATAAAAAGACATCAAGGCAGTTTAGTTAATGAAGTTAAGCTTGATTAATAAGGGATTCAGGATATTCCTTTGTGTACACCAGTTACCATGACTTTCCTTTTTCTTGTGCTTTTACATGCTCCAACTGCCTCTAGTTTTATATCAGGAAACACTTGTTTTTCTCTCTTTTTTTTTTTTTTTTTTAACCTTGTGTTATATCACAGATTTTAAGGTCTTCAGTCATTATGCTGTGCCTCTGTCTCAAATTCCATTAAATGTTTTCTATCAAACTAGGAGACCATATGCCCATGTTGGCCTAAAATTCTCAGTGCATCATGTACCAGAAATAGAAGCTGGTAAAGATTCTTCAGAGATTGTGTTCACTTGTTCCAAAGACCTGGCTTGTTTATGGAAGGGATGCTTGCAGTACATAAACACTATTTAAGGAGACTCCAAAATGTAGAACAGTTGTTCTTGTCTCCTCATCTTAATGGTATTCTTAAGGAAAGCTATACAACACCCTGTATTGAGTCTCATTTACAAGTAGGCATTAAGATCTTGATAGGAAAGAGCAGAGAATAATTTTTGTAAAACCTGCATTAGATACTTCACTCAGTTTCTTGTAAACATTCTGTAATTATTTACAGTGGAATTTTAAAGTAGGTTTCTCCATTTTTAATAGCTGTACAGTTTTACAGGCTGCAATCTGTAACATTTAGTCTGGATGTTGGTCTATTTTAATTAATACTTTTATACCCATGAAATTTAAAATACTTATTTTTCGAGGCAAATGAATAGGAATTAAGGCTAAAATTGATAGAAATTAATAGAAAAAAAAAGTGACAAGTGATCTACAGCCTCTCACTGAAGAAAGCTTCACAGAATTGTTGAGGTTGGAAGGCAGCTCTGGAGATCATCTAGTCCAACCCTGCTGCTCAAAGCAAGATCAGTGCTCAGGGCTGTCAGGTTTTGAATAACTCCAAGGGCAGAAACTCCACAGCCCTCAGGGCAACCTGTTCCTGGGTTCAACCACCCTCGCAGTACAAAAGCTTCTCCTTTATGTTCACATGGAATTTCCTGTATTTCAGCTTGTGCCTTTGCTTCGTCCTCTCACTGGGCACCACTGAGAAAAGCCTGGCTCCGTCCTCTTTCCTTTCCCCACCAGGTACATATTGATGTGATCTCCCTGAGCCTTCTCCAGGCTGCACAGTCCCTGCTCTCTCAGCCTCTCCTTGTATGTCAGATGCCTGAGTCCCTTAATCATCTTTGTGGCCCTACTGGACTCTTTCCAGTACATACTTTTTTCTTGTACTGGGGAGCCCAGCGCTGGACACAGCACTCCAGGTGTGGCCTCACCATGGCTGAGCAGAGGGAAGGATCACCTCCCTCAACCTGCTGGCAACACTGCCTAATGCAGCCCAGGAGGCTTTTGGTACTTTAAATGGGTTAGCTTTTAAAAAATATCAATATGGGGTTTTTTTTCTTTCTTTCTTCCCCCTCCGTCCCGTTTCTTTTTCAGGAGATACCTGCCTAGATGGATGTTAGAGTTGACCACAGCTCTAGTCCATTCTTACTTTCTAAAGCTATCAAAAAAGAAGCTATCAAATGGTTTTGCTGAAAGTGGAATCACAGGACAGAGTAAGATGATTATGTTAGAACCAGCCGCTTAGACACAGACTCTGCCTTATTGTCTTGTTAGCTGGAAGTGTTTGGAATGGATTGGATTAGATGAAAATGTCCATTATAAAAAGGCCGCTACTTTTCAATATTTACCACACCGTGGTATCTGGGATACCACAGTTTCTCCCTAAGCTCACAATAGGAAATAACTATGGTAATTGTGTGGTATGGGTTGGCAAATGTTGATTTTTCTGAATGGAAGCCATTCTAGCAACAGCACGTAACAAGATCTGCAGTAAAAGTGCAAGTCTTAAGCGTACTGAAAATAATAGGTGGACTAGTCCACTTTGGATCCCACCCTAGTAACAGCTTTCGCATGGGGACTGCGTGAGACTCAGATTATAGTGACTTCAGTTCCTGAACAAGTATACAAGCTATAGCTGCCCATATAAAACGTTTTCTTGTTATATTTTTTCTTTAATTAAAATTAATGGTCCTAAGGGGAATTTTTTAAAGTACAAGTAACAGGTAAATGTTACCTCACTGGTTTTCACCAAGAAGTAGACACCTAATTGACATTTCCTCTCTGAGTCCTGAAGACTTCTATGAAAACTTTAGATCCTCATTTTGTAACTTCGAATTAGAAATTATTCTTCAAGTGTAGTTTCCAGATTTGGGGTGCAAATTTGGGAGGATGTAGATGATCAAAAGTCAGTGGGACTGAGGCTTCTAAGACACTTAATGGCTTTTGAAATTTTTACCCCTGAGGAGCCTTTCCCCCGCTGATTTTGGCAGTCCTCAGCCAAAACCTACAAATGAGAGTTCCTCCTCTCAGCTGCTGGCTTTCTGAGCCATTTTCTATATAAATAGAGATCACGTGGACTTTAATAAGGTCAGGGAATGTTTTTTAAATGTCTGTGATTTTTTTTTTTTCCTCAAAACTTAATTTTGCCCATCTGATTTCTGTGGAAGTGGGAACAGATGCCAGAAGCTGAGACTCCAGAGCTTTGTGCTCACGCTTACAGCACAGCACTTGCAGGATTGGGACCCTCGATTACTATCACATGTAGAGTTAAGTACTGGCTCTTAGCTGAGATCTGCAAAAGCAGTCTGGTTCTTCTACTGTGTCAAAGTTAGGGGTGTTTAAGGAAATATGGATGTATCTTTGCTCCATTTTGTCTGTTCACTTGATGAGTGAGATTACTTCATGAAAGAAGGGATACATGAGGTGTCTTTGTGAATGTAAATCCTCCAGTATTGATGCCTAAACTTAAGCACCTAATTCCATGTTTAGGCACCTTCATAACTGGCTTTTTATCTCAGAAAGTGAGTCCATTTATAGTATAGTCTAACTATTACTTAGATTCCCTGTTTGAGACCGCAGGGCTTGGATATTTCTGCCTTGTGCCAAGATATGAAAGAGTCAGAGGCATTTCCAGTTTTCTCGATGTCTCGGTGTGCTTAGTTCTGAGGGTACTACTTTTATCCAGTTACTGATCAGAAGAATAGTCTAGTTTTGTACATTTTATACCATTTATGTTGTATTTCGAATTTGAAAAAATTCAAGAGACTCATAATGACTTACATTTGTTCTCTAACAACGGCTGAGCGCGTTTGGAAGCACACGGCGTTCAGGAAGGAGCAGCAATATGTGCGTATAAGCTCTGAGTTTTCAGGCAGCCGTTCAGCATCAGAGCTGCTGCGTGAATCTGTTTCAGCAAAGTGCTAGTGAAGAAGGATATAGAGGCAAGGACCACAGTTCCCAAACCAGCCCCCCTCTGTCCTGCTTATGCACACTAATGCATCTATCTAACCATTTTTTGTAGGGAACAGTATTATTCCTAAATGGGACTCTTTTTATTAATCTTAATTTTGATTGCTTCATATAAGTACTGCTTTAAAATTGCCTGAGGATCAAGCAGATTTAGAAAAGTGAGAAGACGTTTGGCCAGAAACTTGGCAATTTTTACAGAAGTTCCTAAAAAGGACTGATAAAACCTGTTGCAATACTAACATCATAAATCTGGTGAAGATGCTGGGAGATGTTGCTGCCAGCTTTTTACTGTGTTAGGTGATAAACTGCAAAAAGAAAACAGGACACAAATTTAGGCGGACTGTAGTTTAAATGCTTGTGAGCACACCTCAGCAGAGATAACATATTACCTTGAGTCGATGTACAGGAGGAAGGGAGAAAAATGGTGCTACATTGGGGGAAAACAAAGACAATCAGGTCTTTCTTCTTGAGCAGCTGCAGCCAGTTCCACTAATGGAAGTGCAAGAGCAGAAACTGGCAGCACAAGGTATGTGTTCGTTTTTACAGATGGCAATGCAGACAAGTTGGTAATTGAGAAGGAAGTCGTGTACGTGAGCTGTTTGACGGGGGACAGCCCATTACAGTACTTCCCTGTATAATTGACTTGGTGAGTTATTGGAGACAGAATTTCTATTCCACTTGAATAAGTTTCAGTTGCTGTAAAATGACATCATTATTGTGCAGGAAATGCAGGTTTCCAGGTTTCTTTCTTTTTTTTTTTTTTCCTTTATTGGTGTTAATAAAACTTTTAAAATCAATTTTCAGGTTGCCTCCGTGGAAGTCTGTATTGTACTGCTGGTAGTCAGTAGCAAAATACACTGGAAGTGGGATCATACCATAGTATGGTAGCTGCTGTTTAAGGCACTGAAAGAGATTTAGGGATGATCAGCTTGTGCGAGTTGAAGCATAAGACCTTAAAAATACATTATATCCAGTAAAAGATGGTTGAAGAAAGCTGTTTTCTAAAAAAAAATCATACTTTGTCTAGAATGATTAAGTAAATATTTAACTCTTTGAAAACCAGACTACTGTTCCACCAGAAAATATTTCTCAGTGTTCATTACAAATGCCTCATACCATAAGTGTGTGTATGTGTATTTATTTAGTCTGTATATACGTATTTGGCCCAACAGAAGATCACATATATTTTTAACACACAGTGTTTAAAAATCAACCACCACTAACTGTGGCAAGGAAGTCTAACCTGCAGAAAAAGTTTTATTGTTTTATATTTATGCCACTTCAGACCCTGAGGGGGAAACTGTGAAATTACTTTCTATCCCTTTTGGGGTTAACAGATACACTGTGAACTACATAATTTTCACCAATAAATACTCAAAGAATGAAAATTAGTAAGTCATTGTGAAGTGTATTGTGATTATTTATGTCATGCCATAGTTGCATGTGACTCTTAACGGATGATAAAAGCAGTGTTAAATTCCTGCCTGTGGAGCTCAGGCTCTGGCTGAAGGTGGGTGTCCGATGCCGGTTCCCTTCCAGCATAGCGGCAAAGGTTGGTTCAGCTGTAGCTTGAAGGAGGAAGTAAAGGTGAGGAGGTGACAGCAGTGACAAGATCCAACAGCAAGTGATTTAGAGACTTCTTTACATAATTTAATCATTAGATTTTGATCAGCCTTTGTTTTACTTTGGTAGCAACCATGACATCCTAAACTAATATCTTAGTAAATTCTTACTTAGTAAGACACAAAGAGATTGTAGTTCGCTGCCTGTGTTTTGGGGTTGTTTTTTTTTTTTTGTCAGTAGTGAATGCTGCTGTCTTGAAGGTACCTTTACCAGAATACAGGGAAATGCTTCAAACGCTGGGGCAAAATCTACTCATCTGCATTTTTGCTGCTGATAAAAAATAAGTGCCGTTTACATGCACATTAAAATATTTATTCTCCCTGAGGGATTGGGGGTAGGATTTTGAAAGGCTGTGCTAGCAGTAATGTTTAATTTACTGTCTGGGTTTTTTTCCCTCTCTAAAACCCCCCTGATTCCTGTCATTAAAAGTTTGTAATACAGCATATATCATAAAAAGATGCTGTCACAATAGACCATTAAAAATTCCACTAAACTTTTTATATGAATTAGGTGTGTAATTTTAACTTTCCTCTTGGCATTTTTACTTTCTTCGTACCTTGCCTTTTTTAACCTCTTTCTTATGCATCTTTCAAATACAGCTCTTTAACGTAATTGTTCTTGAAAATGTCTTAGATGAAGAGTTTGGATTTGGCACATTAAATTGACTTCAAGAGGCATCTGTTAACTCATAGTTAAGGTTGAAACAACTTCTACTTTAACACTCTGCTTTATGTGTTTCGCTCTTTCTGACAACTTACGCTTTTGGGGCTGAAAATTTGCTGTGCTTGGTCTATTCCTGAAAGCTGTCCAAGTTATAAAGGGAAGAAAACCCAATGACTTTCTTTTTAATTTAGACATAGTTACAGCAAAAGCAACTCAAATTTTAAAATGTGAAACTTTACAGAGACATAGTTGTGGCTGTTTCATAGTTGAGAAAGAAAGCAGTTTTGATTAAACACATTCAGAAAGGTCTGAGTGCCTCTGCAGCCAAAAGAAATGAGGGCTGAAAGATTCTTTTCCCATCCTAAGCGGAAGAAAGTAGCACTTACTCCAACATCCAGATGCTGCCTTGCTGCCCAGGTTTTAAACTTCAATTAATCTGAGCCTCACCAAACTCAAGAGAACTGAACACCTCCTCCTATAAGGAGGACAATACCTGGAAAGACCTAGCAGGTGTGAAACAAGAAACTCCTAAATACTCATGGCAGTGCAAATGCAACATATACATATGTAACCATGAGTGCATTATACTGTTTTTCTGAACTGTGTAGTAGCAGCCTGATGATTACAGGTATGAGACCAGCTGCTTACAATTGATCCTCTCCACAGCGCGTCACCTGGCTTATGCTGAACCAAGCGCCTGCAGGTTTCCTTGGACCTCCCATGTTGCCAGAGAGCATCCAGAGCCAGCGTTTTGCCTTTTCAGTGAGGCATGTATGGTTGTAGTCCCTGACTTTCTTATTGGAAATAGGTCAGGCATATGCTTATTCTTGGGTAACATCTATGATTTCTCTGCACCTCGTGTTCTGGAGCCATGATTACAACGTGCTCCGTTTCTGACACAGTAGGAAAGCCAGAGATGGTGAAAAAATCCACTCAGGCTTCATCATATCGTTGTTTTGTGATGGGGAAGTGAAAGTAATCAGCAAAAAGACAAGTTTTGTTGTGTCCAAAACCAAGCCGGTGATGTAAGAAAAATGCTTGGCTGACGCTTGTGGAGCCTATTTGAGTTTCTAAAAGCATCTTCTGGCAGAAATTTTGAAAACAGGATGTATTTGGCACTAGCAGAGTGTCAGGCATCATTGCTTAGTCTAGCTAGCTCAAAAGCCACAGTTCCTGAGCAGTGTTTTTGGCTGTGCTTTTACAATATATATTTTGCTACATGAAGTTCCATTGAAATAATAACTGAAAGTTCAGTGGATTTTTAATTATTTTTTGTATAACTGTGGAGTGTAATGATGCTTCTACATGGCTACAAAGTTTGAAATCATGTGAACTGTAGGGTCATCTTTTTAAAATCTAAAGCAGTTTTTATGAAACAGAACTGCCTGATCATATCAAGATGCCTGAGTGAATTACTTGTTATGGTATTCTTTGCTGGTTTATTGCTTAGCAGAAAGCACTACTAATAATTTCCTTGTTTCAGTGAAGTATTGGTAACTAGTGAAAATCATTTAAGGAGTTAAAAAAAAATTAGGCATTCGGGCTTGACAATGGGTATACCAAGTTTCAGACTTGTTCAATTTGAAACGGTCAAGATATGAAACCATAAAAAATGTGAGTAAATACTCTGCATATCAAGGGTTGTTATGCAATTACATGCTTTCAGCATGGTTCTTACTGAGGGAAAACAGTAGAGAGATCTGCGAGAAATGTTCAGTGAATAATTACAAACTTTCATAGCTTAGCTACATAAAAATAATAATCCACTTGTTGCTTTGCTACTACTAAAATACTGATATGCTTGCATACTTTTTTCCCCAGAGCAAAGCCACTATGACTGTAGATTTGTTATAAAGTTATCTGAAAAACTTGAAATCCCTTCTGTCCCCCTCCCCCCCAAGGTTTGGCCAATCTCCAAATTATAAACAGCTGAACTGATTTAAATAAAGTTTTCAGTACCAAAAAAGAAAATAAAAAAAAAGGTTACATCTGGGCTGACAAAAACATGAGCCAAGTTTCAGCCCAATGTGGTTTGAGACAACCGTGATATTAAACGCCCAGACCTAGGAACTGGAATGGAAATAGAGACAGGCTCTTTGCTGTACTGGCCCCTTCAGGATTTGTGATTGTAATGTAGTGGTTATAAGGCTCCAGATGATTAAAGCTTTACTTAGCAGATACATATTTTAGTTATTTAGACTCTTTTGGTTATTATTCCAAGGATGTACAGGAAATTTTCATGGATAACTCCAGCTAGTGCTAGAGGCATTGATCGCAGACTGAAACCTTTTTATCTGTGGCTCAAACCCTCCCATGACTAGTTATGTTGATTTACCTTTTCTGGGCTGATCTTAAGAGATTAACTATGATAAGTATGTGTTCACATTTGAAAAAGAGCAAAAGGTTCCATAACATATTTCTTGAAAGTGCTTAGCAGAGCACTTGAGCACATGGCTGGGCTTTATGGAGGCTGTGGGCCATAGCTGTTGTGCAGACATTGCTGGATTGGAGCTCAAGTGCCTGTTCCTTTGCAAGACTACCTGGAAAACCAGCAATACTGACCATTATTATTGACTAGTATAAATGCTGAGTATGCAAAGCCAAACAGACTCATGCAGAAGTATCATCACGAACAGTAGAAGTATCATTACTAATTAACATTTAGGACCAAAAAAAAAAAAAAAACCAACATAATTTGTGTTGGCCAATAACTTTTATAGAACTTGTATATGGGAAGTAAAGGCCTGGGTTTTGGGGTTTTTTTTTAAGAAACTGTATTGCTTTAAGAGAAGAGGTCTACAGGCATTGTAGTCTTTTAAAAACAGCCTGCATTTTTTCTTGAAGACATCATCAAAATTTCTCAGGTGTATTTTGACAAGCAGGTCAAAATACCTGCATGGTTAGTGGGATCTGGGAGTCAAGAATATTTAGTCCAATTCTGCCACAGTCCTGTTTCACCCCAGGAAATCCATTCTAAAGGTGTGTGTCCCAGCTATAAAAAGCTGTTTCATAACCAAAAAGCTCAACAAAGTAACAGCATTTAAGTTTTTCCAGAAGTGGTTTAATTCTTAATTTATTAGTATATGTAATCTATTATGGAACACTTAGGTATTGAAATAGTCATTGTTGATTATCTGGTAAGGTCCTTAAATAATACCAAAATGAGAGAAGGTAAAGAAAGATGCAACACTTAGAACAGCATGTAAGATGATTTTACACACTTTGCATTAAATTTAGGGAAGGAAGTTCAGCTGGGCTACTTTGAAATTTTAAACAGATAAATAGTTTGTAAATACTAAATAAGCACAGGTATAAGTTTTTTATACATATAGCTACTACTAGGTATTTTGTGGATTGTTGTCAGCTGTAGTCGTTGTGTGATTTCATTCTAACTAATGTCCAGTTTGAATCAGATCTTTCTTTTAAAAAAAAGAGAAAAAATGAGTTACTTCTGTCAATGGTTTAAAGATATACTAGCTCCATAGCATTCAATGAATGCTTCTGTCACCATTCAGGTGTGTACAATGCAGTGTATAAACGAGACTGCTCTCTGTATATTCTAAAAGTCTTCCATGACTTTGTAGAGGGTATTTCCCAAACTCAAGGAACACGAACAGAAATGAAAGGGTGGAGGGACTGACTCAGATTAAGACTCTACTTGGTTAATACACCACACCAAGAAGCCATAGGCCAGCAGACAACAAGTAGGAATGGAAAGAAACAGTTCTGCAGTTGTATCTGAATCCTGGCCATATACAGTCATTTCCGCTTGGAAACTTCTCGCTCTTCAAGTGGACCAAATCAGGGTTAGTATAGTGAAGCTTTTATTGTACTCTTAAGGAAAATATTTCAGCAGCCAGGTGAAGTTGGGCAAGGATATGCAACCACAAAAAGAATTGGGAGCTTCAATTTACTTGTAGACAAGCATGCCTTCCTAGAGTGAGCTGCATCTCATATCTACAACTAGTTAGATGTTTGCTGAAGGACATCAACGACCATTTAGTTCTCCCCTTAGCCAAATTGAGAAAAACATAGTATATTACTGCTTCTGATTTAAGAGACAAAGTAGGGGATGATGTAAGGGGGTGAGAGAGAGATTATCTTGACGACAATCTTGATTTTAGTGTATCACTTTAAAGTTCCATAACCTGCTGTAGTAATGAAATTGTGTTCTTGGTTTAAAAGGGCAATTGTTAGCCTGACTTTGTGCTCACTAAAAACATTTCCCCAATCTTGTTAAATTATTGCACTCATTTCAGATTTTTATGGCTGTGCAGCTTACCAGCCCTCGTTTCTTTACGTTTCATTCATTTTCCTTGTATTGATGATTAATGGAGGATGTCGAACGTTAGAGTGAGCAGGCATCAGCAAATGCAAGATCATAATTAGTTTAGCTGACGAGGGCCTCTGATAGCACTTGCATCTGGATGGAAAAATTACCCTATAGGGAACTGGCTGCTCACCAGGTCTTTTTAGTGATACATTGTGAAACACCCGATGAATCAAATGCCCTTTCAATGCCAAGAAAGTGTTCCAGTCTTGAAGCCAAAATTATGTCTGCAGAAAGCTTTCCATTTGAAATGTATCAGAGTACAATTATAACCATTGTATTTTTTTGGCATGAACACCAGTCTCCTACAGTATGGACTAAAGTTAAATAAATTACTTAAATTTTATGAAACCCTGAAATTTTTACTTATAGTATTAGTAATTTTTAATTTGTAAGAAAATTAGTTTTAACCCAGCCTGTTTTTCCCATTCTTATCTTAGATGCTGAAAGTTTCTTACTGATTTTTTTTCCTTTGCAAAAAGGGAACAGAGTTGAATTTCAGATTTTCTTTTCAGCAAAAGAATTCCATTTCCTGCTTATTAGTATTTGTGCCCACAAACACAGCCTGACTTTTGTTTAAATGAGAAGTTTAATGAAATCATTACTCTGTAGAAAGAATTTAACGAGCAATACTCATAAATGTGTCTACTTTTAAATATTCCTAGATCATTATGAAAGCTGGTGAAGGCACAGCTCAGTCTGGTTAAAAATCAGTTTGTATTTAGGAAAATTGTACTGTGCCTTTCGTTGCCTGACTAAAATAAAATAAATAAAACTACCCATCGATGAGACAGTGTTTTCTGGGGTTTCGGGTGAAGTTCAAAAGAGGTCTTATTAAAAATACTGTACTTTTATCCATTTGGCAGAAGTTACTCCTCGTTCATAGTGGGCTGTGGGAAATATATGGTAGCTTATACTGATTTCAGAAGCAAGTGGGAAAGACTGGAACATGTATTTAATTAATGAAGTATAATCTCTGTTAAAGGAATTAGTATGACGCAGATACAAATTGTAATTAATTGAAGTGGTGGTGATTCAGAATTCTTGTTACCGATCACACTTTAAAATCGCGCAAACTAAAAAGAAATAATCTGTTGTGAAATGTGGTGAACGAACCAGTTTACAGAATATTCTATGTCAGCTTCCAGAGGGGTTTTTCAGAATTTGCTGTTTAGAAACCATCATTAAATGCACAAAACCTGAAGTTCAAAAAGTTAAAGCTGTTATTCTGAAAAGGCTTTGGTGTTTCACACACCTCATCCATCACTCTAGGGTTAATTATAATGAAAATCAGTGGTGCCTATTAAGCACAATTGAACCTGACCTCATTATGGGCAGTGTGGTTTTATACTGTCATTGTTGCCAGTCTAGAGACAAAACTCCTGTGTTGATTTGTCCTAACTCTGCAGCTCATGTGACTCACCTCTGACCTGTTTTTTTTTCTGTGTGTTTTTTTTTTTTTTTCTTTTTCTTCCCTATTTCAGAGACGTAGAGGCTCGGGTGTTTTTTGTGCCAATTGCCTGACCACAAAGACCTCTCTCTGGCGAAAGAATGCAAATGGTGGATATGTATGCAATGCGTGTGGCCTCTACCAGAAGCTTCACTCGGTAGGAAGAACTTACTGGTTTGTTCAGAAAAAAAGGGGCTATACAGCTAAACTGGGCAGCTGTGGTCTTGTCTGGTTGTGTGATTAGTACCACTCCCTGGCCTGCAGTTAATTTCCTAACAGGGTTTTGCAGTGTGGTCACTTCAGGATCAGATGTGATTCATTATGAAACAGGCTGGGATGCTGTGGGTAGACGTGTTTGAGATCACCAGTGATGCATTTAATTATTTTGATACAAAATAAGGGGAAAATTATTTCTTTTCTGGGAATTCCATTTAAAGGCAATACAATATGTTGTGATGAAAGCTCTCTATATTCAAGAACTCTCATGTTTGGAATAAAAAAAAAAAATTATTAAAGTTAGACATCTCATCTATATCAAAAATATCCCTTGCTGTGGTTTTTGTTTTCTTTCACTTCTCTTCCCCCCTTTATTCTTGACAGTAAATTTCCTGGAGATATGGTGTGGTGGGGTTTGGGTTTTTTTTCCCACAGTTCTTATAGTCTGCTGGAGGATTCTGAAATAACAAGAAAGCTGCTCCCTTGATGGCACTCATCACTTGGTGAGGGAAAGATTCACCATCCTTCAGGATCAGGCAGGGAATAAGTAATTATCATGGACTGTCTATGTTGCTTTTCATCTTATTGACACTTGACTTGATCTTGAAAGATGTTGAATGCTCTGGTCCAGGTCCAAGGAAACCATGCTTAAGTGTTTCCTTGGATTAGTGCCAAAATGCTCAGAATCTTTCAGGTTAAGAGCCACTAGTTAAATATTATTCCCACTATCTTTAATAGAAGCACATGGGAGAGTCAGGTGACAGAGATTCAACTCTAATTAAATAATTTTTATGACATTTCCATGGAGTTAAAAAGTGTTACTATTTTTGAGAAATAGAAACTGAGGCAGCTTTTGGGAGTTTGCCAAGGCAACATAACAATTCAGGCTTAGAGCCCAAATCAGAAATCTGTGTTGTGGCTGAGAGTGCATATTTTTAAAAACTTTTTTCAGAAGAAGAAAAGGCACTTAGGAAACTACATTTCAAATGCATTAAGACACACATCAAGACACCTATTTGTCTTTAAATTTCAAGCATAAGCTTCTAAATCAATTAGTAGTTTCTGCGAATTTTATGCTTGGTTCTTGTGTACATGCCATATAACAGTCCTGTTTACTCAAGATCCTGCCCAGCTAGGCCACTTAATAAAAAAGAAAGAGATTCCAGTTTTTGAAAGCAGCAAGACCATCACCGGTCTGAAAGGTTAGCTCTGTTTGCCATGTGCTGTCATTCTGAGGACAGTAACTGTTTTTAAGCTCCAGAACAACCCAGCCAGTCAGATAACATCTAAGCAGGAGAAGATGAACTGATGCACAATCTCTGGCCAGCAGCTTGGCTGAGTCTTGCTGAAAGTATCATCTTCCTGGAGATCTCTCAAAGTTCTAGATATAATATCTAATTTAAGGAAATTGATCAGTGGTGAGCATCCACAAAGATTTTAAGGACAGTTTGGCTTTTTGACATTAGTTTGACATTTGAGTCCAGTTATTTGTAGAACTACCATTCAAACCCTCCATTTTCCCTTTTTTAAATATACTTTTCTAAACTATAGTGTTGGATCTTACCATGATTATTGAATAGATAAAAGCTACAAGAGTCAGTTTTGAATTCAAACACGTAGATGAGATAGTTCTTATGAACCAGTAGGAACAAACGAATGTGCTCCCAACAATAATAATTAGCAATACAATGTCAAACTTTATGTATTTAGAAAGCAAGAAGCTGACACTATCTTTTAGCTCCACTGTTCAAGCATGGCAATAAACTGTCATTCAGTGGACATTTGACATTAATATCTTCAATTGAACTTTGACCAAACAAACGCAAAGAATTTAATTAAGCCTCCACTCTGCTGTGGTTTGATAGCAACTCCATTGTAAGTTGGAGTCTGAAATAATCAAACAAATCTCTCCTTTGGGACAGCCATGCAAAGGGATGCTCTTTTGACTGACACCAGAAAGATGAAAGTTTCTTTTATCTGTCTGCTTGTCTGCCTGTCTATCTCTTAGTGAAAAATTACAGTAAGTATTTGTCATGTATTTCTTTGAATTAAGGAGTCTGGGATGATGCAGTTATTCAGTAAATGTCTGAAACCAGAAAAATTCAAGGGAATAGAACTGTTCCCTTCTGTGAGCCACCCTGTTAAACTGAATTATGCTACACATCTGAGTAAAAGTCACCTATAGGTTTGCACATTTCATAGCTCTTTTTTGATTCAGTTATCACTATCTAGAACTACTGTCCCCATTAGCTCAAGAATGTGTATAATACATTTATCTCTAAGGTCCTTTTTTAACTTGTATTTAATAATAAGAAGAATCTATGGTCTGTCAGATACTACTAGGTGGTAGTGACTCACAAATGTTAACATGGTAGTGATTTCTGCTGTAAGTCACACTGCCATTTCTGTGATACCCTTGAATAATTTTTCAATGTGTTTTCAAAAATGTTCAGTCTATCTAAGGGTCATTTACATTAAATTTGCCAGGTTTTTCAAATTTCTCTCCTCTAATGCAGCTATGTTAAGAAAAGTGTAGTAATATTCCAATGGTCAATTATTAAAATAGTTTTAGTGA
This sequence comes from Strix uralensis, assembly GCF_047716275.1. Taxonomy (NCBI): domain Eukaryota; kingdom Metazoa; phylum Chordata; class Aves; order Strigiformes; family Strigidae; genus Strix; species Strix uralensis. Next base: position 158,571,650 of record NC_133972.1, on the reverse strand, counting down.
AAAAAATGCAGTTCCCTGCAAACATATACACAATATTCACATTTGCTGACAGAGATTTCTGTCTCCCCAGAATCATGAATTTAACCATTATTATTGTGCTGCTGTTTCTCATTTTTTAATACCTCTAACTTGGTCATGGAAAAACTAGATTTTGTTCCATAGTGATATAGAGATAGCAAAAAAATCGTTGTGATCATACTCAGTATATTATGTATGACATATAATTAAGGATCTGACATAGGGCATTTTAAAAGTAAAGTTCTGGTAATGTTTCCACTATTTTCTAAGTTTAATACTCCACTGAAAATCAAGTAGAGAGCTTAAACTTTCCTGTCTGCCTTAGTTGCAACCAAATACAGAGTATTTCTATCTGCACCTTACCACCTTTCCTCACATAAGGAAAACGTGAGTAGCTTTACTCCACCAAATAGTCTGTTTTAATAAGCTAAAGACTACTCAGGTGAGTATAGTCATTTGCATGCTGAAGAATTTTTAAGTTGGACCTACAACCTTTAACTCCTTATGCCTTATGTAACTTTGAAGAGCCAGAGCTGCAAACAATTGTGTGAGGGTCCTTAATCACAGGTATGAAGATGTTTCTTCTAACTACTTCCGTGATCAGACTTCATACCTGTAGCATGATGAGTGAGACTAAAAGTATTTCCAAACTGTTGAAAGGTTATCTGGAAGCCATATGAAATTGGTCTGTAGTGTATAAATAAAAGTTTAATAAGAGCAACATCAACCATATTATGAGATCTCACACAGCATGTCAGTATGTTAATTGTTATAAAAAGGTGAGGAATTTAAACTGAGCTTGTAATAAAGAGTATTTGCTTATGCATATTAATTGGCTATTGATTCTGCAAACTATAAACTTCATTTGCATAGAATTTACGTAGAAAATATTCTAATTGCATCTAACATGATTTTGCCTCAACTTTGATCTGCTCGAGGAGGCTGGTTCGGGTGCTGTTTTTCTGCTAAGTTTAAATTTTGCTTATTAAAAATTTAAATCAAAGGGTATATTCTGATTCAGAGTTATAATAGAAAGTAAAATTTAACAAGTAGCTGCACTGCCTAAAATTTAGTTAACCGTTAAGAATAAGCTGACCTCAGGGAAATAAATAGGTGAAAGAGGAGAGGAAGATGGCAAGTCAAGAGAGAAGCTAGATCTCTACAAATAGTAGAGTGCACGCTCTTCCAGCTCTGGATATTTTTATATTAATTCAAAGTTATGAATATATATAAATTATATTATATTCAAGGTACAAATTTTTTTGGATATTGACTGTATGCCAAAATTTAATCTACACTTTAAAACAATGTTAAAAAGAAAATTTCCAAATAAACATATAAGTGGAATACTGTGTGGGGCACTTTTCTGGCCTCCAACCAAAACAGGATTATGTGTGCATTTGGATGAGACAAATGGCAACTGCCAGCACACCAAACTGAATGACTTTTAGGTAGTTTTTGTTGTTTTAACATCTGCCCAGTAGAGCAACACATACCGATGTTACAGCACCATCTTTCATTCACATACCATCGCCTTCCTGTTGTGGGGCTTTTCAAAGAAGCCTACTTTTTTTTTTTCTTCACGCAAGAGTATTTTCAGTTCTCATCTAAATAGGCCACCTACCCTGAGCTGGTGTGGGGAAGTAGCAAATGGAAACAGAAGTCCTCACTTGGTTCTTGCCTTTGCTTCTTCCATGGTGCTTTCTTCTTTACAGATCTTTTTTCCCACCTTCAAGGGACACCTTCTCTCCCTTGTGACTTTGTAGCACAACATCAATAACATTTCGAAAGAAATACAGTAGGGATGAAGGAGAAGGAATTGGTACCAAAGTCCCAGGTAGACTTTTGGTGCATAGAAAAGTTTTCCTGGGCTTTCTTCTCCATCTTTCTTAGTCCCTTTCCAGCCACCACCATCCCACTCACCACCACAGTGGACATGCAGCCCTTTTGCTAGGTGACAGCAAGCCCTGTATTTGCTTGCATTTTCTATCTGTGTCAGAGGGGGTTGGGTGTCAAGGTAAGTGTTACTCAATTCTTGTCATAGTGTGATCTGTGCAAACCCCTGCCCGAGGTGATATGGTGCATAGAATAACACTAGTTCATCTCCCACCTCATCCCCAGCATTCAGCACATCTCCCCCAGAATTTTCAGAAGTAATAAATGTAAGTAATGGGTAATAAATGCTTTGACAGGTTGGATACTTCATGCCTTTTTAAGTAAACAGGTATAGTATGTCTTAAGGCAGTTGTCTTAGTTGATAAAACAAACCAATTTATAGTTTACTTTTAGCATGAGAGTCCAGGAACCAGCATTTGGGGAGAAATTTGGTCATTCCCATAAAACTTATACTATAGCTCTTCATGAAAGGAAATATAAATTTGTGTGAGCATGGTCTCGCAGATTTGTTTAATGTGTCTTTCTTTTTTCCTTTTGTTCATTATGTGTGTGTTCCATGCAGACTCCCAGGCCTTTAAACATCATTAAGCAGAACAATGGTGAGCAGATCATTAGGAGACGAACAAGAAAGCGCCTTAACCCGGAGGCACTTCAGGCTGAGCAGCTAAACAAACAGCAGAGGGGTAGCAGTGAGGAACAAGTCAATGGAAGCCCCTTAGAGAGGAGGTCAGAGGATCATTTACCTGAAGGTCATCAAAGAGAAATTCAGCTTCCCAGCCTCAGTAAGTATGAGGCCCCAGGTTCATTGACTAAAAGCCATTCTGCTCAGCAGCCAATATTGGTCAGCCAAACTCTGGATATTCACAAAAGGATGCAACCTTTGCACATTCAGATAAAAAGTCCTCAGGAAAGTACTGGAGACCCAGGAAACAGTTCATCGATATCAGAAGGGAAAGGAAGCTCAGAGAGAGGCAGCCCGATAGAAAAATACATGAGACCCGCGAAACACCCAAACTATTCACCACCTGGAAGCCCTATTGAAAAATACCAGTACCCACTTTTTGGACTTCCGTTTGTACACAATGACTTTCAGAGTGAAGCTGACTGGCTGAGATTCTGGAGTAAATATAAGCTGTCTGTTCCTGGGAATCCACACTACTTGAGTCACGTGCCTGGCCTACCAAATCCTTGCCAAAACTATGTGCCTTATCCCACCTTTAATCTGCCTCCTCATTTTTCAGCTGTTGGATCAGACAATGACATTCCTCTAGATTTGGCGATAAAGCATTCCAGACCTGGGCCAACTGCAAACGGTGCCTCCAAGGAAAAGAGTAAGGCACCACCAAATGTAAAAAATGAAGGTCCCTTGAATGTAGTAAAAACAGAGAAAGTTGATAGAAGTACTCAAGATGAACTTTCTACCAAGTGTGTGCACTGTGGCATTGTCTTTCTGGATGAAGTGATGTATGCTTTGCATATGAGTTGCCATGGTGACAGTGGACCTTTCCAGTGCAGCATATGCCAGCATCTTTGCACGGACAAGTATGACTTCACAACTCACATCCAGAGGGGCCTACACAGGAACAATGCACAAGCTGAAAAGAATGGAAAACCTAAAGAGTAAACCTTAGCACTTAGCACAATTAAACAGAAATAGGTTTCCTTGATGGGAATTCAATAGCTTGTAATGTCTTGTGAAGACCTATAAAGCACTTCATATAGAGAGCATGCCTTATCCAATATTAAATCCCTTGTTCTTTTTTTTTTCTTCTTTTTTTTTTTTCTTTTTTTTTTCCTTTTAAATGAGTGGGTTACCAAGAAAAAAAGAACAGTTGGATGGTGGCCAGAAGGGGGAGAAGATAATTATACGGGACATGGCCCACCAAAGCTAGCCAGAATGCAGTGAATCATGGTGAATAACCTTGAGAAAATTTTACCGGACAATTAATACCTTTGCTGTAAGAGACATAACTGGCAAGAGTGCAAAGATGTGTATATGTATATACTGCTGCAGGGGTATAGTGAACATATGCACATTGTATATAAGAACTAGACTTGTTAAATATACTGATGTTAAAAGGTCATTTCTTTAATTTGGGCTAATTTCTGCCCTACAACATGCCTTAGGATCACTTTGTTCTCAAAGCTTTGGCAGCAATTTCATCTAGATGTTTCTCAGACTCTGCTGGTTTTTAGCTACCATTTTATCACTACATTCTTTCTGGCACACTTTAGTCTAGGAAAACCATTTTGTGCAAGTGAAGTCTCTAATACAGAAGCCACTCTCTAGGTTTAATTTGCATAGAACAAGGTAACCTGTATTTTATTTTAATATATTTTTTAATATATTACATTTCTAAACCTTAAAGTCTAAGGTTACTTCTCCACAAGCTTAACATTACTATACATACCAGTCGATCCCTTCAGTAGACTTATACCAGCTTTTGCTAAGTAGCATTAAATGTCTTCATAGTACTTTTTAATACTTAAAGCTTTGTAAAAACTATCCATGAAGGGAAAGCTCCTCAGCATAACTGCTCAGGGAAATAGGGCTAAATAACTAAATATTAAATAATTGGTTAAAGGTGCTGTTAGACGAGCCTCCATGCTTGCTACAAGGGTGTACAAGAACTGACTTTAATCATTTTCATTATAGTGTCCCAACCAGTAGTTTATTATTTTGCCACAGGGATGTAGAAGATATTACAAGCTACTGGATGCACTGTCAGATTAACTTATTTCATTAAAGAAGTTGGGAGAACAAATAGAAAAAACCTTATTTTTCTAGTAAATATTAATGTATTACATTTCAAATAATGGTGCCTGACATATTGAATAATTATTTTCTACAGTGTACGTATGCAACAAAGATATTCCATCATGCATTAGAGTCAGTTCTGGCTCTGCCTCGCTGTTTACATTTGCAAATGTAGCAAACAAGGTAATGAAGCAACTATTTCTATTGCAGTAGGTATCTTTTTTTCTGTGTGTGTGCATTAAAGTTGTAAACGATAACATGAAATGAATGAAATTTGTTGATATTAATGGTATGGAAAAACAAGAAGGAAATGAAAATATTTTTATGCCTACTTAGGAAAAAAAGGGTAGCACTATTCATTCCAAGTACTTTTGTATTCTTAAGCTCTTAACTCACATTGTTATGCTTAAAATGATAAACATATATCCTCTTTTTATTGCTTTGTCTGTGTTTCAGAAGAAACATTTCAGAAATTATTTTGATAAGTGCTGTTTGACGATGCAGCACTGATGTTTTATTGCATTCTGTAGTAGCATTGCACTCCATTTTTACAATATTACGCAGTTGCTTTTTTGTTTTGTTTGGGTTTGTTTCTTTTTCGCAGTGCAGGGTCTTAGTTCCTTATGGTTGAATGGCAGGTGTAGCTCAACTGGTTCATGAATGTTGCAGCAAATGAAGTTTAAAATGTCTTTCTGATATTATGTTGTCTTTTATTTCTCCATTCATGCATTTTATTTTTTAAAATGTTCTATAAAAATATCTATGGACTAAGTCCTCACTTGAGATTATATGTAAAGGGTCCTATTCTGATCTCACTTACATGCCGCCTTTCTCAGATTTTCATGTAATTGAAACTAAAGCATCATAAAAAAAAGTTCTTGTATTTAACTTACTGAATCTCACCACTCTCCCCTCTAGAATTTGGTGCACTTATAAGATACTTAACCAGATAGAGAGGGAGGTGGAAGATAAAAGGAGAGGTGATAGGAAATGTCTTATAGGGTTTGGCAAAAGGAAAACCAGGGAGGAACTGGCCTAAACGTTCAGCACTTTGATAGTCTTTTGAAAAATAATGTGCCTAAAGCAGCTGGCAATGAACGTCACCATGCATGAGAAGCACTTACACAGTTGATCACCAAGGTCTTGCAGACCTTGGCAGTATTTTATGTGTTACATTTTCACACAGATGAAACATTATTGCACAGTTTCTCTGATTTGTTAGGCACAGACAGGCTATTGTTCAGCATTAGGCTTTCATTCCTTCCTGCTCCACCCATTGCTTCTATACTGGTGAGCAGCATATGGAAAGTCCCACTCAATCTGTTCATGGTTGAGTTCTATAACCCTTCAATAGTGTTCTAGGTTAGCAAAGGATATTGGGCCACATTCTTCTTCTTCTATTTTTTAGATGAATCTCCAGCTTGATACCAGTGCCAGACAAAGTCTGGTTATGTTTTTACTATTGTTCTCCAATAATAAGTTCTGACTTGGTTTTTGTGGATTTATTTTTGTTGGGTATTTTTTTGTTTCTTTTTTTTCTGTGGGGACTGAAATAGATTGCCCGCGTTTTGTTACGTCAGGGTCCAGTGTGTGTCATTTTCAGCTTTTCCAAGAAACATGTTAGACGCACTAAGTGATTTTTATCAGCTTCAGAAGTAGCTGCCTGCCGGTTTTCAGTAGTTACTGGTTTGATTTACTTCATCTAAGACCTACCAGTTCCTGTGGCTTCTTCATTTATAGAAGCTGCATCTTCATGGCAAAATAATTTAGGGGGGACATGCACATTGTAAGGCTTGAGCACCACCCTGTACTTCATAACACCTCTTGCTAAATTTGGAAGCAGAGGCCAATAACAGGAGATACACATATCAGGGTTTGGGGATGAGGAGAAATGAAATCTTATGAGTGCAAAGAACAAGACAGGTTTTTGAATGTTAGTATTGCACACCTAGATGGTGCAAATAAAATTTGGAAAAAGTTCATTGTTCTTGCCATGACATATTGAGATGTTCTAAGATTTCTGCTTTGTAAGAAATGGGATTTTGCCATAGCCTGTTCTATTTGATTGGGGTGGGAGGAGCACAGTTTTGTTTTGTGACAAAACAGAGGTGACTCATCCCTCTTCCAGACCCCCTCACAATGGATATTAATCAAAAGGAAAATAAATCCCAACATTGAAAAAGAATAATCTTACTTAATAACTCTCAGGCAGAAACTAATGTTAGCACACACAAGTAGTTATTGCAACCACTGCATTTCAATCAGCTTACAGCACTAAAAATTGAACTTTCAAAGAATATTCTCAATTTGTCAGTGTCTTCAAGGTGTTGTAGTTCTCTACTAAGGAATGGTAGTTTGAGATCTTAAAATGTATCTCAGATTGGGCCACAGAATGAGTAGATGGTTCAAAACCAGATGATTTGTGGTGCCTGTCATTAATCAGTTTGCAGAATGGACAGTGTTTCCATTAACACTCTGTATAGCAGGATCTGTCATGCAGCATCTTCTGCAAACTGGACTGTATCTTAAGCTATCACTTCGTGGCTGGCTGCTGCCCCCTAGGTTAATGCAGCAGGAGACAAAAGATTTTCCAGAGCAGAGTTTGCATTCAGGTGCTAAACTCAGAGTTCTTTCCAAAAGAAGTTTTGCACCTCATTGGCACTGTTCTGATGAAACTCCCACTTAATTTTTCATGGACCATCCAGAAAGGGGGAGGGACACTTGATACTTTTGTCTCAGCTTTGCCTAAAAAATGTACCATTGCACACTGTGACATTTTAAAGAGAGAGAACAGAGACATCTCAAAAAGTTGAGGCACGCTGTGGGTGAGAGATTATTTTTGCAGTTAGAGGGGCAGCAGGACAAAAGTGACTGATGCTAATTGTGTACAGTGCTGAAACATAGTGGTTGTGCAATGGGGAGACCTGATCTGGCAACGGTGGATTAGTACTCAGTTCAGGGATGGACTTTCACGTCCATCTTTGGACTGGACAATGTTACTTTGTAGTCATAACTACTTGCTTTATGTGCTAAGGATGTTCTCTACCATCTGCTTTTTGCCCAGGATGTCTAAATATATTCCCGTTCTTGCTCCTGTATTGATTTTTCTTGGCTGACTTAACATGCTAATTCCTAATACTGGTCAGGAAAAGCCAAAGAGATTAGAAGTTCACTTCTGTTCAGCCAGAAGGGTAGATATATTTTCTTCTGCTTCTGTGGAGACAGTTATGCTTGGCAAAGAATAGTGAACAATTTGTCAACATATTCCAAATGTGATAGATAAGTGAGAAATCCTTTCTAAACTCTTCTATAAAGTTAAGATGAGCCAAGTAAAATGATTTACATAATTTCCTCACCTCAGAATAGGATTCCTCCCCTACCCTCTTCCTCACAATTTCATTTCATTCAGCCAGCTCCGGAAAGCTGGCAGTTGGTGAGGTGCTTCCTATATAGTAATCACATATAACCTGATTTACCTCTTTTTAAGAGGATAAAAGACAATTATTTAATGGCTGCCAGCCAGATAAATACCAGTTTCATTTGATTTTTGGTTACACTTAACAAAGTAAAATTCTCAGAATAAACACTGTAACAGCAACCACAGTTTTCCATTCCTATCATTTTGGCCTCTGAGCTCTATGTAGAAGGAGAACAGGAGAAAAGGAAACATCTCAAAATGCCATTGTAAATTTAGCTTGTAGAAAATTCACCAGCAGAAAAAGGAAAAAAAAAAAAAAAGAAAAAAAAAAAGTACTTCATAAAGAATGACTTCATGTTGCTAAAAACCATCATTAAACTTGTAGCCCTGATTTGACTCTAGAATGTTGGCTCTTAATGTTTTGTCCTTACAACACATGGATGTGTTTTTTGTTTTGTTTTGGGTTTTTTGTTTTGTTTTGTTTTTTGGTTTTCATAGTGCATGTTCATTTCTACTCACAAACATGTTCTTGGTGTATTTCTTATGCAAACAATCTTCAGGCAGCAAAGATGTCTGTTACATCTAAACTTGAATAATAAAGTTTTACCACCAGTTATAAATAAGATTCATGTCATTGTTTCTGGGGAAAATGTAATGTCATAATGTCACAACACCATAGCGGGGGTGGGGAGAAAAACAATCCAGAGTCGAGCTGCTGTGAGAGCATCTGTGAGAAATGGCTGGTGATTATGGCTGAAGGGCAAAGGCAGCATTGCCGAAACGGTAAATGCATGAAAAGAGAGGAGCTCCTTCAAAATTGGATTAGCCCTATTGCAGTCCTTCTACGTTAAGGTCTCTAGATGTGGTCCAAAACTCATTCAAGTTTATGACAGGATTTAGAGTGAAAGTCTCTCTCCATGGGGTTTGAACTTTTTTTAATACTCCAGCAGCCTGGCATTACATTACTGGTTTTATTCTGCCCCAAGGAGGAGCTAATATTGGAATAACTTTGAGAAAGTACCTAAGAAAGGCTGATACTGAAATGTGATCAGTACCCCAGGGTTAACAAGTCTACCTTTCACACAGAGTCCATGGTGATCTTTAAATAATCCCTGATACTCAGGGCTGTGGCTTCACATCACACACACAACTCTTCCAGGAAGTCCTGCTCGGTCCCATTGCACAGGTTATTGACCTGACTCAAGAACAGAGAGTACCACCTACAATGTTGCCACCACCACTTCCTTTGGCAACCTCGGAGGTTTCCTCAGAGATCCTGACTTGGAGCACTGACCAAATCAGCTCAGCTTGGCATTTCTGTTCGGATGACCTCACAGCCCAGGGTGGTATGGCTCCCAGCCACCATTTCCATTATGCTGTAATTTCCTTTCTCCATAGGTTTTGTCTCATCTCCATGGTTGAGACTGTTCACACTCATACAAAATGTTTTAAAGTAATGCAAAATGGTAAAATCTGTTTATAAGGTTAGAGTACAAAAGTTCTAGAGCTTAATTTTAAAAGCACCATGCCAGAAATAACTTCCGACTGCAATTCATGCTTCCAGTGAATTCAGATGCAGGCCCTATGCATTTTCAGTCTCTTTTTAATTTCCTGAGATTAATAAAAATAATAACTGTAGTAAAGAAAAAAAGAGAGAAAAAAAGCTTTCAAAGGCAGGGAGAACCAGTTTTGGAGACATCAACTTTATGCTTAAACTTTATGCATTTTGAAAAAGATGCTGTATGCAAAAGCTGTTTGATATGCATTGTGTAAGACCATATATCTATATGGTATATATACACTCTATATATGTAAGAATATTTATATAAACATTATATATACACATATATGGAGATGTACATATATATTCACAGAGAAAGAGAAACTTTATATATGTACAGTGAAAGCTAAAATTTAGAAATCAAATATCTACCTGTTTTAAGAACATCTTTTGAGGATAACAAGTTTTAATCCAAATTTATGTTCTTGTTATAAAACTATCCTTGACCGATGCAGTCTGTCTTTAATCAGAGTTAAAACCAGTGTTTAATATTGCACTTCTGTCTCCATATACTTAAGTGAGCTCATAATTGTAGGAGCTGATGACCTCAGATTTTCCTTTGTGGTTCTACTATTTGTATAGCCTACTTAGAGTGTTAATGCCTTCCTCTTCTAACAGCAGCTCCACATGTAAGCAGCTCGTATAAGTGCACACTGACATTGTTATCAGGTCTTAATATGCAATTATAAGGTTTAAATTTGTGCCAAGAATCTAGGGACTTACTGTTCTAGCAGCAGTATCCTTGATTATTTCCTATTTAGTTTTTACTACTGCCATATCTTGACATAGGTCAGAACTCTGGTGTCCCAGGTACAGCCAGGCCGAGAATATAAAAGGTAATACATCTGCTGGTAGCAGGCCCTGACCCTCATCAAACATTTATATATGTATAAAGTAAAGTTTAAAAAAAAAAGGTATAGGAATAGGTGCTGATGCAGAAGAAAATGGACAGAATGAATAAGCAGTGTGCTTCATTCTGTATGAAGGGGAAGTGGGGTGCTTTCAATATTATATTATTAATAGAAGAAATGGCCTGGTTATTTTACAACCTTATTTATTATAAATCACAAAAAAACACTGACTTTATAAAATTGTGTTGACGGTGGGGATATAAAATCAACAAAACAGCAGAATATCAGTAAAAGTGTTTGATTTCTGGGTCTGTACTGGAAGTTTAACTGTGATGGGCAATTATGCTGGACAGTTGGGACAGCTGAAACCTGATGGAAGAAGGGTTTGTACTGACACTAGCTTCCCTTGATTTCCCTGAAGAGTCTGACTAATCCTTGTGTGCAGAACAAGAGTATCAGTGGGTCCTTTCTGTAAATGAAAGTGTCTCCTGCACATCCAAAGGAATAGAATTGTCTTTCACACATTGTGGTTACAATGTCAGTGGAAGTGTCTGATTCAATTCCAAATGCTACTGTGGAATTGACAGCTTAATGGTGAGATTGATACAGTGACATCTCTGTCACCTACCTCCAGACAGCTCCATCGGCACTGATACAATGTCAATGTAGTTGGCCAGAGAAGAAATACACCCATTTAAAAGAATAGAAGAGAAATACATTAAAAAAGAACAAAAACTTCTGTTACAACACTGTAAAGATGATAGCTTAAATCTGCCACAGAAAGTCTTTAGGTTAACAATTTGTTTTGCAAAGGCAATACAGCTGCTGTGGCCTTATTTCTGAGTGGCATAATTTATTCTATGATTTGTAGTACAAAAAGCAAAGCCCCAACATAAAGCTAGCTCTCTTCTCAGTGTGGCATTCTTTTAAGGAAACAAGACAATAAAGGAATATAAAAATGGATTAGGAAGGCTTTCTAATTATCATTTCAAGGAAAGGAACTAGATATTTTCTTACCATTTATTTTTGCAAAGAACAACTCTTGCAAAGCAAAATGAGAATATTTTCTTTCCCTTTTAATCAAAGTAAAGTATTTTCCTCCCTGATAGAATCTGATAAAACAGGAAATATATTTCAGTGTATGAAAGTATGAGATGTGGAAGCCTTTCAGAAAGGTAAGGTGATTTTTCAAAGTTAATGTTCCTTAAGGGGGGCATTCACATTGTGTACTTTGGACACCCAACTGTAAGTACACATTACAATCCTCATCTTCGTACAGTCAGTCGAACATTCAGAGCAGGAGCTTATTAGATGATCATAGCCACTCACTGGAGGAGTCCAGACTGGATGATCTCCAGAGATCTCTTTTTGCCTAGATAATTTTGTGGTTATAAACATTCACAAATTCAGTCAATTTATGTTTCTCCCTTATGAGTATAGTATATACAGCAGGGAGCAATTGGAGACAAAGGCCAACAAAAACTGAAGCACATCTGTAGATGGAAATGGTGGAGCACATCAAGAGCTCTCTAATACACGGGCCTTTGAGGCCAGAGCTGGATGAAAGTACAAAATATGCCATTAAACACATGGCTCTTAACTGGAGCACAAAGGCTCTTCCATCTATTTACATTTTCATAATAACTCACTGCAATAAATCCCTAGTAATTATACATTAACCTCTACAATTAAGCATAACATTATAGACTGCTGATGCACTGACATCACTATCATACTCATCAACACGACTCTTTTGCTAACTTCTATATCATCTATAAATTAAGCTGGGAATATTAACAGGCATTGGGTGGATGACTGTCTGCAAGGTTTAGTGGCTAGAGAAGTCCCTGGCACACTTTGGCTGGGGCCAGCTATGTGCTTCTGACCAGGTTCCGGGCACAGGTGGGGTGTTACCACAAAGGACACCATAACCAGTTCTCAGGGAAAGGGGTATGAATGGGTCTGTGTTACTTGTACCCATTCTCTTGGGGATAGTTTTACAGCAGGAAGCACCAAGAGCCATGGATACATCCTGAGCCAGCTGCCACGCTGCTTCAGTGTGTGGGCATGTTCCGGGGGCAGAAGGTTTGCAAGCAAAACTATGTGCCGGTGTCCTCAGATCAGAGAATGGTCTTGACCATTTTTGCTTTACTAACATTGTCCTTGCCTCTATTTACTTATTCCCTTTGTGTGATGAGGGTGGCTGGAGCAGCTTTACCTGATCTTTTGATATCTGCAATCTGCTGGATTTGACTAGGTAAGCTTTAAAGACAGAAGCACTTTTAGATTCTTTTTACATATAGAAATCGACTTCAGGAAGGGGGAAATGTTTCCTGGTACTGAGTGGGGGTGATTTTATTATTGTTCAGCTCAGTTGTTCGCAGAGCTATGCAATATGTACATAATAGATGTCTGCACTTGATCAAATAGATCATAATCCTGTTTTCTGTTGTCTTACATTATACATTTTGTGGGCAAATCTTCAGCTTCTAGTAATACAAATAAAGACACAACAACAATGAACATTCCCATGCTTCCAGTTTCAAAGAACAGAACTCCAAGCTGTTACAATTGTAAACACTTTTGAGACAACTCAGATTTTCTTGCCCAGAAAAGGGCAAAGATTTTTTTTTTAGCACAAAATGCTTCAGTGGTGTTGTGAAAGCTTCTTTTCTCAAAAAGGACTTGTTTCAACACATTTTTAGTGAGCTTTACTTAGAACTTAATAAGTTTTATTTCAACTCCCGTTCTAGAAAGATTTTAGTTTGACAGCAGAAAAATCCCCATCTGTGTCTATGTTCCACATTTAAATGAGTATTCTTGCTAGTTCTTTCATGGAAGCCACTCTACAAACAAATCCTGAACTACCTTAATTATTTAGTAAAAAAACCCTAGGTGCAGCTTTTTAACAGATCATATAATTCTGGTCTTTGAAGATGTACTCAGTCATTCTCTGACGTCATCTACAAATCTAAAGCCATAGTTTGCTGTGATTTTTTTCGTCATGACATTGTACAATATTGTCTGTGTGCTAGGCAAATTAGTATATTAAAAAGCTTTTAATAGAAAATACACAATTAACTGTTCTACATAACTTGTTTCAGATTATGCAGAACAAAAAGTAGTAGAGATTAATTTACCTACACAGGCCACCAAGTTTGCACTTAAGCCATCTTTCTCCATTTCCTGAAGAGAGAGTGTGCTGCTGGTGAAGATACATGGAATAACACAGAACTGCCTAAATTACTGGCACATATAAAAGGGCAGGCTTTACACTGCCTACAGTCTTAAGATGATAAAGACATTTTGCATCAGAATGCCTAAAAGCAGAAAGCCTAAATATACAAAAAAGATAGGAATTTCAGATTGGAACATGAGGACTGGAAAAGGTATTACTGGAGCAAGAGTGAAATAGGCCATTATATTAAAAAAAACCCTCAACAAAGTATAACAGTGGTCAAACATGTACTTAATAAAGGTGAATCGTAACAAGCGCATAAGACTATTTAATGCACAAAGATAGCAAAGTTCGAGGGACTTTGGGGAGTATTGTATCTGATGGCTATCATACAAGATATTGTGTGATTGCTGGGAACAGGCCTTGGAAAAGACTGGACCTTTTCTCATTCTCTATCAACTGTCTGAGGCCACAATTTCAGGAACTCTTCAAGCTGGAGATGCTGCCAAAAGAAGCAGTCCCACTCCTATCTGCCCTGTGCTGCTCTCTTCCTTCTACTGGCACAAGTATTTGTGTTTCCATGAGATGTACCAGATCAGGGAACTAATTGTCTCCCACTTGCCCCCCAAAAGGTGACTTTTAACCCCCATTAATTCCCTGATCCAATTCCTAGCACAGTTAACAAAACACCTGTGTCAGCGGTAAGTATGTGGCGGTAAAATGAGCAGTCCGTGATGTGGAAAAGGCAGTATGGGGTTTTTCTTGGCAGCTAATGTCAGTCTGAAGTGTTCAGAAACCTATAGTCTGGGGGGCTGTATTGGTCCTGGTTTAGAGCAGATTCTCAGCCATGCAACAACACTGAATTTTGTTGTTCAAGGTCTATATGCAGGGTGAGGATGAGGGGCAAAACCTCAGCTGCAACACCCTGAAGATCCTCCTTTCCCTGTGACAGCAGCTGCCAGACAGATGCACCTTGTCCCGCAGTGGCCATGGCTTAACCGTCCCTCAGTGGCATGACTACATCCAGTGTACTTTACGCAGAAAGAGTGGTCAAGTCCTGCCATTTTCTCATGCCCAACTATTGCTTTGTGCAAGTACCTGCTTTGCCCATGCCTGTAGAAAATCCAGGAAAACTGATTCTATGCATTTCTAATATGGACAATAGAAAGTTTACCTATTTCTTGCTCTTCATCCTAAATCACATTTCTGTATTTATTGCTACACTGCCCTTGTACTCCATAAAGCTGAATACTGCAGACTCCTCACCAAAATAAGACACTACAGGTGAGACAAGGAGATAAAGAGAACTGGATGGGGAAAGTTTCGAGTGTTCCTCTCTTCTTTCCTGTGGTTATTAGGTAGACAATTTTTAGTTTGTATTTTTTTTCCTTTGTTCCTTCTTTCTCCCTCTCAGTCTCTCTTTTGATTCCACTCTGCTCCTTATAGCTCATCACTGATCACAGCATTATTTGCCTGTACATAGTGTAAAAATGCTAATGTTTCTTTGACAATGAAACACTGCGAAATATCCTCCTGGGTTTTGCCTATGGAGCTACTGAAACATTTGATTTGTATCAAAGTTGCAGGCTCTCTTCAGTTCAAGGTATTCTCTTCTCCTTGCTACTTCCATAATAATTAATGCTAATTTACTAAGACAAAGTTTCGTGATTGTTCATTAGACACCTGAGACTGGAACTCCTTGACTGTTGATGCACCAGGTGACACCAGGAGATTGTCCAGATGGAAGAGTTGCAGAGGGAGAGCAAGTTGATTTTGTTTTGTGCAACAGAGTCAAAACTCAGCATCGTTCTGCATTTTGGCCTTTTAAATAAGAACACAAACAATTTGATGATAGCAAAGTGCCCAGCTTTATCCACCTTCCCAAAGTGGATTGAGATTCCACCTCTGAGGATTACAACTCCGAACTCCCTAAACTATTTATTGTCACTGAGTAGGTGATTAATCTAGGACAAGCAAAGCAGTTATTGCCCCAGCCACATATTTTCTCCCCTCCCCCATGCAGAGGTAACCTTTCCTACAGTTGAAATAACTAGGTTGGACATATTCTGACAACTTATGTGCCCCAGAATTGTAGAATCATAGAATGGTTTAGGTTGGAAGGGACCTTAAAAATCATCTAGTTCCAATCCCCTCGCCATGGGCAGGGACATTTACCACTAGACCAGGTTGCTGAAAGCCCCGTCCAACCTGGCCTTGAACACTTCCAGGGAGGGAGCATTCACAACTTCTCTGGACAACCTGTTCCAGTGTCTCACCACCTTCACGGTAAAGAATTTATTCCTCATATCTCATCTAAATCTACCCTCTTTCAGTGTAGTCCGCTCACTACACTCTCTGATAAAGAGTCCCTCCTCATCCTTCCTGTAGGCCCCCTTGAAGCCCTGGAAGGCCGCTATAAAGTCTCCCTGGAGCCTCCTCTTCTTCAGGCTGAACAACACCAACTCTCTCAGCCTGTCCTCAGAAGGGAGGTGCTCCAGCCCTGTGATCATCTTTGTGTTCCTTCTCTGGACTCGCTCGAGTAGGTCCATGTCCTCCTTATATTGGGGGCCCCAGAGCTAGACACAGTGCTCCAGGTGGGGTCTTGTGAGAGCAGAGGGGGAGAATCACCTCCCTCGACCTGCTGGTCACACTTCTTTTAATGCAGCCCAGGATGCTATCGGCTTTCTGTGCTCTGAGTGCACATTGCTAGCTCATAGTCAGTTTTCCATCCACTACTACTCCCAAGTCCTTCTCCGCAGGGCTGCTCTCAATCCACCCATCACCCAGCCTGTATTTGTGTTTGGGATTGCCTTGCCCCATGTACAGGACCTTGCACATGGCCTTGTTAAACTTCATGAACTTGTGACTTAGCACAACTTTGTAGAGATTTACAGGATTGTGAAATGGGAAGACTTGGGTACAGGAAGCCACTCTAAGCTCTCCCTGATGAGGTGGACCTCTGAGAGCAGACCAGGGAGAGGACTGAGGATGGGTGGGTGGTTCTGGGGAGTGCATGAGGCACAGCAGTGGAACACTCACTTGGACAGATCTGAAGATGCTGAATTTCCTTTGTCCTCCTGCTGGGCATCTTCTGTTGACTGTATTATCCACTATCCCATAGACTCATCTGCATCGTGTCTCTGTGCCTTGCACAACTCCACCAACACCAGTGTCTAGTCTGTGAACTATTTTCATTGAGTACAGAGGACAGAAGGAAACTGGTGAACAGAGAGGCACTATCAGATCCTGAATACGAAAAGCCCCACCACTCTGTAGTAAATTTTAAAATTATAAGACTCCCTGAGGTCCCACTGAAAGCAGAGAAGCAGAAAGGAGAGAAGGCACTACAGCCAAACAGTACAGATCTGTAGCACGCTCTATATATACTTGAAGTACATAGTCTTTAAAAATGAACATATTTTGAGACTCTACTTTAAAATAAATGACAGGCCCTGCTTTTTCAACAGATGAATGGCTAGGTTTTCCTGAAGATCAGACCTCTTTTTAAGGTATCTGAAGTTGTGAGATGGAAACACATGGAAAATCTTGGCCTAGAATATTTTAAATAACTTCCATAATTAATATGATGAGGACTGGAGACTGGATGAAGAAGACAAAGCAAAGATACAGCAAACACACAACATGTGTCTTGTGTTCTTGTGTCTGTGAGTTCATACCAGTGCATCTGAAGGAGTGTGCAAGAAGGATTTATCTGTCCACCTTCTTATAGTGAGAGAAACCACAAGGCCAACATACTGATTTCTGCTCCTCAATTTGTATTACAGCAATGTTATGTTTTATTTATAAAGCGAAAATTTCTGAAGGGGTTACAGAGTTTAATCACTGGGAGGTCTTCAGAACCCCTTGAAATGTAGCTTTCCATAAAACATTCTGGGTGAGATATCTTAAATTGGTTTTAACAGAATTGGAAACCAGCTTAGTCAATTAGAAAAGTACATGAAATTTTAGGCTTGAAAAATATCATTACTTTAGCCAACATCTGTCAAACCTATAATTCTTTCTCCTATGCTCACAAAATGTGAAGGAAGCTAATATGGCCTCATATTTATAGCACTATTGCCTCACCAATATTGAGTTAAATGAGCCAGTTAAATGAACCTACGTGCAGAACTCGAGGATGTGGGGACTACTGCCTAGATGCATGGAAGAGCATATGGAAATCTGAGATGCAATGGGAAACACTAGGCCCAGATATATACTGAGCTAAAGAATACCCCTTTTTCCCATTGCACTACTGAGATAACAGAAATGGAATATTTAACACATTGATTTTAATCTCTCCCAAACCTTCCTACTTCCACTGACTGGATACCTGCTAGTGTTGTAGTCTACTCTTATTTTATTAACCCAAAGAACTGATGTCATTTAGTGAATCAAGATAATTTCCTGTAGATTATGGACTTCCTTAGAGATTTCTTGCTTTAAGTATTGATTATTCCCAACACTCTTTAATTCATAAAGCCTGGCCAGAGTGCAGCACAAAGGAAACAGGTCTGCCAATAACGGCCAAAGAGAAGAAGTTTGCTAGACTATAAGCCTTTGCCAAAAAGCATTTAGAAATTAACACTCCTCCCTTTCCTTTTTTCCACCTTATAGTTCCCTTGCAATTTTCTGACTAGTTTCTCCTTTATGTGCATACTTTCTCTCTTCTTAGTTTAGAGATGGAACTAGTAATTTCCCAGCCCTACTAATGTATTCCTACCTTCAAAAAGGCAGAATCTGAACATTAGTTGTGAGAATACTGCTTAAACTTACTATATTATTATATAGTTATAAAAGCATATTATTTTCTTGTAATGTCATAGCTGCCAGTACTGGAATGTATAGTGAAATGCATACTGTGACACGAAGATATAAAGATATATGAAATTACTTAGATCAGCAGAAAAATTTTGCTTTTCACGATGTTCCATTACTCTAGATATAATCCAGGCAAGTTTTTTGAGCTAAACACTGAATTCAGGGCTAAGGCTATGTGAGTGCCTATATGTATATGCATTTGTTCATGTACATGAATTCATTCAGACGTATTCACTTTAACATCTGCTAGAGGAACATTATTATTCTCTAAATCTGAACAAGTGTTCTCAACTTCTTTATCCTGTGTCTTGTTTCTGGACTCTTTCACTGAAAAAGAAATTTTCCTTTTTATTATTTCTCCCTGCTCCCTGCAGGATATTAAGAGTGTTCTCCATTTGGTGTCTCTAATATTTGAAGATTACCTAAGACTGAATAGAGAGATATTCCAACCTAAATAACCTTGCTTTAGTTAATTTTTTTTTTCCATCATAGCTTTGCTAGCTAGCAGAATTAGATATTAATAAAAGCACTCAAAATTATCTATGCAAGCATTAATAATATATCACTTGTCACTAAGTTTTTACACTTCTCCAAAACTTTTAAGCACATTTTAGTTTAACCTGAAATTATGTAAAACAATAACATAATTAAACTTATATGCAACTGCTTGGCTTTTTTGGTCAGTGTTTTAAATTACTCAACTTGGCCTTCTTTACTGCCTGCATTTCAGTACTGCCATCTTGGGCAGATCAGCCTAAGCAACGAGCTCTGGTTTCATCTTCCAGTTCCATCAGCTAACTTTAATCAAACTATGTCATACAGAGTATTTTCCAGATGGCAAATATGATTATCTGAGTCAGATGAATATTCAAGTAAAAAATACATATCATATATGCTCTAATGCATCTTGTATGTCTGTCTTATATACAAAAGAGTGAAGCAGGAGGCTCTGCAAATTTGAGTAAATGCAGATCTTCATTTGCTGGATCATGAAATAGTCTCACCTTTTTTGATGCATCTTATTTTTGCCAAGAGAATGGTGTAAAGAAAAATGTTTCTGTAAACACGGGCTTTGCCAGTCTTCTCACTGTACACATTCTTACGTCATTGTATGCTGGTTCAGGCAATCATTTTAATCTAATGTTTCCAGGAAAAAATAGATATATCCTAACAATATAAAATGATATATCACTTAATGAGACAAAAAATGGAATAATGCTAGAAAATGAATAAATCTTGTTGATTAAAAAGAATACTTTTCTAGATTAGTAGAAGTTAGGTTTTCCAAAGATTCACAAGTTAAAGAGTCAAGCTTCTGTAAAAGGTACAAAGCTAGTCTGAGAAACACCTTTTCTATTTAGTGTCATCAGAAAACATTTGGTTTTGGTTTTAACCAATGTCAGTGAAAACCTGAGAGTAAGGAATAGAGATATCTTAATCTTGTCCGTAATATCTTGATCTACTGTAGATAGATTTGGGTTATCCAGACATTTTATTGGTTATAATTGTTACCTTTTACTTAAATTTCATATAATTATCTTAAATCTAGTATTGTCTATGGCAGTGTCCATGCAATGAATAGAAATGAATTTTTATACATCTTCAGTGGAATTAGCCATATTCAGCATATGAACATATTTTTGAAGGCTCAGAGCTTAAAGTACATCAAATGAAGCAAGCTGATGCGTCAGTGGATTATCACCACTCAGACAGTGTTTATTTAGATTTTTTTATTATTATTATTATTATCTTACTAAAAAGAAGCCTAAATGGGAAAAACTTCACCTGTACAGGCTTCCTAGCATGGATGTGCTCTTGTAGTACTTACTTCATCTTCAACTGGATAGGATAGGATACTAAAGTCCCAAATACTTAATCCACTTCAGAAACAATGTTCTACCATGACTATTACAAGTGTAATTGTAGCTAGAGTGTCTTTTTAATCTCTTGAACATCTTCTATATAGTCTCAACTGATTAGAAAAAAACCCTTCGCTTTTTGAACTTAATAATACAAAGGATTTTTTGCTCTGTGTTGTTCTGTCATTTCTGTGATTTGATTTCAGTCATATGTAAGAGCTAAAAGATGTATCTAAATGGATATGAAATTGATTAAGGCGATTTGGGATGAAAGAAGCAATAGAAATGTCAAATACTGCTACTACTCACTTCATTAGTGGATGAAACTAGCAAAGACTCTGCAGTCACCTTCTCATTTAAGACATTTGATTGTTTTCTTAGTTATTTTGAAAAAAAGATAAATTGCATCATCCTGGCTTAGCTGGAAGCTATCTAACTCTTTGGTTTGAGTTGAAAATCTCAATCTTATGTTTTTCTGGGGACAGTAAGTCTGTTGTGAGTACATGCGAAACTTCTGTGTGCATTAAAAAAAAAGAAAAAAAAGTAGCTGTCATTCACATAGTTCATTATATTTCCCTAGAACACGAACTGTAAATGGTTAACAGTTTATTGAGTGCATCACTCTAATTATGGGTAATTTTCCCTCTCTTTTCAAAATAGCTGTTATTGGTTTGTTTCTCAGAAATCTATTTTGTCTATTTATCAGCAATTTCAAAATTTCTTAGAATTTTTGTGGCAAGTAATTTTGTCTAGCATTTCAATTTGCTTCATTACAAAACTGGCCATCTTATTATTGCAGTTATTCTTTGCCTAATATTTGTTTAGTACCTACAGCATGTTCAGTTCTGACTAATAAAAAAAATATAAAGACAGTGAATTTTCTGAAGTAGTTCAACTCTAAAAGCCAGGCATGCAGAAGAGGGATATGTTGGGAACTCCAGAATAAGTAAGGCATCTGGACAAGACGATTACTTGAGGAGGTAAGTGTGAGTGGCAGAAAAGGGGTCTAGGATTCAGCTTTTTAAATTGCAATCAATCTTTTTCTGAGCATTGTCAAAGAAATAGGGAAAAGTCTTGACCCTGTTGAAGTCAAAGGCAAAACTTCAATTGACTTCAGTACAGCTCTTTCTGCTGTAGAATTTAAGGGACTCAGAGGGAGAAGGAATAATATTGGAGTGACTGGAATGTGGTGGACTTCCCAGAAAATGGATCAGGGATAAGTTCATCATCTTCTGAAATATAAGATGCTGTTGACTAAGTCTGGATACAGAATACTAGTCTAGGCAGGCCCTTTGATCTGCACATGTATATAAAATACTTTCTGCCTCCACAGCAACTTCTAATCACATTTTCCAAGTCTTGTAATCTAGCCAAAACAATAACAGTAAATCATTGATATTCAGATACTAGGCTTGTATTACAATAGACAGGCAATTCTCCTGAAAGATCTAACTCATTATATAGGCTGACAAGGATTTGATCAGTGCTTTTATTATGCCTAATGTAGTTTCTGCATTTGAAAGAAATGGTTGTAGGAATCTTTGAAAGATTTGATACCACTGAATAAAAGCTCAAAGATATTTTTTCCCTGGCCTGCTTTCACTACTTTCTTAATCAATGATTTCCATTTGTCACTGCTAATGGCATTATCCCTAATACCTTCTCCAGTGACTTTTTTCCCTTACTTAAAATCTTTCACTTCTATTTCTGTTGTTTAACCTTCGTTTTCCTTGTTCTGCTGAAAACTGACTTTCTTTCATAGTCTTTCCCTGGGTTTTGCTGGTTGTTTCAAAGCACCACATGTCAGCTCAGTAGTTCTGCAGTTCTGAGGTGGATCGAGGAGGAGGAATCTGTCACGTTTTAGCAAAACTGTTACTTTACTGACAGTTGCAGTCCAGTCTTCAGCATTAGAGCAGATGCAACCAATATCAGCATTTTTTCAAAGTTACTCAGAAAGACCCTATTTTTCAAACAAGTCATAGGATTATCTCCTAACAATTCCATGTGCTCTGTCATGGCTTTCAAATAATTGCTGTCCCTTAAATTAATTTTTTTTTTCCCCAGTTTTTATCCTATTAAATGAAAAGTAGGTTGAAAAGTTCTTGTATTTATATTTTGCTCTTTTGAGTTTACCTTTACACAACTTGGGGCTCATCTTTTAGAAGGAAAATACACATTCCTACCTCTGCTACAATGACATTTAAAAAATGCAAAAAATACTGTTTTATAAACCAAGGCATCCCAACATAGCCTCATACTTCTACCCTGGTGAAGCTTTCTCTCAACCAAAACATGTCTTAATTCCTGTCACTGGTCAATTTATAGATGATGCAGCTCAATACCAGTATTTATAACCAAATTAAATAATGCCACATGATTTTGTTTTAAAGCAATTTCGTTAGTATGGAGAAGAACAAAGGTTATAAGACTGAGCAAATCAGTACAGCTTTCTCCTTAGGGTCAGGACGATTTATCACTGACATTATCAGAATTCTGACTTCTTCTATCCCCATCTACTTATTCTCTATCTGCAAACCATAAGGTTCAGGTTGGAGACAGCTGTTTTACCAGGGGCTACTGTGTTATTACTGTACACTGAGGCCTATTGCCCCCTACTGGGTTGAACTCCAGACCTGTCTTCCTTCCCATTTACTTGATAGGTCCCTGGAGAAGCTTCTGTAAAGTTTGGTCTGCAATTTGCTGCATATGTCCTGGAAGTGGCTCACCTCCTTGTTCAGAGTAGAGGAGACCTCCAGTAACTGCCAGTGCTTGGCATTTGGTACAAGATGAATGAATTTCTCCAACTTGAGGTTGCTGAATATCTTAGAGATGCTGTGGACCAAAGGCTTCAATGTGTGAGTGCGGTTATGTTGAGATTGTGAAGTTCAGTGGGAGAATTTCTACAGATGCATTCCTGAGAGATGGTGTCTATTTGGTTGTATATGCAACAAGGAGAAAATCTCTCATTGCTTTCTCAGGTTAATTTCCAGTCAGATGATACTGATGTAGATTAGAAGTCTTTGAAGTGGTTTTAAAGCAAACCTGTAATTGATTTTCAGCTGCAAAACGTGTATGAGATGTTCTACTTAGGTTGAAGTAACAATCCTATTATATAGGAAGCTCAGAACTCCTTGCAAAGTCCATGCTAGATACCAAGTATGTGAATTTCTCAATTCAGCAGAAAGGATTGTGAAAGGCTTGTGTTTCTTCCCTACTGGTATCATGGGTGATATTTAGAAGATTTAGTATTGCACCAGTTGCAAAACTGTTCTGTATCCAGTTGCCTCTCTTCAAGACAATTCCAGGATAAACTGGAGAGGAGGGAGTGTCTAGCAGCTCCAACTGATGGCATTATGGGCTTAATGAAATATGAAGGAGAGGGAGAGATTGGAAATCTTCATTCATATACTCCATGTCCTCAAAACCTACATGAGCTTTGGGCTCAGACCACACCTTTTTTGTGAGATAGACCTAGACAATCTTGACTGGAGACTTCAGAGGAGTGGCCATAAGAGAAACCTTTTGGAGTTTTCTCTCTGGAATCTCTAGTTTATGTCTCTTCCTGCACAGCAAATTATAAGTAAAATTATATTGAACTTTCTTAGAAAATTGATGGTTATTCTCAATGCTTTTGTGCTGAGTTGACCTTGGCTGGTTGCCAGACACCCACCCAGCCATTCTCTTACTCCCTTATCTCAAGAGTATGAGAGGAAAAAATAAGATGAAAAAGCTCATGGGTTGAGATAAAGAGAAATCACTTACATCATTACATCATGAACAAAACAGACTCAGCTTGAGGAAAATTAAATGGAACAGAAAATTTATTGTCAATTAAGATAGATTAGGATGGGGGGACAAGAAGACAAATTAAAGCAACACCTTTCCCCCAACCCCCACCCCATTTCTTCCCAGGGTCAACTTCAGTCCCTCATTCATGACTCCTCCACCACCTCTTTCCCATGCTGAGCAGTGCAGGGGGGTGGGACATGAGGGTTTTGCATTCAGTCTATAACAGTCCTTCTCTGCTGCTCCTTCCTTCTCACACTTTTTTTTCTGCTCCGATGTGCGGTCTCCATGTGCTGCAGTTCCTTCAGGGAATATCCCTCTTCTCCAGCGTGGGGTTCTTCATGGGCTGCAGTACGGATATCTGTTCCACTATTAACCTCCACAGGCTGCAGGGCACAGCCTGCCTCACCATGGTCTTCTCCACAGGCTGCAGGGAGTCTCTGCTCCGGCACCTGGAGCACCTCCTCCCCCTCCTTCTTCTCTGACCTTGGTGTCTGCAGGGTTGTTTCTCACACTTTTTTCCTTACTCCTCACACTGCTGTGAAGCATTTTGCCCTTTCTGAAATCTGTTTTCCCAGAGGTGCCACCATCTTGGCTGGCTGGCTCAGGTGTGCCCTGCAGTATGTCCACTGGAACTGATGGGAACCACCTGGATCTGGCTGTGTTCAGTACAGGGCAGCCCCTGGCCTCTTCCCACAGAGGCCAACCCTGCAGTCCCCCGCCACCAACGCCTTGCCCTGGACACCCAATAAAGCAGTACAAACATCAGTTAACTAAGTCTTTCTCAGGAAGGCAGGCAAACTGAGCTATGGAAGCCCCCTCACAACAGGGATTACAGCTCGACCTATTTTTTCCCTTTTGCTCAGGCCCAGGCCATGTTTCATTCACTCGTCAGTTCCAAGTACCATCTTGTAAAGCTGCCCTGAGTGAAAGGTAGACTGGGTGATCACAGCCTTGGCTGAAGAAAGATTGCAGCAGACAGCCATCTGAAACAAACCACGCAGCCTGCTTTTTTACACTGAAACATTTTAGAAAATGGCAGGCAACACTAATGGCATTACTCCAATGATTTCCTCGGGAGTTACTTGAGATGATGATGTATCACACTGATCCACATTTTCATTTAATTTAACAGTAGAAATTGACATTTGAAAATGAAAGTATTAGGCTGGAGTCCACAGTGAATGGCTGCAGGAGCTAATGATTGAATGCTTTTCAGAGTGCTCTAAGAGAAATAATCATTATGCTATTTCTGCTCTCATATTATTGCTAACACAGTACCTATAGTATTAATAACCTATTTAGCAAAGAATTTTCAGGACTAATTCTTGTTTTAGTTAATAGGACTTGCATTATTTACAAGTGAAGCACAGATAAAGTGTTCCATACATTTCATCTTTCCAAGATAAAATGCAGATGACTTTTCCATGAAGAAACTGTCATCTAAGAAAGGTGGAGATGTAGTAGGTAAAAGGCACTGGGATACGTAGAGAACAACTATGGGAAGATTTTAATTTAATTTACACATATGTATGTGTTTAAAAATTATCATACTGAGTCACACAGAGAGAGGGGGTTTAGGAATGCTTTGAAAAAAGGGCTTGAGGATCTTGTTCCCAGAGAATAAAAGACTTAAGAGCTTATAGAGATTTGTATATATTTCAAACTTAAAGTTGTATTTTTAGAATGGAAGGTCACATATTTTTTAGCCATGATTGAGTGTCAATGGAAGGTACAATATGGTCACAGTAACTAAAC
This sequence comes from Strix uralensis, assembly GCF_047716275.1. Classification (NCBI taxonomy): domain Eukaryota; kingdom Metazoa; phylum Chordata; class Aves; order Strigiformes; family Strigidae; genus Strix; species Strix uralensis. The sequence goes on along the minus strand of NC_133972.1, from coordinate 158,545,746 downwards.
AGGTGGTATCTGGTAATTACATGTGCCATTCTGTAAAACGGTCCTTTGAATTTTTATGTAAATAGAGGTTTAGGATGTAAAGGGAGGATGGACTATATTGATTAGTGTGCAATTTTGATACTGCCCTTGTCGTTATTGAATTGCCATTTCATATGACTGTGTTGCCCTCTAGAGGTCGGTCCCCAAGTGAATTCTGTAATTGGGTCTTTTCCTTCGGCTTGCAGAGCAGGCCTCTCTCTTTGGAGAAACAAGTTCTTCAAGTACATCCCAGTTAACACTTGTAACTCAATAAGTTAGTGAAGTTCACGTCTATGTTCCCCTTCTTCTTAACTGCTAATATTTTCTTGCAGTCTTATTTTTTCCAGTTTTTTATTAAGATTGGGCATCTAGTTTCAATGGTTGCAAGCCACTGAACAAATCTTACTTCAACACAGAAATCAAAGACAAGTAATGAGAGCAGGCCTAAAAAACTCTTCTGTGAGGGAAGATATCATTAATTGGTCTGCCAGAGCATATTCTTAGAAGAAGTAACTGCTATGAAAACAATCAATAGAAACACTGAAACAATGTCTAAACTGGTAAATTAAACTATTCCAGAGAAGGCTCCTTGACATTGGACCTCAGTCATCTCTACTTTTCAGTTTTTAGATCAGTCTCTGGAAAAAATATTGTCCTTGCCAGCTTGCACTCTCCTGAACAATCCCTTGGAATGTTTCAGGAATAGTCCAGTTTTTTCAATGTTATCTGTATGTGACCATCTTGTTTTGCAGCTGAAAGGATTTGATAAGATGGACATTGGCTTTAGCAGACCACTTTGTGCATAGAAGTGGTCCTGGGCAGGTTTAATGTCCTAGTAGAGCCACTGGTGGACTAATTTCGAATTGCTTTAGTGAAAATGTTCGGGCTGGAAACACACATTGTTTTATCCCAATAAATTAAAGGAAAAGCCTTGTTAATGATAATGATGCATACTTAAGCTCTAAAGTTATCGAGCTATGGGCATTCTTTCAGAGTAACCCAAATAGAAGACTTTTGAATAAATCATTCTCCCAGTATTTCACAAAACTATTGCAAAATGGTTCACCTATTTTGTTTACTGAAGTGTGTTTCTTTTTGATTTTTTAACAAATGGAACCAAAGAGCTTCTTTGAGTGAAGAGTCGAAACACATTTTACATGCTAAAGGGAAGAGAAACAGGCCCTGACCTAAACCTGAACAATGTGGATGTTTGATGTTGACAACAGTGTTTACATACTCAGTAGCTAGACACTTCTAAAACAAGTTACTTGTTAAATAGGGGCACCATTTTGTTCAGTATCCCTAGAGTTCTGATTGTCTTACATTTTGGTTTGCATAGCAATTTTCTTTTGAACAAGGGTGAAGCCAGCCTTACTTACTGATTAGATCTGAGTTCTCCGGCTTGTTACACTCTCCTTAATCCTGCCATCATGAGGACCGGGTGGTGTTACTGATGTCTGCAAATGGATGTAAGCTCAGAAGTAAAACAAAGAGCTGTACGTGAAGGGTAGGAAATGGAGAGAATATAAGTTAGTAGTGAAACAGAGAAGTATTTTCCTGATGTAGTCTTCTCTGAGGCTTCTGGTATGGGAATCATAATGAATGTCTGTTACAATTTATTTAAATATAGTTTGGGGTTGAAAGAAATTGTCTCTCACAGAGTAATGCAACACTAGAGGAATTAATTTACATGCCATTGTGAGCGGATTAATGAAAAAACCCAACCTGTGACTTCTTTTTCTGGTGTTATTTTTTTCTAACACATTCAACCATATATACCTTTTAGCATAGAAATATTCCTTCCAATATCAGTACTGCAAAATTATTTGTATTCTTTCATTGAATGATAGAATCAAAGAATCATTAATGTTGTCTTACCAGTCATCAGTCTTGTTATGAACCTAAGTTATATCTAAGTTTTATACACACACACGTATACATATATGGCAATATAATGACAGCTTAGTGATCCGTAGCTGGAAAAAGTACTTCAGTGATTCTTTCTGTACTTACTTTTTTCTAATTTATGTAATAATCCTGTGGAAGAAATAGAAGGACTAAAGAACAGAAGTCTACTGTTTCTCATCCACATTTTTCATTGTTATGTGTAATGTTATCAAATCCCCTTCAACTGTGCAGAAAATACTACATCACTGTATTGACACAATCTTCTTTATATATTTCATTGTGCCACATACACCATGTAACCTAAAATATTTGGTTTTTTGATCACAACTGCGCACAGACTGTGATTTTACTTTGATGCCCATTTCTCACATATGGGTGACTTTGACCCATGTCAGATGGATAGACAGTTCATTAGCTTGTTGCCTCATTAATTTATTTTTATGGCCAGTGTGCATCACCTTATATTTGTCAGTATTGATTTTCATTTGCCTCTACATGTGGCTTCTTTGTCTCACCCGAGTTTTTCAGTGTCTACCCCAGTGTCTACTTCAGACTAGCCTACATAATTATGTACATATCTTGTTACTCAAAGGTCCTAAACTATCAGGAAAGACAACAGCCTGTTCTGCATTTGTGAGACGGATATCTTCTGAAGTCTATAGGCCAAATTATTTGACCATATTAACTGGCATGGTATCTCTGAAGTTAATGTAATTTGGCCAAAAAATTTATGCCAGCTGAGTATCTTCTATTTCTCATGCAATAAATAGCACTATTAGCACAATTTTAGTGCCTATACTCACATTTTCAGCAGTATAAACCCGTTTCCTTTTCAAATTTTAAAGAAATATAACTAAAGACAGTTGTTGATGTTCACTGGAAAAAACTTGAAATGTTAGTAGATTGCAAGTGACACATATCAGTTTGACATTTCAGACCAATTCCATCCGGAAATAATGCTCTATTACTGAAGAATTAATGTGAAGTGTGTGATTTTGGCACCAGAAAGATCAGTATATAAGACCAATTAGAGATAAAAGAAGTCACTAAACTTGTTTACACAGCTGGACTTTTGGTCACAGGCTGATATCCTCCTTTCATGTGCTTCTTTCTTTTGCTTTCTTTTCAGGGTCTGCAATTTAAAGGCACAGAATAGAATATTTTGAAAGTCATTTGCCATTACATTAACTTCATTTTCTTCCTGGAGGGTTCAGTGTCCTAATGCACTATTATAAAATCCTGTGAGTGCTTTTAGCTAAAGGATATGGTAACTACAGAAAGATCATATAGCAAAGCAGTAGATTCCATGGGGTTTCTAGGCAGAAGACTGACCTGAAGTATAAAATTCAGAGCAAAATTTTCCTGCAAATAATGCTTAGCTGCCCTTGTTCTTTGGACTCTGTAGTATGACTTCGGGAAGCTCAGATTTGGTCCCAGATGTTATGCAAAATGGAATGGCTTCAGCAACAGCCACTGGGCCAATGACACTTCTGACTGCCATGGAACCAGAGTTAAAGCACCTTTCAAAGGGGTAAACCACCTGATTTTAAATCCTTGCTCTAAATAAACACAAATTTGTAGTTTCATGAAGCAAAATATTCAGAGGCATCATTGGCATCGCATCAGTCAGACACTCTAGCTGTCAGTGATATGACAAACAAATACCTTTCCATTAATAATCTATCTTTGAATATGATTAAACTTTGGAACAACCTGTGTTTTCCAAGGTTCAACTTCAGGTTGGTTCACGAAAGAAGCCTACCAGATGTCTTAGAAATAATCTGACAGAAGTGTGGCTGCATGGTTTTTATATCTCTGCAGGTGCAGTAACTGGCCAAGCATTCTTTTTCTGTCCTTGCTCTTTTATCTGTGGGAAACTATTGGTATTGTCAGAGACAGGGCTCTGGCTTGGAGTGACCTTCAGTCTAAATCAACCCATTCCTGTATCAGCTTCTGACTTTTCACTTTGACAGTAAAGAATCAAGTCTTTATTTTCCTCCAGTTTTTTTTTTTTTTTTTTTTTTTTTCCATGAGCCAAGAGATGGTCCCAAAGATGCCAGTGATATTTGAGGAGTCATTTCAGACAAGCACCATCAGTTTGTCAGAAGCTGGCCAGGCATCATGCAAGTCTTGGCATGGAAAAAAAAAGACCAAGGCAAAGGGAAAATATTATTCTGGAGCTTTCTGTCAGATAAAATAGCTGCACAGTGAGTGACTCCTTGTTTCTTTCCTCTGGTAAAGCAAAGTTTTTGTGAAGCAGGACCTATATCCCATGCTTGCTGGTACATGCTCCAGGGAGCAATAATAGGATACAACTTTGTACACTTGTGTTCAAATTATGTAGACTGCATCATTCACAGAGTGACTGTTGGGCCATAGTTTCTGTGTGGCTATACCTATAGTAGTAGAGGGGATGGCGTCTGCACAGCAGGCCACATCTCCTTATGTTATATGACAATGGAGCATATGTGGAGCTGAGGATGTGTGACATGGCTGTGACAGCTCTGAAATGCTCTAGTAAATCCTCTAGCAGTTGTTTCCACCACTAGGCCTGTTATATCTCCAGAGCAAGAAAATTTCATTGATGAATGTAGACTGTAACATGTTAGACTTAGACTGTGATACTTGAGCATATTCTTGAAAGAGGTATTTTTTCCCCCAGCTGCTTTCCTAAAAATATAAAGAGTCCATATACTACATACAGATGTCAAATTACTACCCTAAGTGTACCAATAGGCTCTGCAGCCTCCACACTACCCCTCTCTAGGGATTTGATTACTTGTGCTCAAGGCAACATCTCACATGGTGAAGCTGTAATGTGGATGCGTGACATATGTATGAGATGCCTTTTTGGGACCTCCCCACTTCACTCAGGAACTGCATTTGAGCTCAGATATTTTCCCCTGGTCTTTGTCTGGGCTATGCCATGCCTGGCCATGTCCCTCACTGGTCCTGACCTTTACCTGATGTCCTGACTGGACCTGGCATCTGCCTGGTCCCTATGGACGTGTGTGTGATCTGGACTGTGGCTAACCTTCACTACTGTCAATGGACCTGCTCTGCAGGAGAGGGCACTGCCTGGCCAACCTCTCTGCCTGACATGACTCCAGGCTGCCAGCTCCCCTGCCCTTGCCGAGCAGCCTCCGCTTGCTGCTTCTGGCATCAGACCTTTCTGTGCTGTCTGGACACCCACATTCTAATACACGATTTTATCAGTTCCTATTTACTGAAGATAGAGTTAACATCCCTGATTCTTGCAGTCTGTGAAATGATGTTCATCACACCTGATAATCTGCACACTGCCCCCCCCCCCCCCCCCCCCATGTTGGCAGCCTGTTCTCCTTTGGCAATATTATATTTTGCTCTCAAGGAGAAACTCTTTTGCTGATGTAGAGCATATTCTGGAGGGTCTTGAACATTTTGGCAATACATTTCTTTTTCTTCATCTTTATTCAAATGTCAGACTTTATCCTTACTTGTTCTGTTTTCATGTGCATACATGCATGTTTACATATATTGCTTCATAAGTTGTATTTAGAGGTTCCCAGCATTGAACTCCTCTTGTCTTTTCAGCCTTGATTACTTTATTTCTGTGTTTTGAATTCCCTACGATATCTATCTTGTCTGAATAAGAGTCAGTGGTCTTTGGCTTGAACTATTAACTTCCTTTGTTATCCAAATTTGAATTGTTTTTTACATAGTTAATTCTGGAGTGTTTTGTTCCAGATCTCATTCAGTGTTTTGCTTCTTATCAAGGACTCCACCCCCTAAAATCGGGGCTTGGCTCAAGTCACTTCTCTATTTTTTTCAAATTCTTCTAGTATCCTCTGTTTAAAATTGTGTTACTCATATATTCTATTTTTATGTGGAGTGCAGTTCTCAAATGCTTGCATTACAGCTTCAGTGTTAGCCTTGTCTGGCTGAGTTGACTGAAACTATTAAAAACCTCAAGTGCCTCAGAACAAGCTATCGTCAGAGATAAAGCTTCCTCTTGACTTTTTTTTTTTTTTGTCCATTTTGGTTTCCATTGCTTGCAGATACAAAGCAAAGCACTGGGTTTAAACTCCTGTAGTTGTCTTCCACATTTCTAAAGTGTTTCAGCTCTGGTGGATTTTTATCTACTCAATTCTTCTGCTCAGGGTAGAGTTTTAGCTCATGCAGTGACTGCTGTTCAAATAAAGGAATCTGACACTTAGGGTCAGAGCACTATCTAATCACTTCAACTGGTCTCTGCTCGGAGCCAAACAGCTCTTTCAAGATTTTCTTAAAGGTAGTGCCCTACAGAAGTGGCAGGAGATTGGATCAGCAACATTAGCAATCATGTTGTAGGGAGCAGTGTTTTGTAATACAGCAACATACATGTGAAGTGTAGCAAAATGCCCAAAGTATCTGATGATCAGAACTGTGTGTCTGCGTGGGTAGGAGGGTGATGTGTGAAAAATCAATACAAGCCTATTCTTCTTTCTGTACGTATCTCAGGCAGAGGGAAGAGCAACTTTCAGATGTAACCTAGCTGTAGGGTGGGCCTGAGGGGAACCAAAGAGGATACTATAAAGGCTTTACTGCTCTTACAGCAAGCGGCTAGATGTCAGAGCCTGGAGGCAAAGCCCTACCTGCTGAGATCTTGGATCTTGGAAGTTTACTTAGGGTTCTGGCTTCATCCCACCAAAAGGCCGTGATGGGTTAAAAAGGTACCTTCCTGGAACAGAAGTAGAGCAGTGTTATAGCAAAACCCAAACCATATTGCTCTCTAGTCAAAGAGACTGGATGCAATTACAGACCTCTCTTTATTCTCTGTAACTGCCATTTGGGCAGTTCCATCCAAATGCTCTTGTGCGTTCAAACTCAACTCCCCATCCACGTACAAATTAACTGGAGTGAAGGGCAGAAACCACAGTACTCTGCCTTCCCAGAAGCTAGTGGGAAATGCTTTTCACCTTATTGTTTTAAATTATTCCTTGCATTGATTTTTTTCCCCTTTGATCTATTTAATAGTTAAACATACTTTGTTTAAAGAAAAAAATCTGGTCTCAATAACTCTTTTGCATTAAAAAAACCAGTGTAGCTGTAGAATTTCAGTCCAATTTACTCCTTTCTGCATAAACTGCTGCCCTAGATGACCTTTCCTCATCATGTGCCTTTGGGGATGTGTTCCAAACATATTTTCTAACAGCTTCAACAGCAGTAATAGTACCATCCAAGCATCAGTTAGCAGTTCTACAATGTAATGTTTTTCATCTTCAAAGCACTTTACAGACATTAGTGAATTAATAATTGAGCAGCAGATACTGAGCAGGCATAAATCTAACGCATTTGTGGATCTCAATGGAATTGTGTTGAGGATAAAATCATTTTGAAAAAAACCTGAAATCCTGGTCTTTTGCATGCTTGTGAAAAGAAGAGGTAAATAGATCAACATAACAGATGCTTTGTGCTGGTAAAAATGTAGGAATTTCTCAAACCTGTGGGTGAATTTCAAACAGAAACACAATAAAATCTGACCACACACTGGTACATCTCCCAGCATAAATTTTATTTGGTTAGAGGTTTAAGCATCAGATATGAAATACTTAGACTCCCTGGAACGTGGGTTGAATCCCAGCAGGGTTGACTCAGCTCTTGATCCTGCAATGCGGAGAAATTGAATTCTAATCATTTTCTTCTATGTGACCTGGATGAGGTGATGCAAATATAGGTTCTCTCTGCTTGACATGGAGAGAAACCCCACCAGTAGGAACCGCACAGGTAGATAAATTAAGAGCCACAGTTTCAGATTCACATTATTCTAGCCTTTATTTTTGTCAGGAACAAACCTGCAAATACAGATTAGCTGTGACTATTGTTTTGCACACAGACTCATAGAGCTGGAAAGAATCCGGAAGGCTCATACAGTCCATCTTCTTGTGCCAAAGCTGCATAAGCACTACTCATGTCATTACTGTCAGATGCTTGTCTAAATGGCTCTTAGGGCTTGCCAGAATATAGCCCTTTCCAAGTAATCTATCGTTGAGATGCACTGTCCTTACTGTTAAAAAGTTCTGCTGAGTATCTAATGCAAATTGTCTTTGCTGCAGTTTAATCTTTTTTTTTTTTTTTTTTCTTTTCTTTTTTCTGTCCTAGCCTCTACTTGTGTGGACACTGCTCCCTTCTCTGCATATCTGAAGGTAATTCTCATGCCTTCTTCATATTCTCTTCCTTCAGATTTGGCTGTTTTCCCACAGAGAGTTCTTGAGACTGTGAGATACTGTATTAGAAAAAAAGCAGTGGGTGAGTAAGAGCTAACTCTAAACTCGTAATAAAGAGCCCTGCTGCTCCAGGAGCAGCCTAGGAAGGAAGTGTGATTCATGATGTCCCTGTTTCTTCTTGAGCTTCCAGCTGTTCTCCCCACACCCTCCTGTACTTGCAGTTTGCAGCTGTACTGAAAAGCTCTTCCTGCCTCCACATGCTGCTGCCACGCATCTTGCACCTACTGCCCTGTACAAATATAAAGGAAAAAGTATCATTTTAATCATATTCAGATACATCATAACTTGGGGATGGCTATGACTTTTGCAACCTTTTTGCATTCAGCTTTATTAAAGGTTAGTGGATTTATCTGGTTTTATTTTCCCTTTTTTTCTTAAAAAAAATAATTGGATTTTATTAAGTGCAACATCCTCAATATAGACCTTGGTAGGGAGTAGATTTTGCAGCATTAAAAAAGTGTTTCACACCCACATGTAAGTAATTTCTTTTAAAATGAATGTTGAGAATATATTTCTCCCCATGCCTCCACTCCTACACAGTGAGCAAAAAGTCCACGTGGCATTTGATGACTTTTTTTTTAGTGGAATTGCTATAGATTTATTCAGAACACCAAAACTTTGAGAAAAAAAGCTATGTTTTTTAAGACTGTATCCAGGAAATAAAAAAAAAAAAAAAAACCCAGATTTTTTTTTTCCATTTAAAAAGAAAAACAAAGGAAAAAAATATTTAACTGGAATTAATATATACTCTTTTTCAAGTGATAGTTTTAAAAATATGAAAGAAGATAAACAGAGTAGCTGGCAAGTTTCTGGTGAGTATAACGCTTAAGATGATCACTGATTTCCTTTCTATTACCTTGCAAATGTGGCATTGATCCCCAGTCAGAGGTCAAATTTCCTAGCAGCCCTTGAAGGATGGACTCTATAGCAGCTCAGGTAGTACGCCAAGGGGTAAAGTCTGAATGCAGCTTCTTGTGACCAAAACTGAGCAGAGAGGACAGCCTGGAATACTTCATAAAAAAAGCAGCTGCAAAGGCAGATAGGCTTCGTAGGGAGCTTGTGCTCAGCCTGCCTTGCCCGCTGTGAAAAAACATGGAGAGTGTTGGGTCCTAAGAAGGGCCCAGACTTAGAGGCCTGATGGTCAAGCCACTGAACACTTGATGCTTCTTACACACTTGAACCAAAAGGCAGAGCAATAATATCTGGGCAGATCAAATTTCCAGCTCCTATCTCCAGGGGTTTATTATCCTGATGATAATAAAGCAGATGAAATGGCTAAGCCACTATCCATCATATCTGAGAAATTCTGGCAGTCCAGTGAAGTTCCCACTGATTGGAAAAGGGGAAACATAACCCCCGTTTTTAAAAAGGGGAAAAAGGAATATCTGGGGAACTACAGGCCAGTCAGTCTCATCTCTGTGCCTGGCAAGATGATGGAGCAGATTCTCCTGAAAACAATGCTATGGCACATGGAAAATAAGGAAGTTATCGTGACAGCCAGCATGGCTTCACTAAGGGCAAATTGTGCCTGTTGAATCTGGTGGCCTTCTATGATAGGGTTACAGTGTTCGTGAATAAGGGAAGAGCAACTGACGTCATCTACCTGGATTTGTGTAAAACATCTGACACCGTCCTGCATGACATCCTTGTCTGTAAATTGGAGAGACATGGATGTCATGGATGGACCACTCAGTGGATAAGGAATTCGCACTCAAAGAGTTGCAGTCAATGGCTTGATGTCCAAGTGGAGACCAGTGACGAGTCGTGTTCCTTAGGGGTCAGTGTTGGGGACGGTGCTGTTTAACATCTTTTTTGGCAACATGGACAGGGGGATTGAGTGCACCCTCAGCAAGTTTGCTGAGGACACCAAGCTGTGTGGTGCTGTTGACACTGGGGGGAAGGGATGTGCCATCCAGAGGGACCTGGACAGGCTGGAGAGGTGGGCCCATGCAAACCTCATGAAGTTCAACAAAGCCAAGTACAAGGTCCTGCACATGGGTTGAGGCAATCCCAAGCACAAATACAGGCTGGGTGATGGGTGGATTGAGAGCAGCCCTGCGGAGAAGGACTTGGGAGTAGTAGTGGATGGAAAACTGACTATGAGCCAGCAATGTGCTCTCACAGCCCAGAAAGCCAACTGTATCCCAGGCTGCATAAAAAGAAGTGTGGCCAGCAGGTCGAGGGAGGTGATTCTTCCCCTCTACTCTGCTCTCGTGAGACCCCACCTGGAGTGCTGTGTCCAGCTCTGGGGCCCCCAACATAAAAAAGAACATGGACATGATCGAGCCAGTCCAGAGGAGGGCCACAAAGATGATCAGGGGACTGGAGCACCTCCCTTGTGAGGACAAGTTGAGAGAGTTGGGGTTGTTCAGCCTGGAGAAGAGGAGGCTCCCCAGAAACCTTATAGCAGCCTTCCAGTACTTCAAGGAGGCCTACAAGAAAGATGGGGAGGGACTCTTTATCACGGAGTGTCATGATAGGACAAGGCTAATGGTTTTAAACTGAAAGAGGGTAGATCCAGATTAGCTATAAGGAAGAAATTCTTTACTGTGAGAGTGGTGAGGCACTGGCACAGGTTGCCCAGAGAAGCTGTGGCTGCCCCCTCCCTGGAAGTGTTCAAGGCCAGGTTGGACGGGGCTTTGAGCAACTTAGTCTAGTGCGAAGGTGTCCCTGCCCATGGCAGGGGGGTTGGAGCTAGATGATTTTTAAGGTCCCTTCCAACCCAAACCATCCTATGATTCTATGATTCTTGTTTAGGAATCAGTTTCACCAAAACAGTTTCACCCTGCCAGCAGGGACAGGGAAGGGATCTTACCCCTGTACTCGGCACTGGTGAAGCCGCATCTCAATTACTGTGTTCAGTTTTGGGCCCCTCACTATAAAAAGGACATTGAATTACTCGAGCGTGTCCAGAGAAGGGAAGTTGGTGAAGGGTCTGGAGCACATGTCGTACGAGGAGCGGCTGAGGGTACTGGGGTTGTTTAGTTTGGAGAAGAGGAGGCTGAGGGGAGACCTCATCGCCCTCTACAACTACCTGAAAGGAGGTTGCAGAGAGGTGGGGATGAGTCTCTTTAACTAAGTAACAAGTGATAGGACAAGAGGGAATGGCCTCAAGTTGCACCAGGGAAAGTTTAGACTAGATATTAGGAAGCATTTCTTTATAGAATGGGTTGTTAGGCATTGGAATGGGCTGCCCAGGGAGGTGGTGGAGTCCCCATCCCTGGAGGTGTTTAAGAGTCGGGTCGACATAGCGCTGAGGGATATGGTGTAGTTGGGAACTGTCAGTGCTAGGTTAACGGTTGGACTAGATGATCTTCAAGGTCCTTTCCAACCTAGGTGATTCTGTGATTCTGTGATTCTGTGATTCTGTGAAATGCCCTGAAAATGGAGGATGACTTGATATCCTCTGCCAGCAGGAAGCTAGCAAAAGCCACAGTGAAAAGCAGTAGGGAAAGCCCATTTTGATGAGCCGCCTTCTGGTTTTGAATTCAAGCAGATGCCCATGAAACATGTTTGCTCACATCTTTGTTTTCCAAGATAAAAGAAGACAAAAAATATGAGCTGATCATTGTAGAATCTGTGTATTGTAATCCGGAGTTGACCACTCATTTTTCATAGCAGTCAATTTAACAACCTTAGTCACCATTAGTTTAAACTGTATATGACATGTGAAAGTGAACTTACTAAACTTGTATTTTAGTAGTATATCCATCAGATTTTTATATGTTATTTAGCAATTTTGAGAAAGCCTATCCTATTAGAGGAATCATGCAGTGCAGAAGGAGAAATACCTAAGAATACATAACTATATGAAACTGAAGTTTTTCTCCCTCAGGGATTAAGCAACTTTGTATCAAACAAAAATCTATGAATTGCACATTCTGGGTAGAAATTCAACATCGACATGTAATCTGCCATAGATGGTATCCTAAATAACAGAGGAAAGAGTAGACAGTAAATGCAATTTCTCTCTGCATGGTACATTTCCACTCACAAAGGTAGCTTCTAAAAATGGCAGAAAAACTTCCTCATCTCTGTTAACAACAGAGCATCAGGAAAGGACCTGGAGATTGTTTCCCACTTTGTGAAAATGAAGTGATTACAGAACAGATAGATGGCTTGGATTTTTTCAATCTGTGGACTAGTCTGGAATTTAAAAGAAAGAGAGAAAAAACCAGACCAAACCAAACCAAAAACAGAGGAAAAGATGCGGAAGTTTTAACTTTAAATGTTAGCAAGTAATCTTTATGAAGTGCAACAGTATCAGATACTCTTGCCATACAAGCAGCCTGCCCTAACAAGAGTGACATATACATAACGTAGGATCTATCACAGCAAACATATTTTGAGTAAAATAGAACACAGACAAATTTCCATTCAACATAGTGTTGCTAGCATCAGCGTCTTGGTTCATTGACCTAACCATGCCCTATCTGTGTTTGCTGCCTCTCCCTGGCTGTCCCTTCCCAACCACATCATCTTCATCGCCTTTCTCCTCTTCAAGCCCTAAGCATTTAGTCTCACACTATCACACTTACTAATTTATCAAGGTTCAATCTTCACTCTGTCAGCCGTGGCAGCCACAGTTGCCTGCTTATCTGTTCCTTCCTCAGGCACAAAATCCCTTCTTAAGCTTTTCTGTACTGTGTTTGCAAATATTCTCTATCTAGCACTGGCTAAACAATTTGTTGAAAAAGTAATACTCTAAACCTTGTTAATGACATTGTAGTAAACCTACCTGCCTCTGTCTTCCATTGCTTTCATACGGCATCTAGATTGTGGGCTATCTGGGGGAGAGGCTGTCTTAATTACTTATCCTCAGAGTGCTTACCACACTAGAGACTGGTTCTTGACAGAGCTTCCTTGGAGCTTACAAAATTACAAAATACAGGTTTGCAAGTCAGTCATTATTTTGGGTTTCTGAGTACATGCACGTGCCTATACTTCACAAAGAAAACCATATTAACTTTCAATCTAGAAATATGACTTCCTGTACATAAGATACGTAAGTGTCAGATTTTCTCATATGTTTGATACATTGTGTTTTGGATATTAACCTTAAAGACAACATATTTTTGAAACTATCCAATTTTTTATTTAAATGATTAATATTATAGATGGCGTAACAGCAAGTAGATTTCCCATCAGAACTCAGTCTGATTTCCAGTGCCTTTTCCAAACTCATTCTCCATTTTTCAAATTTCCTGTAAACAGTAAGTGATAATCACATATCATGCTAGATTTGCTATAGTAGTAGCAATGCAACATGGAGTTCCCAGGTACTAGACAAATACAGTCTGTTGAACATTGATCTGTATGCACAGTAAAGCTGTATCTCACATCTCCTCGTTGCTGTAGCATTGATGAGTGGTACAGAGAGCAGCATAAGCTTCTTTTTAGTGCAGTGCTACAGATCCTTTTTGCGTATATAAGTGGCAGGCTAAAGTCTGAGCTTCCTGCACTTTCTGCTGACTGTAAGGTCTGGATATGGGTCTTTCATGTTGAAAATGGAATGTGTAGAATAAATTAAAAAGAAGTTTAAAACCACCAGAATCCATGTCAAATTCAGTCAGGAACCAAAGTTCAGAGGAAAAAAGAAGAGATTCCAATTCAAAGACTGCAAAAATTACTCTTCTCATACTTTTGTTTGTAGTGAACTAAAAGAAATGGCGCTCACAGTCCTTTCATCTCTCCATTGCTAAGCTAAAATGCATATTTTAGTATTTTCTCAGTTAAAGTAATCTTTAAATTTAACATCCCAATTGACATTCTATCCCCCTACCATAATTAACTAAAAAAATTTCAAAGAATAATATTTTGTCACTATCTGAAGTGGTTTTCTCTTTTCCAGTTTATTAGCAGTTGTCCAACTTGGTGTTTAGTCATCTTACTTTCTTGCTTTTCAGACAAGAAAGAACTTTTCATATCTTCTGATTTACCAAGCAGAAATAAATTAATTGCTATTGATTCAAGTTTGCAGTGTCTTTGTAAGTCTGCTCCACACCAAAGTTTCATATAGCTTTATAAAATACAAGTCAATTCTTTTTAACAGTTTGTCCTACATATAAAACTATAAATTCCACAATTTCCTCTATTGTCTTTGAAAAGCAAATTTTTAAACTTAAATGTTGTAGAAACATGTGCAAGAAATAGGCTATTTTTTTTTCTGACTTGGATGTCCTTTGCGGCAAAAATTATATGATTACATTTATGAGCTATAAAATAGTAAAAATCCATGTGGATAATTTTCAAGCCTTACTATTAATCTAGAATCTAAATTAGAATTTAAATTGATTAGATTCAAAATCCATATCTATTTGCTATTCTCTTGAGGTCAGTTTTAAATGATAAACAGTAGACGGCCTACATTTATTATTTATTATATATATTATAATATTTTCTCTATTACTTGTCAGTTTTATAGCATTAGCCATTGATTTTAAAGGGAGTTGAGTCAGTGTTTTATGTTGTAAGCTACTTGTAGTACTGACTTTTACTGATGCAAATTACAGAACTTAATCCATATGAACTGCAATATTAGTGTTTTATATATACAAATTCAGATGAACATATGAAGAGAATTTTGCAGAAGCAAGAGAGGAGATGACTTATCAACTATTACTATAGGCAATATTATATTTCATATTTATTTTTTAGCATTTTTGAAAATGTACATGGAATGAAAAATGAAGGAAATATGATTTTCAATTAAAATTATATAATTTTCATGACAAAGTTTCACAACAATTTTCATGAAAAAGTGCAAAATTAAAAAATCCACTGTGATTTTTTTAATCACTTCCAGCCTGATCTAAGTGCTCATTTCCTTGACTGGTAGGCAATAACAACAGTTATCGCAGTTTGTAGAAAACATGTTTATTTTGAAATTTTCTTGTTTGTTTCTCCAGATTAGATGTAGAGCAATGGGGTAAATTTTCTCAAAGTGGTCTTTGATTTTTGCACAATGGAGTAAGAGCCTTTGCTTTTTTGCAACTGTATTGGCAAGATGGGAGGGGAAAGTGGAACAGAGGTGCTTCCCAGTAAATTCCTTCCCAGTATGAGACTGATCAGAACAATCCTCTTTTCTTTTTCAGGCAACTCTAACTTACCTGCTAATGATAACCCCCACATGACAGGTGAGCAAAGCTACAGACATATCATGATCCTCTTTGGGGATTTGGGGGGTTTTAAGCTAAACTTTTTTTTTTTTTTTATTATTGAGTTTTGTTCTTTTTGCAGTAAGGGAGCACAAAGGAACCAACAGCAATCTGAATTTATTTCCTGTTGGAGACTCTTCCAGTCTGGCTTTGTTTTCTTTAGGCTGTCTGTAGAAGGAGAAGTGTAAAAGTGAGAATCTTTCTCTAATTAATTATTTCCAGGGTGAGTTTTGAAATTATTTCTTAAATTTAATTCAAACTTGTATTGACATTTTTTCTTCAAGACTACATTGAGAAATTAGCTTTCCTAAATGAAACAGAAAGCAGGACTTGAGACACTGCTCTTGCTACTTAGCTTGCTGTCAGGCATCAACAATATCATGCAGTGGTACTTTGATTTTTCTGATGGGTAACATGAAAACTGGGTTTTCTGAACCCATGAAGACTGACTAGAACTTTAGCTACTAACTTCAGGATTCAAACTTGCAGAAAGTTGTACAGCATATTTGTGGCCCTGACAAGATCTAGAAACTGACCTTTTCTTAAAAATACTGTACAATCTAACAATGCCTAACAGTGATTTCTCTCCTGTGGATGCTACTTTGTAATGGTTTTAGTGTGAAGTATTTACAGAATGTGCTCAAAATAATTACATCTTATTTAGGGATCTGCCTGTGTATCTTAAATCAGTGCATTGTATTTAAATAATGCCAAAGTTATTGACAGAGTTGAGAATGAAATTGAAAGTGAAGAGTGATATGCCAGTTTTGATGATCTTGGTCCTTCTTCCCTGGAAATCCTCTAGGTTTTCCATGGATGTCAGTAGGAGTTGAACCAGATACCCTGTCATTAATAAAAGTAAAATTAAATTGAAAAAGAGAGAGGTGATAAGAATGAAAAAGTCTGTTCAGAATTGCATGGCCCTTCTTTGGACCACTTACATCATACACCTAAGATTTTTGAGAGAAGACACATCAAACCAGAACTAATTTCAGTTCACTCTTCCTTCTCTATGGTGTAATGGGCACAGTTTTCGCTCTTCAGCTAGATGCTGGAGTAATAGAGATATTATGAAGGTCAGTGGTCTTTGTACAAGATACTCATCCTCTCCTCAGGCTCACTGGTTGTCCCCTAGTTCTTCCGACAGAAACAGAACCTGTGAGTCCTCACAACAATGCAAAGTGGGCTTGAAGAATACTATCACAGTGATCCCTAATGTTTTAATGCACATTGAAGTAAGATGTCCTAGAAACTGGAAAGATAAAGTTCATTTTACTCAGCCAACAAGTCCATTGTCTTTATTGTAAATATGGCAAATCAGAGTATGACTTTAAGGGAATGTAATGAAGAAAGTGCTTTCTTCCAAAGAGCAGCTGAAGAAAATTAAACACTCTTGTGATTCCAACTACAAGCAACTTAATGAAAGAATTTGTGCAGGAACTCAGAAGTCCTGTAACAAGAATTTGTAACATCAGATTAAGGGTGGCAACTCACATTCAGACAATTCTAGTTCAGCTGCCTGATTATGATGGCAAATGAGCCTATCCAGTTAATGTAGAGAGACAGATCCTTTCAGAAGGCTATTTAAACCGGGAATCTTACTTATGTTTTTGAATCATTCTTAAGTGGAGTCTGTTTTCTAATGCCTGTAGTAGGAAATTAGGGCTGCTAGATGACGAAGTGCCTAAAGCTGTATGAAACAAATATCCTAAAGAGAAGAAATAAGCTGGAAACTTCAACCCTGATGGATTAATTTTAATAGAATGCATTACTGTTTTACATATTATGATGATTTGTCCAGGGCTTGATGATAGATGGAAAATTGAAATTGCAGCATGTATTTACAGAAGACTGATGCAAAGTTAGTATCGGTACCTAGTGGGATAAGAGACCACTGAGAAATTGTGAGGTTCTAAAAGATTTGGAATTCAGTATAACACTCAATAAAGTACTTTGTGGCAAGTTAGGCACTAACCTTGAAAAAGATTGAGCAAACACAGTCCCAAAGCTGATCCTTGAAGAAATCACTTAGTAAGCACCATCCCTTTAGATTGTTTCTTGATCTGGCCTCCTTTAACAAGTTATTTCCCCAGTTTATAACTTCAATACATCATACATACTTCTGTAACATCAGAAATCTGACAGAATATCCCTTAGATTTCTGATTCAGTTTTATATAGACTGTATCCTGTCACTGACAGTCATGTAAATCAGAAGTAATTCTAATGAAATCAGCAATCCAACAATGGCTTAAAACATATGTGAGAGGAAAATCAGATCCTCTCCCACTCCCTCCCTCCCAAGTGTCAGCTAAATAAGCTTTCAGGCTTTTGAAATAAATTCAGAGTTCAAATGTTGTGAGAGCTGATGGTGCCAAGATCCTATAGAACACATCTGCCCTTCATTGTGTCTGTTCAGCATTCATCTGAAGGCAGAATTTAGTTTGTATGCTGAACTGGGACAAACCTACAACACTTATTAGTATCTTTGGGCACTGAAAATACATAATGAAGCTGTCAGCATAATCTAAATTATGAGATAGATATTTTATCTGCTGTAACACTGAATGAAGAGTGTTCTCCTCAGTGCTCAGCATAATCCTCTGCTTTATATACTTGTCTAAATGCTGACCACATGTTGGGCAATGTGTTTGTAGCATTTGCCCCAGTGTTTGATTTTTGAACTGGCATGCATTCACCACTCCAAGTAAGTAAAATAATCGAGGGAAAAAGCACAAAATGCCCATTAAAGAAAACAATTTCAAGAACAACTTGAGCCCCTCGGGGACTGAGCTATTAAAAAAAGTAATCAGAAACTTAGAGGGTGGGATTTTGTGCTTTTATTTGTATTTAAGACATCCACAAGGCCAAGACACAAAGCCAAAGAATGGGGCATTTGGTTAAAAACCTGAAGAGAGAATTCATTTCTTTGTGAAGTTAACAACTACTGTAGATTAGAAAATAAGCTCTTACCAAAACTGCCAACTATAGAAAAATATTCCTTTGTTCCAGAAATCCCTCTGGGATGACATTCTTTGCATATGTTAATTTCTGTTAAGTTATATGATGTTCCACTAATGAATGGAACAAAAATGGTTAGATGGCAATGAGAGAGTAAGCCAGAAATCTTTCATTATTTAGAGCTATACATGAAAGGCTGGTCAGCATTTTCATTAAAACTTGCTATTTTCAGGGGTTTACGATCAGTTGTAAACATTTTCTTCAACTGACTATTTGAGGGTTTCAGTGTGAGTACAGAGTCTGATTTTACTGATTATGACTTAAAGAAGTGTGATGTAAAAAGAAGAAATTGTTAAATTTGGCTGACTTAGTGTTATTTAGTTGAATAGTATTACAAGATGTGAATTCTTAAGTGAAATGCAAAAAGCATAGTCTAATTCTGGACCTCTAAGAAGAAGGATGACCTTGTAGAGGAATTAGTTAATTTTTCTGGCAGTGACTGTGGCACAGGCTTTGTGAGTTGTTTGGGGCAAGCCAGTTGACCCTTCTGTGTCTCAGTCTCTGATCTTAAAAGCTGTTTCTAAAGGAAGTACCTCATTAATGTTTTTAATCCCTTCCCTTCCCTTCCCTTCCCTTCTCTTCTCTTCCCTTCCCTTCCCTTCCCCTTCCCTTTCCCTTCCCCTTTCCCTTCCCTTCCCCTTCCCCTTCCCCTTCCCCTTCCCCTTCCCCTTCCCCTTCCCCTTCCCCTTCCCCTTCCCCTTCCCCTTCCCCTTCCCCTTCCCCTTCCCCTTCCCCTTCCCCTTCCCTTCCTCTTCCTCTTCCTCTTCCTCTTCCTCTTCCTCTTCCTCTTCCTCTTCCTCTTCCTCTTCCTCTTCCTCTTCCTCTTCCTCTTCCTCTTCCTCTTCCTCTTCCTCTTCCTCTCTTTCCAATTGAAAAGGCTTGATTTGCAATGGCAACAACAAGAAAGCCCGCTTTCTAACACTCTGCAATATATTGCTTTTATATTCACTTGTGAATGGTGAATATGCCCAGCTTCTGGAGTACTTGTTTCTATGGTAAAAATGCTATTTTAAAATCAGATTTCATCCTATTGCAGTTCTGCAATGAGTCTGCTCTTTCAGATGTCTAAGATTGGTTTGTCTTGCTGTTGAATGGTTTTGCAATGTGCTTAGATTCATCTTGTGAATGGATATTGATTCCAACCATTCTTGTTAAAGTGTCTTTGAAGAGCCCAGTCTTCCACATGGTCTTAAAAAATTAAATAAATAGTATCTTTCTAATCATACTTTCGCAGATCTTTTAGTCTATTTTCCTGAGGCCAGCTTAAACTCAGGAAACTAATTAGGAAAACTAATTCACCCAATTGATTTAGTCCAATGACATCAGATTTGATATTAGGCTTTTGGGATAAGATTCTTACTGAATAGCATAAAAGTGATCTGGGAGAAATTCAGAGCAAAAATCTAACTAAGATACTTTAAACTTCCTGTCTGCAGGAATGTTTCTTTCCACTGATTATAGGGAAAGTTTAGGAAGAATAATGCGTAGTATAAGTACTTGAAGATAACTGTTGCAAACACTTCTGTAATTTCTTCTCCTGGAAAGAGACAGATCTCTGTACGTTCTTTATGCTCTTGGTTAAAAAATGGCTAATAGATTTGATCCATTCTTTGCCCCTAAAATGTGACATCAGCAAATAAATGAATCTTTTGGGTATAGGAATGCATATTGTCTATGTATATTGATGAACCATTAAGAAAAAATGATCTATACAGTGCTCTGTTCAAGTTATCTGACCTTCAAGATCCATGAATGAAATAATTCCTGCTGTGTCTATTTTTACCTGTTGACCTTATCCTGCTATCATTTGGTCTGGTGGCTGCTGAAAGGTCAGATGAAATATGAAGATGATGAGCTGTCTGGTGTATCTGTTTTTTTCAGCTGACACGTCCCATCTCCTTTTCACCTGAGGGTTGTATTTTTCGTTATAATTACTCCTCAATAATGCAAACACATGCAGAAAGTGGAATGGGAAAGGTTGGAGGTGGGATATGTACAAATTCATTAGTCAATCAGCTACTTCAAAAGAGATTGTAATGGGAAAGAGATGCCCTTCTCTCAGGTATCCTGTTTTTTCCATACTAGTGCTTACATAAACTGTTTAGTGTAAACAGGAGTGAAACTTGGGAATATGATTTCCTATCTTAATTTTTCACTGATGTGGAATGATTGTGCAAAAGTAAAGGATCTCCCTGCCACCAAAATCCTTAATCATTCTGAAGTGTATTTTAAACCTAAAGTAACTTCTTGAACACGTTATTCTCCACCATCTCCATTCACCAATTTCAGTGTTTGTAGGTAATATTTGATATCCTCTAGCTATTACATACATCTTCTAGGCCTTCAACAGAGAAGACCAAAGTACCTACAGTCATTATTATCTGGGATATGTATTGATATATAAGCTAAAATGAAACTTTCACTAACTCTCCTGGATCAGTGAATAAAAAAAACTGTGTAAAATCTATGCTCTAGAAAAGTTCACCCATGCATAAAACCACTAGGCAATTCACAGCTACTTTTTCATCTCCTTTCTAGCAGTGAAGTATTCTGTGTAGTATCTAAGTAGACTGAGTCAGTTATCTATTATCTAACTGCTCATTTACCAGTGATCTGAATGTACATCTTAATTTCCTATATAGTTGTCTCAGCACATTACTGTAGATAATGATTGCAAAGAACAGAAAAACAGTTGAAAAATCAGGATTAATTTTTATGAATTATTTTCACAGTTTTCTGTACAGGGATCAGTTCTTCCATTCCATTTTCTTCCCTAATGTAAGTGCAAAGACAGACTGTATTTTTTCACTTTATAATTAATAACACTTACCTTGACTCTTTCAACTGATTGTTCACTATTTTAATGAAGTGATGATTTCTCTGCTTTTCTTCATTATTTTTCATTCTTTGACAAATAGCATTTATGAGTTGAATAAGACCTGTGGATTTTCACAAATTTTTTGAAACAACCCTCTATGTTACTAATTTGGTCTTTGTGAATGTTCACCTGAAAAATTCATGTGATTTCTATTACTTTACTGAATGACCTGACATTTATAAACAAGAACACTGCCAGAAAGAATCAGTAGAACACTTGGTCTCTCACAGATAGTGTGGAGATGCACAAAAATTAGTAAGATTATCAGATCAAGAAAATTTCAGGGCAGTACATCTTTTTACCATCCTTCTAATTCCATAGGGGAAAAAATATCCAAAATATCAAAAGCTGTTTCCTTCTTTTGAAGACAAGTACTTTCCTTTTTCCCCTGGAAGTTGCAACAGAATCCCTGTAGGTCATAAAGGTTAAAAGAAATACTATTAATGCTCAAAGAAGCAAGGAAATATTCTACCCATTCAGTTAGATTAGTAAGTTATATAGTAATTATACACATATCATAAGATCATAGAATCATGGTTTGGGTTTGAAGGGACCTTTAAAGGTTATCTGGTCCAACCCCCCTGCCATGGGCAGGGACATCTTCAGCTAGATCAGGTTGCTCAGAGCCCTGTCCAACCTGACCTGGAATGTTTCCAGGGATGGGGCATCTACCACCTCTCTGGGCAACTTGTTCCAGTGTTTCACTACCCTCACTGTAAAAAGTTTCTTCATTATATCTAGTCTAAATCTACCCTCTTTTAGTTTGAAACCATTACCCCTTGTCCTAACACAACAGGACCTACTAAAATGTTTGTCCCCATCTTTCTTATAATCCCCCTTTAAGTATTGAAAGGCCACAATAAGGTCTCCCTGAAGCCTTCTCTTCTCCTGGATGTCTCTTCCTGAACAGTCTTGGTTTTAAAATCTAATAGGGTCAAAGTCACTTTTTCAGACTTTCAGTAGTCTCAGGAATTGTGATTCTCTTGTTGAACACAAAAATGACAACAACAGGTAGGTTCATCATGTCTAAAGTTCTTATTAACAATTATCTAAACTGCTATGAGCCTCTCCTGAAAGGAGCTCTTCTCCTTCTAAAGCCTGTGGAATATGGATTACCTGTCTATATCTATGTGTATGTTACTTGCATATGCTTAAAAAATCTGTTGAAGATGAAGCTAACAACACACATGCTGTACAAATACTTAGGGAGGTAAGGACCTTGCCAAAAGAATCAGTATATTTAAAATATTTAAGTTAAATTGTCATGGTAACTATCACATGAACTGAACAATGAATACACCTTCATTAGATGGAAGGACAGCCTTCCCACATGTGTGTGTGTTTACACATGTATGTGTCTTCCAGATTGGTCAACTCCACCAAAGGTTATCTTGATCATATGATACATAATAAAACAAACAAAGCAAAACAAAACAGCAAACAAAACAACACTTTCAGACAAATTGATAACAGTTTATTTTTGGATATAACTATGGAACTTTTTATATCAGAAATTCTTGGTTGCTTTTCATTCAAGATACATAGCTAGATTTGTGGTTTTTATAGTTTCCCTGGATTATAATGAATCTCTAAATGATTCAGACACATTGTCTGCTTCTTGTCTGGAACAGCTTGAGCAAAACATGTATCTGCTGTTCTTTAGACAGTAAAAATGGTCATAGAGGAGGTTCCAAAGATAAGCCACTTTCTCATTTCATTCCTTCTTAGAAATCTTCCTATTTCATCATAGGAGTCTTTGGGGCTCTAGTGTGGAAGATAATTTTGTTGGTTCACTTCTTAAGCTTCGTCTCTTTACTGAGATATAACACTTAATATACACTGACATTTCTCAGGACTGAGGTACCTGGTCTGATTCATAAAAGTAATTTTCACCCATTTTGAGTTAATGCCTGTCATTTTTAGACTACTAAAAGTAGACATTGCAGACTCAGGCCTTTGTTGACCTGAATTTGCATTTTTCTGGTTTAATACTAACTTCCCTGTGTGAGGCATGTGATGAACCTGTGAATAATCCTGACATGTTGTTATTCTGCCTTGAGGTGCCACTATAGTGCTAGTGGAAGTGAGGACAGCAGCTTCATCTTGAGCAGCAGAAGGAAAAGCAGCAATTTGGAATATGTGTCATTTCCTTCTTTATTCTTAGAATTATTCTGTATTAGACATCAAAATGCTGCTTGTTCGCTGTATGATTATGTTCTCTGAGGAATTAGTAGCAAATGATACAGCATGTAAATTATAGATAATGAAGTACATATGCATAGACACTATTTGAAGTGCCCAATGTTAATTTCTGTGTAAAATAATGTGTTCACCTGAAAACTGATCAGTTATATGCAAATTAAGGAAGAAGAACCCTTTAATGATGACATCTTTATTAAATTAATCAATGTAGCTATTCAGTGACTATCTATAATAGATGCCCCATTTGAAATATGTTTGGGATGTATATAAGCTATGAAAATATGATCAAAATATAAAGTTATTTACACTAATCATGTGAATAATTTTGTTTTGTAGTCAACCAGATGCTTCAGAATACAAAAAGATAAATTGAAAAATTAAATCAGTAAGAGAGGAAAGATCCTCTTATGGATGAGGCAATGGATTGGAAGTCAGGAAATTTGATTTCAATTTCTGACTCTGTCACAGGCTTCCTGTGTGACCTTAGGTAAGTCATGCTTTCTCTCCAGACCTTGATTTCTCATCAGTTTAGAGGAAAGAGTAATGTCCTTCCTTCTGAACTGTTTTCTCTCTTTTCTTTTTTAAATTTTTGTAAAGTACAGTATATGCAATATTACCCTGAAAAATGCATTAAATGCTTCATACTTTAAATTGTAAGCTCCCAGCTTTCAGAGGAATGAAGGCTCTTTGGTGTCACAGGTATTTTACAGCTGAATTTGCCTTTTGAACATGGCCCCAAGCCAGCACCCACTTTCAAACTCAGCACAGTTTTATTGATGCAAGCCTGTGCTAAGTGTCCATCTTTGGGAGATTTCCAGGAAGGTAGGTAGGCAACCTGAACTGGCACTCCCTCTTTGTATAGATACAGGTAGAGCCCTCTTGCAGCATGGGTTGGCTGGCACCATGGTAGTTACATCTATCTGGCTAAACTTTTTCTCATACGCACTGCAGGACCTTGCAGAAGCTTCCACGTGACTGACATCAAACAGATGTGTCAGCTGTGTTCCTTCATCAGCTGCATAGTAATATGCTACCTAAATCTTGGTGCCTTGTTTTCTTCAGGAATGTCTAGACACTGGAGTAGTCATTGGACTAATACAATGAACACTGAAATGTACAATGAACAATGAAATTATGAAAGGTCTGATAGAAAAATAATCACTAACAGATGGTATTTTCCTCTGTAATGCTTACAAACACACACATAAAGATTACCTAGATATATAAAATCATGCACGTCTATCATCTGTTGTGTTACTTCATGCTAAATTTGTCATTGTCAAATATCTCTGTACAAAAATTAGAGAAAAATATTTAAAATAAAACTATTGCTTTTCTGAATAAATAAAAGCAACTGAATTAATGTTTGATTACAAGTAATTAGTTTATTGTAATGCAGTAATATATCTCATATTCTTTTTATCTTTTAGTTATACAAGCATCGAAAATAACTGATATTTCTGAGAATGTAATCAGTACTTTGTGTTTTAATTCTGTTTCTGTTTTTACTTTAGATTTTATATGTTGAAAAGACATTTTATTTTACATTGTGACATGCATAAAGCCCAGTTCTACAACAGTGTGTTTGAATGTATATGTCTTAGAACCAAACATATTTTTAGCTATGTGCAAAAAGCTTTCAGAGTATATTAGTGTGTTTGTGTACACACAAACACACATACATACATCAGCTGTTCCAGTAAATATAAGTCTTTATTTCTATCTTTCACTGCAAGCTGTGTTATTCTCTGTAAATCTGACACTCGTCACATTACATGTGAATATCACCAAAAAGAGGAAATTAAAGTGGAAACAAAACCAGTGATATCCCATAACTATAATAAATCAAGTTTATTTCCCATTTTGAAAACATAGCAGGACATTCATTCCTCACAGTGGCAGATGTTTTAAAATACACATTGTCCTGGTTTTGGCTGGTATACAGTTAGTTTCTTTCCTAGTAGCTGGTACAGTGCTGTGTTTTGGATTTTGGATGAGAAAAATGTTGATAACACAATGATGTTTTAGTTGTTGCTGAGCAGTATTTACTAAGTCAAGGACTTTTCTGCTTCTCACACCTCCCCACAAGTGAGTAGGCTGGGGGTGCACAAGATGTTGGGAAGGGACACAGCTGGGACAGCTGACCCCAACTGACCAAAGAGATATTCCATACCATATGACATCATGGTCATCATATAAACCTGGGGGAAAGCTGGCTGGGGCCTGCTGCTCAGGAGTGAGTGGTGAGCAATTGCACAGTATATCACTTGTTTTGTATATTCTAATTCTTCTACTATTGTTGTTGCTATTATTATCATTTTCCCTTCCTTTTCTGTCCTATTATCTCAACCCACAAATTTTGCTTTTTTTTTTTCTCAGTTTTCTCCCCCATCCCACTGTGGGGGTGGGGAGCAAGCGAGTAGCTGTGTGGTGTTTAGCTGCTTGCTGGGTTAAACCATGACGCACAGAAAAGGATATTTAAAAAATTACTTCTACTCATTGAATCTCCAAACAAATCATGGTTTCCCTACATAAGTTTTACACATATAGATATATCTGTACCTAGGGTTGTTATCTAGCCTCCTTATTTAGACAGTTAGGGGAAATACCACTCTGAAAGTGTGATTTCTCTCATCTAGTCACCATCTATTTACTGTCTATGTTCTCTTCATAATGCAGAATTTCTTCTCATAATGAAGGATATTACCAAGTGTAGAGGAGATGGATCTTGATACTCACAGTGAATATTTCACATGTTACTACTCACAATGAATGTTTTAAACCATTTAAGCAGTGCATCAACATTGACAGTTGGTCATCCACACTTCTCAGGCATGTCTTTCTAAAAAGTCATTATTTCCAAAGTTAAACAAGTGTAACATGTTCTTTTAAAATCAGAGTAATAGCCCACTGTTTTTATGGATGCCAGAAAGCAAGGAAACAGCTTCAGTTACACCATACCAGCTGGGTAACTCGTATCCTTCACACTCCTGCTGAAATGTGGCAGCTTCTGATATGGGGACCCAACCTTTATATATGTCAAGTCTGTGGCACTGTCCAGCGGAAAGCAAATACATCCTCAGCTTTGTCAAATCAGCAAGTGCCTTTTGTTTCCTTCGTGACTCTGAAACCACAATATTTCTCCAATAGATATGGACAGTCAGAAGAAATAAAAGGTCTCTCCTAAGGATTCAGGGATCATCATATACTGTAAGATGTAGTAAAGAGTGGAGAAAATTTACTTGTAGTCCAGATCAACATATGCATCTGCTATTTAAATGTTCTTGATTTATAGCATAAACTTTCATGAGTCTGGTGCAAGAATCATTCCCTCAGTCATTATTTCTCTCTTACTTTTTTTTTTTTTACCTCCAACCTTCAACTGAATGAATGAATTGTTAAGAGTTCATTACAAATGAAATATTATTTAAACAGCCTTACTATGTTTAACTAGAGTTTTTGTAGATACATAGATTACATTAAGGCCAGAAGGGACCATTACATCAACTAGTTTGATTTGAATAATGCAGACTGTAGAACCACATTAGTTTCTCTTGCAATGAGCTCTGTAAACTTTGTTTGACTGCAGCTCATCTCCTCCAGACCCATTTTGGCTTAATTTGATAATACAGGAATGGAGAATCTGCAACTTTTCTTGCTAGTAGTGTGTTCACAGGATGAGTTTTCCTTGCAGTTAAAAATGTGTAAGATTCTTGCTGTGGCCGATCTGTTAAAATTAATTCCAATGTCCTTAAGGTTAATTCCACCTTCCATTTAATTTTCTTTTTAAGGATACCTAGAGCTTTGTTAAACAAATTCCTTTGGGGCTGCAATTTCCATGGTTGTTTGCAGCCTAATGTTTAGTTCGCTCATTGGAGAAAAGCACAAACAAAATTGGCTAAGTGGGGTCTGACTTACAGCCCTGAAAAAAAAGAATCTTTTCTTTATTCCCTTTCCTTTCCTTTCCTTTCCTTTCCTTTCCTTTCCTTTCCTTTCCTTTCCTTTCCTTTCCTTTCCTTTCCTTTCCTTTCCTTTCCTTTCCTTTCCTTTCCTTTCCTTTCCTTTCCTTTCCTTTCCTTTCCTTTCCTTTCCTTTCCTTTCCTTTCCTTTCCTTTCCTTTCCTTTCCTTTCCTTTCCTTTCCTTTCCTTTCCTTTCCTTTCCTTTCCTTTCCTTTCCTTTCCTTTCCTTTCCTCTCCTTTCCTCTCCTTTCCTCTCCTTTCCTCTCCTTTCCTCTCCTTTCCTCTCCTTTCCTCTCCTTTCCTCTCCTTTCCTCTCCTTTCCTCTCCTTTCCTCTCCTTTCCTCTCCTTTCCTCTCCTTTCCTCTCCTTTCCTCTCCTTTCCTCTCCTTTCCTCTCCTTTCCTCTCCTTTCCTCTCCTTTCCTCTCCTTCCCTTCCCTTCCCTTCCCTTCCCTTCCCTTCCCTTCCCTTCCCTTCCCTTCCCTTCCCTTCCCTTCCCTTCCCTTCCCTTCCCTTCCCTTCCCTTCCCTTCCCTTCCCTTCCCTTCCCTTCCCTTCCCTTCCCTTCCCTTCCCTTCCCTTCCCTTCCCTTCCCTTCCCTTCCCTTCCCTTCCCTTCCCTTCCCTTCCCTTCCCTTCCCTTCCCTTCCCTTCCCTTCCCTTCCCTTCCCTTCCCTTCCCTTCCCTTCCCTTCCCTTCCCTTCCCTTCCCTTCCCTTCCCTTCCCTCCCCTCCCCTCCCCTCCCCTCCCCTCCCCTCCCCTCCCCTCCCCTCCCCTCCCCTCCCCTCCCCTCCCCCTCCCCTTCCCCTTCCCCTTCCCCTTCCCCTTTTTCTTATTTTTTTAATAGTAACAATAGCTGAAAGCTGTAGTCTAAAAATTTGGGCTTTTGTGTAGTTGCTTGAGATCAAAGAAGGAAGATGTGTTTAAAGAAAAGCATTTGCACAGCTTTTAAGTCAAGTATTTACAATTGGAATATCATATTTTTTTAATTAAGTGAAAGTTAGAAACAGATACTGGCACCCCTTCTGTCAGGATATGGCTCTCGTGCCTCTGAGTACTTCAGCATCACCAGTATTAATCATATGGAGTTAAGGATCCACTCTCACAATTCATTTGGTGGGTCAGAAAAATGTAGCGTTATGCTTTTGTCTTTGCTACTTCTGAGAAAATTTGGTAATTTCCTAGTACTTTGCCTTTCTAATGATTTTAAGAAATAGTCTAAAATTAAAATGGAGGTAAGAGACATATTGAAGAATGGGAAATATTTTGAAAGAAGTGCAAAGCATTTGAAAAATAAGTTTTATATATGTTTGAAACAAGCTGGTAGAAAACTTGATATTTTTCCATTCATAAACTGAATTATCTGTGAATATTTCCTCTCATAATTAATTTTTTTACCCTAATGAAGTGCTAGTAACTGGAAAATAGTATAGCCTGAGATGAATTAGTAACCTTACCAAACCAGCACTGCAGTGACCACAATGCTGTAGGAAGTACGGGGACAAAGAAAGACTTTGAGAGAACCCTAGCTCCACTGGACTCATGAGCTTCAGAACAAGTCAACTCTGGAAATGAAAGTACAGAAACTTTTTTTTTTTAAATATGGTTCTTGTTTCACCAGCCCCTACAGCTAGTTATTATTTAGATGAATACAAAAATGTAGCAAGTTTATTAGCACTCTAAAACTTGTAATGGAATGATTTAAATTTAAGTCAACTCTGTCAGATGAGAAAAGTCTGTGCATCCTAGTACCTGGAGCACTGAGTCCAGCTCTGGGGGCCACAACATGGACCTTCTTGAACGGGTCCAGAAGAGGGCCACAAAGATGATCAGGGGGCTTGAGCACCTGTGAGAACAAGCTGAGAGATTTGGGGTTGCTCAGCCTGTAGAAGAGAAGGCTCTCCAGAGGCCTTATAGCGGCCTTCCAGTACTTCAAAGGGGCCTACAGGAAAGATGGGGAGGGACTTTTATCAGGGAGGGTAGTGTTAGTATGAGTGGTAATGGTTTTAAACTGAAAGAGAATA
Organism: Strix uralensis; assembly: GCF_047716275.1. Classification (NCBI taxonomy): domain Eukaryota; kingdom Metazoa; phylum Chordata; class Aves; order Strigiformes; family Strigidae; genus Strix; species Strix uralensis. Next base: position 158,516,338 of record NC_133972.1, on the reverse strand, counting down.
GATTTAGATTAGATATGAGGAAGAAATTCTTTACTGTGAGGGTGGTGAGACACTGGCACAGGTTGCCCAGAGAAGCTGTGGCTGCTCCCTCCCTGGCAGTGTTCAAGGCCAGGTTGGACGGGGCTTTGAGCAACCTGGTCTGGTGGAAGGTGTCCCTGCTCATGGCAGGGAAGTTGGAACTAGATGACCTTTAAGGTCTCTTCCAACCCAAACCATTCTGATTCTATGATTTTATGATATGATTCTATCCCCCAAGGCCAGGTAAGGCATGCACAGAACATTAATTAAAACAAACAAACAAACAAAAAGAGTTCTGTTTTCAAAATGGTGCAACAAATGCATTTCATTTGCAGTTCAACTGGCACGTTTGATAAATATGAAGGACTTTTCTGCTTTCTTGCTTGCTTTCTCTTTGTCTCTCTCTCTGTCTCTGTCTCTCTCACTGTATTTTCTTCCTAGAAGATACTGTAATGACAAAGTTTGTTAATTGGGAGTCAGATGTTATAATTTGATTGCAAAGGTGCAAGGAACTTTGTGTCATAATGAAAGAGATGTTAGAGGACCCTTTATGAAGGAGTGGTAAATAATGGGAAAAACTGTCTCCATTATCTAAGAAATCTGAGAGTGGGGAAAAGATTCTGGGATCCAGAATTTTTCATCCTGTCCATGATGCAGACTATCTTCCCAAACTGAAACTGGATGCTCAAAGAAAGACAATGAAATCGTCTTTGTTATTCTAAGACCTACTCAAGCTATCTGAGCTGGAAATCATTGTGTCCCAGTATTCTTCAGTTTCTCATTTCTGATAGAGGAAAACAATGCTGATTATCAGACTGGTAGTCTATCCATGCAACTCTAGTCAGCAAAAGTTTAGGAGCTGAACTCTGAAAGTGCATCTTGCCTTGGTATGACAGCAAACCGCTGCATCACTGTAGTTAGCTTATTAACTTGTTTATGAAAAAGGAAATAAAGCAGTATGTAAACTGTATGTAAACTAAAAATTAGTATCAATGTGAAACTTTTCCAGATAGGGTGAGAGAGTTAGCAGAAAGCCTATGTGTTAGTTGTATCCTTCCTGAGCATTAATTTTGCTTTGATTCTGGAAAGCTGCATTGCAATTTTGTTCCTCTGTCACAAAGCTATTGTGAAGATTAATTATTGAATGTTTCTAAATGGTTTGACAATCAATGATAACTATGTAATTTATGATAACACTGTAATTTATGGCACACCTACAAACTTTTTTAGCAGAAAATTTGAAAGGTCAGTATCAGCCTAGACTTGGCATAGAATTCAAATCTTCTTTAAAAAAAAAAAAAACAACCCACAACCCAAAACCAAACAAAATTGAATCAAGTAAAGGGGATGGTAATCAGAATCTCTGAATACAAATGTTTTCTTCCTTTAGGGGAAAACTCAGTTCATTCATTTTACATTTTAAACAATCCCTTGCAGTGATGTGAATTCAGAGCAACATCATTGTTCTTGCATACAATCTAAGAAATGAAATGGGCTAGAAGGGAAATACCAGACTACATTATTTTGAATTCTGTGGGAAATGCAAAAGGACATACCACAAAATGGGCTTCAACAGTGTGATGATGGATACTAGGACCTGGAAAACAGATGAGGGTGGAAAAATTATTTCAGTTTTGCTAACATGAAAGCTTAAAATAAATTATCCAGAATTGTTTTTAATTAAAATATTTAATTATAATCTTCAATCATGATCTTTCTTTTATTTTGCTGTATTCTTTCTTTCTTTTCATTGTTTAGGATCCTGAAAAAACTCTATGGGTAAACTCAGTTGCCTAAATACCTTTATCTGCATACTAGCTGCACTTTTGTTAGTCTTTCATGACTTCTAAAACACTGATGCAGTGCCCTTTGCAGATGGGCAGTTTTGCAGTTTTGTTACCATAAGGGAATTAATATCTTACTTCTGTATGCTGTGCTCTCTGAGAACTATGTCTAAACTGGTAACATTTAGACAACGAAAATATTTCATCTGCAGACCTTCTTTTTTCTTCTTGAGCCAAAATTCTTTGTCATACTTCTTTCTGACAATTTATGTCTTTACATACAAATGTGAAGACACAAGAAATTCAGTACAGAAACCCTAGTAAAAACAGATTCCAGCCTTAAAATTTGTTGACTATTTCTTATAATGGACAGTGTAAACTGTTACTTGATTGTGGAATGCTGGATATTTGTAAAGGTTCTACTAGAGACATGTTTATTTTTTATATTAGAAGGTTAATCAGACCTACCTGACACCTGACTTTCTTCCTACCTATGTAAGCTTTCAGGGGTTTCCTTGGGCCTGCCAACAGAAACTCACTACCTAAGTCTACCTGCCAGGAGAAACTTGCTGCTTGAGTTTACCAATGCCATCTGCAGACATAACCATGATATTATGTTGTAATGAGCAGAGGAGGAAGAGACATGGCTATTGTTCAAGCTGGTCAGGGGGAAAGCAGTTAGTGACTTCTGACTCTGTGGCTCCTTCCAGTTTGTTTGGATTATGCTTGCAACAAGAAATTTTATTATAATAATAATAACAACAACAACAACAAATTGATTTAGCCATTTTTCCCTAAGAAGCAGGGAGCTATCACTGCATAGTTCTGTGTAGCCACAAAAAAAGGGGGCATCTCAGACCTAGTTTTCATCCTGGTGGATGCTGAGAAGTGCAGATTAACACCAGCACCAAGTGAGTGAGGTTGGACACTTTCACAGAGACTGTGGTGTCTGAAAGAGGGTGGAGGCTCTGCCATTTTATATTCAGTTATTACCACTAATAAACACATCTCCTGAACCATCACCACCCACTTAGATTAAGTGGTTGTTTTAGAGTTTTTACTCCTATTCTTTGAATTATCTTGTCCTATCTTGCACCACTTAGATGTATACAGGTGTGAGGGTTTTACTGTCCTCACTTTAATTTTCATTGTTAATGAATGAAATACCCTAAACCACTCCCCCTCCCCCCCCCGAATGATTCTGCAGTTTTAGTCTAATTTTATATTTTCAGCCATCATACCTAGCTTGTACTTACCTATTAGTATCTTCTTCTTCATCATCGTCTGCTAGTCCTTTTTTTTTTTTTTTTTTCCCTTTAAGGCCCAGTTCTGTACCTTGGTTGCAATCTCCTGAGCAGTTTTGACTCCTTTTGAGATGAATCGAAATTCAGTTCTTTAAAATCTACACCTTTCTAGCTCCTATTCTCCTGTTGGACTTCCTCCTTCTGACTTTGGATATTACTTTATTGTCCTGGTCAGCCGGGATAGAGTTAACTTTCTTCCTCTTAGCTGGTATAGTGCTGTGTTTTGGATTTAGTATGAGAATTACATTGATAACATACTGATGTTTTAGTTCTTGCTAAGTAGTGCTTATCCCAGGTTAAGGATTTTTCAGTTTCTCATGCTCTGACAGGGAGCAGGTGCACAAGAAGCTGGGAGGGAGCACAGCCAGGACAGCTGACCCGAGCTAAACAAAGGGATATTCCATACCATAGAATGTCATGCTCAGTATAGAAACTGGGGGGAGTTGGCTGCAGGTGTGATGGGTTGCTGCTTGGGCATCGGTCAGGTGGTGATGAGCAATTGAATTGTGCATCACAAGTCTTTTCTTGGGTTTTGTCTCTCTTTTTGTTATATTCCATTTCATCATCATCATCATCATCATATTTTATTGGAATTGTTATTATTATATGTTATTTATTAAACTGTTCTTATCTCAACCTGTGAGTTTTACCTTATTTGATTCTCCCATCAATTCTCCCATTTGATTCTAACCCATCCCACTGGGAGAGGGGAGGACTGATTAAGTGGCTTCATGGTGCTTAGTTGCTGACTGGGGTTAAACCACGACATTCATCTAACTAGCTTAATTGTCCAGAACAATTTGAAACACCAACACTGAATTTTTCACTATTGAAGATCTTCCTCTTCTCAGTTTTTAGAACATCAGTATTGACAGGAGGCCATTGCTAAAGTCTTGCTTTTTCTTCAAATTATGCTATTTGGATGTTGAAATATAAACAAGTAGTTGTAACAAATTGGAATACAAACGAGGGATAAATTACTGACATGTTTGAGATCTTTGTCTCAAATTGTATTCTACTTCTCTTTAGCTAAACTGCTGTGTCAGCACCATGGAAATAGTCTGCCTTTAAAATAAAATAAAGTCATTATTATGGCATATCAATTTTTATCCATTTAAGGCATGGTCTATGTGTAAATCTGTTTACCAATATCCAAGATTTGTCTATGGTAATAAATTTGTTTTGCCTTAAGAAGTAAGGCATAAATGTTAAATAATTCCCTATGAACCATCTGAAAACAAAACTTGGAAAAAATTAATCTCCTTCTACAAGTCTTTTTTTTCTTTTGTGTAAGATTGACCATATGACGTCCCTGGGATTATACAAAACAGCATTTGAAGGATCCAAGCATAAATACATGCTATTCAAAGCATTTAATATCTCCATATTTTGGTATATAGTAGCATGCAGCTGCTGTTGTTTGTTTTAGAAAAGACTGCAGTTAAAATCTTCATATTCTGTGATAACATTATATTCTACAGTTTTCAGAGCTAGGATGGAACTTGGAGATTGAAGGTTCAACTGTATCATTAGCTGTTGTGTTAAGACTTCTACAAAACATCTTTGTTTTGGTTTTTTTTTTGTTTTTTTGTTGGGCTTAATTCTGGAGTCCTTATTTACATTAATAACTCTTTCAACATGTGAACAGTCCCACCGGTCTCAAGGTATGTACTTAAAAAAGAAGATATAGTCCTCTATCTTAAAAATACATTTCTAACTCCAAGTACAAATATATAAAAAAACTATAAATGAAAGAAATTTCTTTACCTCTCATAAATGTAGATTTATGTAAACATTGTTTGCATATGTATGTCCAATGTATAAAGAACATTCTGGTGAATACATATGGTCTGATATTAATACATATTTGTATGGAGATGTATGGATAAGAACTTTTTGATTGCAAAAGCTTAAAAATACTAAATACTGTTTTCTTAATTCAAACAAGTAATGATTACCTCGTCAGCAAAGTATTGAATTGGAGTCCTTTGCTAAGGACGACCAATTTAAGGATGGGTTTGAATTCAGTTGTCCAGGACATTACTGACACAATCTGGACAGGATTTGTTCCCTGGAGATGGATTAAATTTTTGACCAAGTTATTTTAAAATTTAAAACCCCACAGATTTCACCCAAGTATTTTGTATTTTGTAACTTCATGTTATTTTGCTGATTTTTTTCCATTAAGGAAAAATACCCCACAACTTCAAAAATTATACTTTCAAAGCATCTTTCCTCTCGCTATTTTAAAAATGCATGATTTTTATGTTCTGATTTGAGCAAACATTTGACCTTGAAATTGTGAATACAATCCAGTATATTTCAAAAGAAAGTAAAAATATGTTCCAGTAAAATGAAATAATTTATTTAATCCAAAATATACTTTTCTGTCCTGCCCATGAATCAAATATTCCATTATCTGTATTACACTCAGATAACTTTAATCTTCACACATCTCAACCTTGATTATGTTTTTGATGATCTTCAACTCAGATTTTAAGATCTAAAGCTTTCATAGTCTGTTAGTGATGTAGGTAACGAATGAACTTAATCATGGGCAAGGACTCTGTAGCAGAAGTTATGGGTGTGTGGTTTATGATGACAGGTCTCTGAAAACCCGGACAATTTCTCCTGTTGCTGTAAAGTGGCATCTAGAGTTTCCATCAACTAACTCTTTCTCACCTGTTTCCCCTTTAGACCATAAATACATTCATCTCCCAAGCAGCCCATCAGCTGCTGTGTGCTTGTGGGTGCCTGTTGGACATGCTGGGTGTGTATGTCCCCGACTGTGCCCGAGACTGAGCTCTCAGGCAGGCACTGACTGCAGTGTCAAATATGCCTGTTGAAGAGAATGTCTTCTGGAGAGCTCTCCTCAGCATATATGGGAATTCGCAGCTTCCCTCTTGTTTTTCTGAAGTTGGCCCGCTGATTTTAGATCTTATGTTAACGAATCAGTAGAAAGGAATAGTCAGAATAGTAACTTAAAAGACCCAAATATATAAAATAAGAGCCAATTTAATATGACATTTCTACCAGCTAATTCTTTTTGTCTTCATCATCATTGCTAATACCATGAACTGTATATACATATATATATCAAAACAGTTTAAAAAAAGAGAAAAATGTCTCCCTCAGTCATTAGTATGGAAATCTGGATAAATCTGCAGACATTATTTTCTTATCTAATCCTTTATTTCTTACATACTTAGCCTCCTTTGGGGGCCAAATTAACATATTTTTTTCAGGAAGCTTAATAACAAATGGGTAAGGTGCTTTTTTTTTAAAAAAAAAAATAAATCTTCATTCTATAACTCTACCTACTTTTAACCCAGGGTTAGATCATATAATTATCTTGAATTCTGAAAAAAATACATATGTAAGAGAGTGACCCTCTCTCTAGGCTCTTGAACAAAATTTGGTGCATAGTCCAATGCACAGGTATATATTTTTGTCTTTGCTGCAAAAAAGATAAAAGTAACCAGTCAGTTCATAGGGACTACAACTGTAAACTCTTTTTGTGTAGGCTGTGCATGGAATAGGAAGGCTCTTGCTATGCATTCACTCTTTTACTAGAACCCGTGACAATCTTGTATTTTGGAAACAAATACCTGACTCTGCAAAATACTATTCAGCATGTCCCCCATTAGGGGATTTCTAATGTCACAAAAAACCAAAGAATCCTTCAGTTTTCTTCTTGTCTTTGTAACATCTAATCTCATCTCTAATCTCAGTCTGGATGAATTCTTACTTTATGGTGCATCATATTTGTAGTATTTGTATAGCAAGTAACCAATGTCCCTCTAATTCTGAGTTTGGATGATTCCTGACAAACCCAGCAAGTCAGAAATTTCACAGGCAGCAGTAGGATTAGTTCAAGCTGCTCAAGGAAGATGAGATTAAATGAGAAAAGTTGTGGGAAGAAATGCGACAGGAAAGAAGTTCAGTCAAAAAGCATTATTAAATGCAGAAGAGTAGATGAAGGTTGACACTAGAAGTTTCCTGCTGTCGTTTTCTCTTCAGAGGATGAAATGGAAGACTCCAGCATGGGTCAGACTCAAACTGCAGAGTTACATATACTGGCATTTTATAATGGCTTCTTAACTCTCCATCTTGTTCACCTCCCTCCCTTTAGTTTTAAGGGATTTCTACCAGCCTTTATCATGGCATGAGCCAGGATATTCTACTGAAGGCAAATGTTTCATATTAGAAACCTGAACCCCATCGTTTTGAAGCCAGAGCTGTACTCCTACTGCAGGTGTTCCTCCTAGGTTTCAGGTCCTTTTAATGTCTGTATCGTGGTTCCAGCTGCTATACTGAAAATCGCGTAGTGCAAATATGCCTTTGGTGCCTGTTTGAGTATCCCTTAACCTTTGAGCTGCCTCAAATGTAATTTTAAAAGGCACAAGAAGATATATAGATTCATGGGACTGTCAGACAGTCCTATTTTACTGCAATCCAAAATGGCTTTTGCAATTAATCTTTGTTATTCACCTATATAATCTTTTAAGCATTTATTTTCAATATTAAATTTGCCATCATTATAATTACTATTTTTTTCACCATCCTGAGTCAGTTTCTCTTCTGAAAGACCATTTCTTCATGATATGACTGGAAATGAATGACATATGAGTATTGGATGCTAAAATGTAACAAGAAATGATGCACACCTGGATGCAAAGGTAATAAATCCAGATCATCTGGACAGATGAGAAGCAGATGTTAAAGTTCCTGTGGGATTTTTTTTGTCAACCAAGGAATATTACAATCTACTGACTGACTGTAATATGTCCATATTATTTTTGGCTAGTTCACTTGATATGTGATGTTGATATGAATTGATGTTTCCAAACAGACCATTCACGTTGTCGATAATTCAGATGCCAGTGAGCTGTCTTGGTATGTCAGACTGCATATGCTAACATTTAATGCCAGACTGAACTTGTTGTGCTGTTCAGCAGGATGAATCACCATAAGGGAGAATGGCTCCCTAGGTGTATTGTGCCATATGTTTCATGGTGTAGTGAGCAAAGAATCCAAAGTGTTTGACCCACATCTTGCAGTGTAACTTCTACCATCTTCCTTGGCTTAGGTTCTGCGAACAACTTTGATAGTAAATGTGTTGCCTCAGTGTAAATAAATGATACACCGCCGACTATAGCAAATCCCAGTGATGTTTCCACTGAAAATCTCTAATTCACCTAGTTTGAAGAATGTGAGGTACACATTTACAAAACGAAGATAGAGAAAGGGTAACAGAAGCTGTAAGATAATATGTGCAAAATCAACATCCAGAGATATATGGAACTGGGGGGTTCAACTGGGATATCTTGGGGTTCAATGCAGCTCCAAAAATGTACTTCAGTGTTCCTGTTCAACAGTAATATTTGATTAGCTCTCTTGAAGAAAATATACATTATGTTTTTACTGTACTAGAACACAAGGACTTCCAAAATTAGTTTATTTCCCTGATGAAGTTTTTCCTTTTGAAGGGGGAAAGAAGATATTTTTTGTCTCGAGTGCTTAAACATTCATGTTGCTACACAGGCACACTGATGTCACTGTTATCTCTACCTCCATCCAAAGTAATTAATTTTCTAAAAGTTCCTCTTCATAACAAACTACTGGTTCCTGTAACAAATAGAAGGTGATAAACAATTATTTACATCTGATAAACCACTGTGAATTGTTGACTTTGAAATGAAATATTATGACAGACTGGTGTAACACAACTGTTTATCCTTTCTCTTGATCACAAATTGGACAAGAATTGGAACAGTTGGAGAGCAGCCCATCGTTAGCCACCATCTGCTTGTTGTAAAATAGCTCTATGTTTTATTTTTTGCTTTTTGTTAATTACTGTTATTAACACACAATAAAAATACATTTAAATAGCATTAAGGTTGTAACACAAACCAACAAAATGGAGATAGTGCATCTGAATTGTGCCCTCTTTAAAATTATTTGGATGTCATTTTTTGTAACGTGTTTGGCCTTCTACTATGTCCTGCTGTTTGTTGCATTTCAAGCAGGTATCCAGCAGTGATAGGCACCCATCTCCTCTATTATGGGATATTTTTAAACCTCTTTCTCTTAATTTAATTTTTAATGCATTACTGGAATGACGATATCCTTTAAACTTTCAGCTACTAAATCTAGTCCCAAATAGAGGTATGGTGCTCTATGTCTAAAATCATAAATATCCCGTTGCCTTCAAAACAGGTGGTACCAAGCTGTAGACAGTCTCTGCTTTGTTCCATTCTCAGTTCTGTCTGGGTAAACTACTGATTACTTTTGGAAAGTATTTGTCCTTCTGTACTATTTCTTTCCTCCTCTGCCTTCACTGACTAAGAAACTGTTCCTTACACTCTTTTCAAGGAACCTCCAGAAATAAGATGTTCAGCTTGATTCATTCTGGTGCTTTTTTGAGAATAATGACATGGCATGGAGTACAATTCTTACTGTATGTCATATTCTGTAGAACTTGCTGTTATATTGTGTAGTTGGCTTCAACTACAAAAATACATAAATAAATCACAACTGTCCAATGATTCAGTTCAGGCTGCATTGAATAGGACAACTGATTCCCATGATTCATATCTTCCTAGCTCATCCATTATTTAAATGTTAGTATAAACACATTGAAAATCTTTCAGATTTCTGCAGTTCCCCACAAGAATAAACCTAACAAACACTGCTGGCAGAGTGTCCTGATTGACAGTCCTTCCCCCAGAGATAGTAGAACTACATTCAAGATCTTTCCATTGAAAGAGCCAGGCGAAGTATGTTTGAAATTATCATTGCATTTCACCTTCGAGTATTTTCTCATATGAAGATGATTTCTGAAAAAAACTTGTTTTCTCAGAGGAACAGATGCTTTCAGAGTGATGGCCAGATGCAAATAAATAAACAAGTGTATTTCTGGAGGATATTCATCTTTCATTGCAGACAAACCTAAAACCTAGAGTCCTTGTAAGAGTCACTCAAGTCCTAAGGGCTTACTTATTAGGGAGCATAATGTTTGTGCTTGGCTTAAGTTCCAGTGTAATTTTTTTTTACAAAACAAATCTGCAGAAGATGGCACTTACACCCAACAAGTCTTGCCCAAGAAGTCATACTTGTTTACTCAGTGCCTAGCTGGAATCCCAGGCAATATTTACTTTAGCTAAATTTAATGCTCTGAAGCTGTAAATGCAATCTCAGTTAATATTATGTTCTCTCCTAAAATTGCAGTGTAGATAGAAAAACATTGTGCTGTACAAGCCATTAGCAGATCCTGCCTATGGGGTGGGATACAAATAATAGAGGTAAGCAAATTATGTCTTGATTCTTTGCAGTTGGGAGATACTGCTGCTATTTAGATCTATCTATCCAAGTATAAGCCTGCACTGATAGTTTTCCAAATTCTGCCTATCTAAAATCCAAGGGCTTGTTTAGTACACTGATGAAATTGGATGCCCAAAGCTAATAAAGATTTTTGCAGTGCTTTAAAATTAAAGAGTTTTAAAATAATCCTTCAAAATCTGCACTGTTTTTACTAAACTTCTTTCACTAGATCTTTTGTTTGGCCTCCAAAGAGTGCTGTTTTCTTCCAGGAGTTTCTGTGGCTGGATATCATCAGCCATCATCTCAACCATTTCACTTCTATTACCTATCATTCATTTTACATCTATTATCTTTGCAAATAGTCTTCTCTGTTCCTACAATATTCTTATTCTCCCTTAACTGCCCTGCTTCTCCTTCCATCCTCACTCTTTTCCATACAGGCAGTGGTTGATCTCCTTCACTTTTTCATAATTTTGGTAATTTTCTTCATCTCTTCCTCTTTGCTTGACATGCAAAGCCACCATGGGGAAAACTGCTGTGTGAATTTTCAAGTGTTCCTTATCTATATAGCCTAGCGCTCAGGTAGTGATATGTTTCCTGGTTTATTTGCTTTCATGACCAAAGTTCACTTGGCCATATACTTGTAATTTCTGGTTACTTTTACTGGTTTTCATATTCTCTTCTCTTCATCAACACAGATCAGATGAAAATGGGCCATTTAATAGATTCTTATGCAGGGCTTCATTCAGGGAGAGCCACCCATCCCTCTTAGCTCCACTCTTACATTCACCTTCTGTAGTGTTAGAACTGCTTGCACTAAACCTGGGCTTGCAAATCTTGTGTGAGATTGGATCTATAGGTACAGAGAAGAACTCTGTGAATATGAATAGTACTAGTGTAACTGCAGAAGGGGAGAAGAGGAAAGAAGAACACAGAATATAATCTCTGTTCTTTGTAGATCTGCACTCTACACCTTTCTTGATCAGATTAAGACTGTAGCTTCCATGTTTGGCGTTGGTTTGTTTTTGTTTTTGTTTTTTTTTTTTTTTTTAAAAATTATTTTTTCCTTTACTATCTTCATTTTAATCTTCTCTCTCCATTTTTGTAGTGGGTATGCTGACTCTTCAGCAGTCGTCCCTAGCTGTTCCTTTAGGCTTCATTTGAATAGATCCTCATTTCCATTTCTTCCATTCCTGAGTGAGAGAATGGATTTATTAGGTTTTCACCCATTTTCCCATCACTATTGCCCCATGTGACACATATTACTGTATCATGTTTTATGGTTGTGCTTTCTCCTCATCATGTTTTCTTGATTCCTTCCATTCATCTGTATGTATGATGTCCATCTTTTTTCAGTCTTTCCTGTCTTCTCTAAACTCATCTAGGTACAGGTTTTTCCCCACCTCTTCAGATGATCACCTGCTACTGTACTATACAAGATTCTACTGGAAAGATGTAGTTTTAGATTCTGTCCACTGTTTTCTCTGGTTCTGAACATCCCCAGCAATTATCCATTTTTCACCTGATCATATTCAAGTTTAGAAACTCTCTCTCAGCTTCATAACTTTGCCCTCCTTCCATGTTCATGTTTGCCTTTTTATGTTATTGCCTCCCTTTTTTTAGTGTTCTGCATGTCTACAGTTTGTACCCTAACAGTCTGCACATCTTGCCAGTTTCTATCATAGTCATGATTCCTCTTTGACCCTCACACATGATTTGAAATGACTGGACTGGGCAACAATTTCCAATCAATGGTGTCAACTAACTTTCATTTCCCTTGTCATTATTCCTATTTTTTATCTTCTCTGAAACTAGACTGGAAACTCTTTAGGGTAGGAGATTGATGGACCTATTTGAGCATCTATAGAACAAGGCCTTGGTGCTCAGTGAAGCTTCTCCTTGCAGTAGCAGAGCGTCAGTACAAATAAATAAGAGTTTTCATTATCTTTCTGGTGCTAATTGCTCTGAATTATACAAGATGGGCTCAGTTTTGTTTTTCCACTTGCCTGTCTTTTGCTGACAGGGAAAATAAACAGGAAAAATATATCTCCACAACCCCAGGAAAAAAACCCAGATGATTTTCCATTTGTTAGCTGGTACTTGTTCTTTCATTAACTAAATGAAATAATGTGCTATATGTTACATTAAAGGGCCTTATCTGGATTTATGTACTCAGAGGATTATTACTTATAACAGTCAGAGAGAAATTGCCATTTAAATAATTGCTTATTCATTAATATATGCGCTGGAGTACATAGTCATGCTATGGAAGAGCTCAAACAATTATCATGCTCACTAATAATATTTCATAATGAGCTGGTACTCAATATCCTATTGACCTTTCTGTACTCTCTGAAAATTGTTAAGGATGAGAGAGGTGTAATATCTCATAGAACTTTTTTCCCAGAAATATGGTATCAACAGGGTGATTAAGGGGTGTATCCTTGTCCATTTCAAGGAAAAATAGTAATGGATGTTGTTTATGGTTCTGAAATAACCAAGCAGACCTATCAGACCCAGAAGACCACAGCTGAAGGTAGTGCATTAAGTATTAAATGCAATGAATAGCAGAACAGATTTAAGAGCCTAATGGTTTTGGTAAAAAATAATTTTCTTTTAATCAGAAGTGAAGGGATACTTTGTTTTAGTTTACATTTAGCATTAGGTTAATTGTGGAAATTATTTTCCCCTTATTTTTTTCCAGTTTATGCAGACCTGACATTTCCAGGGTTTCTGTGAGCTTGCAGACCTGCAATGTTAATCCATAGGTTAGATCAGTCTGTGAGAGATCCAAGGCTCCTGCTGGTTGTAGGCACCAGGCAGTGTCTGCAGTAGAAGGCTCTTTCTTCTTCCCCTACTGCTCTGTAATCAAGTTTTCTTTGCTTAGATGGGTAATTCACTTCAGTGATCTGACAGCTCGAAGCCTGTGATTTCCCATGAAGCTACACATCAATTAGCTGAGCTCAGAAATGTGAAAAAATTCCAGGCTTTTTATTCCTATAGTCAGTGCCAACACGCCTATATGAGCACATACTTCTCCACCACCACCGTGTAGTATCAGTAACTTTGGTGAGACAACATCCTTTTCCCTTGAAGGATCTGTGGGTAAACATAAGGTATGTCAGACCACAGTTTTGGATCTCAGGCATTGAGTCTCCTGGTGGATGAGCTCGACCACAGTGAAGTTGTGCATTACAACTGGAAAGAATGAGAAGATGTCCTGGTCACCCAAGTCTGGAAGGACTTCAAATTCACATACTCTGTTTTAAACTGAAACACGAGGTTCCAGTCTTCTTCCAGAAATTGCCTGCTTGAGATATATTGTTAGACGTGTTTAATTCTAGTTAGAGTGGCTGATGTAGACTTCTTACCAGTTGTTTCCTTCAGTGTCCATAATATAAGGAAATAAGAATCCTCCTGGCCTAGGGAATGCTGAAGCAAATTTGTTTCATAACTTTTACTGAGCACTGGAAACTGCCACTCCTGCCAAAGGTTTTTGTATTGCATTTTCAGTATGTAGCATGGGCCTCAGGTACCTTCGTCTGACAACAGTACTATATACCCAGTGGTGTTGCTTTTGTGAATCTGGTCCCTGTCTTAATTTCATTAGAGATGTAAAACTGTCCTTCAGGAAAACTATGCTTTACTAGGGAGTATTTCTTGCAGTCACTCAGAATTAATATACATATAACAAACATGCAAGAAATAAGTTATTCACAAGCAAATTCTTTACAGATGTTTTACATATATGTATCCATATATGTGTATAGACACACACAAAATGCACACACATTCAAAAACACCATCGCAGAGAGGGATTTCAAAGGATGTTTAGAATGAGAGAAACAGGGAGAGCAAAGTGCACTGCCCCTTTGTGAGCCAGAGGTTAGCACGCAGAGGAGCAGGGCTGGAGCACACAGCATCTGCTGAAGGATGAATTCTTTGGCTAGCGGAGTTTTCATATGTGAACACTCAAAGTGGAAATGTCATTTAAGACACCTTGAGAAAGAGTAGTTACAAGCAAATGGGTTTTGTTTTCTACAGATTTTAAGTAGGACTATTTTTACTTTTAAGGACTATTTGTACTCAGAAAAACTAGATAAAGCATAATATGACAACCTCTTTAGAAAGGGCAAAGAAGCTAGCATTTTAGAGGCAATGTATTTTTACGTACATTGCTATATCCCTATTAAAGCTTATGCAGCTATAAGAAATAGCTGCAATGTTCTCATTTTGTTATTTGTACTCTTACACAAATGCATTTAAAACAAACTAAAAAAATCTCTTAGTGCTCAGTAAAATTTAATTAAAAAATACAGAGCAGATTTTACATTTTAGGAATATACCTGCCCTCCATCTCTGAGTATACACACATGTATGTACATAGAAATGCACCTCACCACCCTCAACAAGCCTCCAATTCTTTTCCCTCTTGCAGTATAAAAAACAGTCTGATTTTCTGCAAACTTTGTTATTAAAAAAATGGCTTTAGGGCAGTGAATGCCAATTTTCATCTCTCGGCAAATGTTTATAGCCAAGATGTAAACCCCTGAAAACAGGGGTTTATAATTTAAATGCTGACACAACCTTAACTAGAGCAATGGGAACACTGTTGCCATAATAACTGCCATTCTCTGGAAAGTATTTATGGCAAGGCTTCAACCTTTCTTAAAGCAGAAATTCAGGCCTTTGGCTACCATTGACTGTGGGTAATGGCAGTGAGATCCAGATTCCTGGGGATGGAGCCATCAGTACTCAGAAACTGAAGCCATTTTAACATGTCTGCTAAACCTGTTCGTGACCTAGGTATGTGCTTGATCCTACAGCCCTGAAGCCAATGAAAGTTTTTTCCAGTGGTTTGAACAAGAGCGGGTCTGAGTCCCTTGTGTCCATCAATATCACATTCTTTTGTTCGTATCAGGACCTTCCAGTGAAACCTGTTTATATATCTGTCTTTCCTAATTGAAACCAGAATATATTTCTTTGCCTCCCACTTAAACAATGCTGGAGTTAATATCTTTTTACACCATAAAAAGTACAGTGTTACAATTCTGTAAATATATTGAAGGAAAGACTGAATATGAGATTGAATTGTGACCTCTAGTTATAAAGACATACTTGTTTTAAAAATTTCTCTTGTGCTTGCTTGTTTTTTTTCTCTCTCTCCCCCTCCTTGTCCTTTTACTTCTTTCCATATGCCAAACAAAAATAATAATATAACCTATTCTTTAAGCATGTGAAATAAGGAGGATGGAAATGTCTTATATATAAAAGTATTGCATAATTATAATGTGTAAAAAAGGAATATAATTGCATGCAAGTGTACAGTCGCATCAAATTAGAATTCAAACACTTTTTTTTTTTTTTTCTCAAGGTGGCACAGAGTTGTCTCAAATCCACACATAATAAATGTAATATGAATAAATATTGCATGAATATTTGCACTATGCTATCCTACTGGTGAAACTTACTTGTTCTCAAATACTCTGGCCTCAAGTCTCCAGCTTGAGGATGGCTCCGTGCCATTGTCATGGCTAAAACCAGAGCTAAAGTTAGTGGCTCCAGATGCCAAAAGGTTTTCCAAGCTCAGAGGGACAGATCCTTGCAGGTCATTTTTAATATCTCCTTCCTGACTCTTCAAGCCAGAGCTGAACTCTTTCTTTTCTTGCATTATCGAGTCTTGCCTTATTGATAGTCAGTACCAATTAAAGCAGCTTTCAGTTTGTTCTAATTTGTGATAGAAAGATAGAAAAGTAGTAGTAGATAAGTAGCAATTAGATGGTATTTCAGATTTAGGACTTGTGGCATCAGAACCTTATTGATGTTACCTGTTTCCAGTTTGAGCCACTTTGAGGAGGAGAACAGGGAAGTTTAGGAGGAGAACAGGAGATTTCACATTTTTGGGACACAGTGTTGTAAGGAAATATCACTTCAATTTGGCAAGCTGTCCCTGGTGAATGTGATTGACTTTTTTGTGGCCTAGGTAACATGGCCAAGAAAAACATGACAAATTAGTTTCAAATTGTAAAATGGGACAAACAGTGTATTTCATTCACAGATAATGTAGCAAATATTGTATGAGAGGAACAGTTCCTTCAGGTAAAATATTCAGAGGTTTTGTGAGCCTCATGGGGATTTATATACAAAACTGAAGGCTTGCACATATTTCAGAGCATGGCTGCAGCTCTGAGTTTGAATTTTGGATTATAAATTTGAATTGTAATAGCACTTTCTACCTTATAGCAGCATTGTAGGGTAAGGCAAACAAGATGAAATTTCCTCTAACTAAGGATCTACCTGTTTGGTGGATTAACAAAACTGCTCTCCTTAGTTTGAAGAGCAGTTTGTTTCTGAAATTACATGCCAGCATGAAATTCACTCTTAACCAGGCATTCCTGTCTTTTTATGGAGTCTACAATTTTTAACATTATTTTTAGTTCTCTCAGAAATAGATTTGAGCATTTAAGTTGGGATATTTTATTCTCCCAAAGCTGCAAGGAAGATCGAAGTTAGCATATGCGTTTTCTGCTTCTTCATAGGTGAAGTTCATAAAGGCATTCCAGGGGTGAAATTTATAAACTCAGATAATATTTGGAGTATGAAGAAGTGACTATTTTTGATCTTCTTCAGGAAGGTATCTAAGCCAGCTGCTAGGAAAATCTGAATATGTTTGAAACCCTCTGCTTCCCTAGGTTTTCATACTTCTCTGCTGCTGTGAGTGAGGTGTCTTTGTGTACCCACTACCTCAGTTCAGGATTCAAGATGTTCTGAATATTGAACACAGGTTGATGCTTTCCTATCATAAAGAATGTCTCATTCACCATCTATTGGCTTTATTTTATGCCATGCCAGCCTTATACCTATCCATTAGAACAAAGCCCTCATGCAAGAAATGGTGCAAGAACTGGGGCAAGAAAGAAAAAGTAAGCAAAAGAGGCCAACTGTGAGACAATCAGATGTGTCCATTGTGGAAACAGGAAAGTTCCTGTGTTTCAGTTTTTCTTCCAATATTGCTAATGCATTTTATCCTAAGACTGTTACATGGAAAATACATATTCTAAGCAGGCCCTCGGGAAAGAACTATTTTAGCTTCCCCTCCTCTCCAGCAGAGTGTTTTGCCTATTAGATTACAGAAATAGACTCCTCTTTGCAATTTTCTTTGCAGGCCAAACAAATTCCACATTCCTGACTGCACAAAAACGGCACAGCTTCAACAAAAGCCATGTGGCTAGGGCACTCTCTGAAGAGATGGGAGCTGTGGATTTGTATCCACTCAGGCTGATGATGGTGTAGTTTTTCAACTTCCAGGGCAAGTCCTGTAAGCAGAATACTATGATTTCAGCAGGATGTGGCAGTACTCTGTCTGGCAAGTGTTTGGATGGACTTGCATGCCATGCTGTGCTGCATTCAGAGTGTTACGCACAAATTAAACAGGTTCAGAAATTGCTTACTGGCTCCTGTCCTCATGGGCATTAATACCAGGTGCCTTGTTTGTGTATCCCAGATGATTCACAGTGGAGGTACGTGTCAACCTGCTCAACTTAGCTATGATGAAAACAATTCTGTTTTCATGCCAGACCAGAATTAAAGTTATTGAAGTAAGTTCTCTTGCGAGAGAGTATTTCTCTATAGCCTCTTAGATGTCTAAATGATTACTTGAAAGAGAGTTGTGATAATTTGTGGCATGCTCTTGTGAAGAAAGGCAAGTAAATTTCAACTTTAGGAATGTGAAACCTTTTGAGCTCTCTGTTTTTATTAAAAAGAACTTGTATGAGGTTAGGAAATGATTAGAGAGGGATTTGATATATGCTGCAACTCATGGGTCCTGAGTTACTCTGCAGCTTATTCGGCGAGACCACCACAATTTCCTCAGGGTCCATTTTACTTTACACATAACAAGGAGAAAGAATAATATACTTCCCCCTTTTCCCAATTTGTTTAATAGCTGTAATTTAAGCTACTGAAATCTTGATTAAGGAGTTCAGAAGGTGGAATTAAAAGAAGCCAAGGGGTAGAGTCAAGGACTTCAAACACCTTAAATCCCCCCTTATTTTTATAAAAAGAATTAAAACTTTGAATTAATTGATGGTTTTCCCCAAGGATAATCTATGAGATTTTATCAGGATTCATTATGTTCTAACTTCATCTTTGAACCCTGATAAACTGTGAGAGTTCCCTAGTCTTTTGAACACAGACGTTAGAATAAACAGCCAAGTGTGAAGCTCACTAGTGTTTGCTATGAAACTTGTACACAGAAAGAAAAATAAGCATTTTTCCTTAGCCACATCTGGGCTCTGTAGCATGAGCTATGTTATATGCCTGATCCTTTAAAATCAAGTCTGCAGTCTGTTCTTGTGTTTTTGTAAAGATATTATGTATAGGATGTTTGCATTTTAAAATCAGCTTATATCCAGACAGTGGGGAGGGAGAAAACTACTTGAAATAGGCCTGTGAAAGATGTGATCGCAGCTGAGTTCTGCTTTCATGAAACACTCCCTGCAGAGATCATTCTTTGCATCCTAAGCTGGGTCTGTGTGGGAGAGAGGTGCCTGCTGCTAGTTACTGTGGTCTGGAAAAAAAAACAGCGTCAAACTGCATCTCTCTCACTGTCATTGACATACAGCACACTGCAGTGCACACTTGCTTTTCTTACTCACCCAGCTTTAACTTCTTGCCATATTTTCTCTTTGTTAAACAACTTATTCAGCATCCCTGCTCATCCAGGAATGGTTGCTGGAAGGAACCTGAAGCTAAGTCAAAGTTTGCTGTTGGGTATACGGAAGACCAGCTTCTTTCAGGAAAAATCACTTAAGGTTCTATTCATATTATTATCAATTTAAAGGGAGAGTCTGTATACTGTTCTATAATTGTGTATCATCTGTGTTATGTGTTTCCTCACAAGTTCCTATTAAGATCTATATCTTAACAAGGACTGCTGTTTTTATTCAGCCAAAGATACTGGGATTTTTGGACTCCAAAAACTCTGGATAATTCCCCCCCACTAGCAAAGCAGAAAAAGTCCACCTTCCTGTTTCTTCGACCAGTAGAAAAGGAAATAAGCAAATGAACATAAGCTATCTGCAAAACTAGGAAAACTGGAAAACTGTATTTTATCCAAGACAGCTCCTCCAGAACACTTATGTTTTTGCAGTAATAGAGAGTAGTTCCAGTCAAGAGTCACCGCTTCTACCTTTTATCCTTGGCTCTGACTCAATAGGGATTAATGCTATCTCTTTGTTAGGTCTGCACATAGTGTACTATTTTGCTATTCACGCTTTTATGGCTAGGCTTACTGAAGCTGTGTACAAGGCTCTGGCAAATGCCTGACCCCCTTCACACTTCCTTTTGCCTACCTTTCTATCAAAATAACTCTCTACATGCAGATAAGCAAGTAAATCCACTTATTTTTCATATCCTTACTCCTCAGAGTGCCCAAATAAAACAGCCTCTCTGAGAAAGTTCACTAAACATGTGGAGGGTATGGGACAAACATATTATTTGTCCTCTTTCAATACTATCTGTTCTTTTACTTTGGCACCTCCACCCTGAGCTGTTCATGATCCATAATGAACTCTCTCTCACTGTGTGGGCCTCCGCGGTTTATTTGATTTGGAGCAGTCTAGGCTGAATGCTGGCAAGAAATTAAAATATGAATGTAGGTAAAATAACACTGCATTTTTGTCTGTTGTTAGAGAATCTCTCAGATCACTAAAAAATATTTTGAATACCCACTTCAGGATTTAATTTTTGCTTGAAATTCATTAAAATAAGAAAGTTTTTGTATCCACAAAAGAATATTTAAATATCATTAAGGTTTTGACAGAAATCTACAAAAGCATGGAAATGCCCAATTAAGGCAGAAATGCACCATATGGACTTGGATGTGATAAGTAGTAAGCAAGCTGTTATAGTGACACCCTGCTGTGGTTAGGTGTGGAACACATATGTCCCTCTTAGGCTTATCTACAGATGTTCTTACTTTGTAGCTCTGTTTGTTCTACCAGATTTGAAAGGATTGAAATAGAGAAGGTGGGTGAGATTTTTGCTTTTGCTTTCTTCGTACCTTTTATTTTCATATTTGAATTTATAAATATTATTGGACATACTCATATGGAATCACACTGGGCTAGGAGCTGTTCCCAGCTTGCACACTTGTTCACAGAGTTCAATTAATAGAAAAAACTGCTCTGTTCTAAGATGTAAGGAAATCCATTGAAAAAGTGGTAGTTGCTCAATTACTTCATCTTCATCCTAAAATTCAATCCGGAATATAAAATCAGATAAGCATAAATTATTGGGCATCATGCCAAGATAATCCATTGAAATTCCGTGGCTTGGGGGAAAGGCGGCAGAACCACAACTGAGCTCTTATGGTTATCAGTTCCAACACTCAATTTCCAACAAGGATTTGTGAAAGGATAGCCCATTTGTGAGCTGGCTCTTCTAGGAATGGCCTTGAGGATATGAAAATCAGTGTCACAGTTGATACTCAAGATACTTCTGGCTGTATTTCTGCATACTTCTCAGGTGAAACTTTAAGAATGTAAATTGATCAATATAGTCCAAATTTACCTGTCCAGGTGGCAAAACCACAAAACTTCATGGGCATTGTGCTGACATTTATGTGTCACAACATTTTTCACCTTTATAGGAATCCTTGTACTCACTATCTCCAACGCTTCTGTTGGTTTTGTGTGTTGGTTTTGGTGTTTTGTTTTTGGTTTTGTTTGGTGGGGTTTTTTTTGGGTTTTTTTTGGGTTTTTTTTTAAACTCAATAATTGGTAAATACTCAAAAACTGAGAACTGGAAGTGGTAAAATATCCTCCCACTGAATGTGCCTAAATTTGCCCCTTCCCCCCATATCTGGAGTAGGCAATAGACTATTTAGTCATTTTCTCACTTCATCCTGAGGCTGACTTTGGTGTTTTGTAATTCTAGAAATGCCAAGAATAAATTTAGGGTTCTCCTCAATCATGAGTTGTCTTTTAATCTCCAATGTTGTTTTGTTTCCTGGTTCTCTGCACTTCACACTATATTTCTAAGGTCCAAAGATGTGTGATTGTCTTTAGCTAACTTTCACACACTTTTTACAATGCCTATTTATGAATTAAGTCCTACCAACATGATTCAAGTATCACAGTCAGCAGCACTTAGAGAGATATGGTATTAAATGTGTCTGGCAAATAAATAAACAAACAAACAAATAAATCCTGGCATCACAGGAGATGAATTGCCTCAACTTATTACTTATGTCACTCCTTGTTCAGCTCTGTCTTTTGGATCTCTGCCCCTAGAAGCAAACTCCATGTGATAATAACAAGTTGATTAACTTCCAGGTTTGTTGATCATTTTCTCACCTTACAAACTGAAAAAGCAGAAGAATGTAAGAGGGAACTGGTGAAAATGTAATAAATATTTTAAAGAGTGCTTTCCTCTCACAAAATGTAATGTGAAGGAAGTAGGAAATCTCATAGAAATAAGATCTATCAAAGCTTTGGAGGCCAGATGTGTGCACAATTTTAGTTATTTGCCAGTCTTGGAATTTCTACTCAAAAGGAGAACACTAAGCTTATTAAAAGGGTAAAGAGTACTGTTTTGTATACAGGAGTACTGTTTTGTTTGAAGCAGGAAAGGCAAACACACTTATAGAGGATATAGGATCAAATAAAAAAAAAGAAATCATGAGAATAAAAACCTGCACGGTTTGCCTGATTCTGCGGGAATGTCATTCTGATGTTAGAGCTAATATCTTAGTTTCAAGCAGTCAGGGAAATAAAGGGCTCTGTCAGGTTCCATTAACTGAACTACTGCCATAGGGCCACCATACACCCCTTTGTAACACCAGGAAAAATCAGGACCAGGTTGATAAGCATTTCCTTTGCACATCTTTGTGTCTCTTGCTACTCTCTTTTCTCCCTTTTTATGGATAAGACAACAAGTATGTGACAAGCCTAAGAAACAATGAAAGAACTGGTGTGCATTTACCCTTTTTCTTACCAGCCTAGCCTCTTTTATTGACAGGGAAGGAAAACAACTATGGGCATAACATGGCAAAGACTTTTTGGATTGTGTACATATAGATGCTGGTGATTAAACCTTAATAATTTTAACATAGAAGGTGATCAGACAGAGTTATAATGGGAGTTCTATGAGTAGTTGGATGTGTAAGCACAGGCAAGTCAGGATGTCAATGTAAATTATGATTAATGTATGAAAGAAACAATTTTAAGATTCTTATGATGCTGTCTGTTATTGTGCTTAGAGTGGGAATTGAATAAAAAGAATTTTTTTTGTGGTTAAATCATGGAAAGAACATATGAACATAAAATTTTGGGCCTCATGAAGAAAATGGCAAGTCTCCCAATAATTTCAGTAGTGTTAGGACTTCACCCCAGCTTCCTGTTCCTGTGCTGCTAATAACTGGATATATAACCTGGGCCAAATCCAATGGCCTATATGTGTTTCTTCTATAATAATTAAAATGGGAAACTGTACTGTTCTTTTCCTACTTCTTCAAAGATAATGGAGATCCTTGCACAAGAGGTGTTATGTATGCCCATGAGATAATTTCCATGATGGTTCTATAGCTGGCTAATGCTAAATATCTTTTTATGTTTCCATTTGACTTTGACAGTTTGGTGTCTTTATGATATAAACATGCACAACCAAAACAGCAATTGTTCACATCCTTATTATGAATCAACACCTTTCCTCAGCAGAGAAAGGCTCTCAGTGAGATTTCTCACAATATTTAAGCTGACTTTTTAAATTGGACTTCAGGAAAGCTGTAGGGATGAGAGGAATGATGTGGGGGGTAAGTCCTCACTGGGATTTAGGGAACACCGACGATTGACAAATCCAAAAGTAGTGGCAGATTCTTGCCCACCCTCCTTCAGATTCCACCTCTTGCCCTGCACAAGGGAAGTCATTTTTGGCAGCCATAATATTTCAGCTCCATTTTCAGTTGAAGTGGTCTTCCAGAGTGGTGGTCTGATGTAGGTTGTATATTGGACATCCATTGACTCCTAAGGATCCTTCTTGACGCAGACAGCTTTTTCAGCTTTTTTTTGATCAGCTAATCTGTTGCCTTATCTTGCACTGCTATTCTTTTTCCCAGAGTTATCACTTGCTTTCTAGGCCTCTTCCTCATGTGAGGTCCTAGTTCTTTTCAGTGCTTAAGGTCTGCCCTCCCCCCAGTCCAGGATCAAATAGGCTGGCAACTTTCACAAGCACTAAATTCATCTAAAACATATTTATTAAAAAACCCCTTCAAATTAGAACCAGAAATTATTGTGGGGAGATGGGGAGGGGGAGAAACCCTTGGTGGTTTAAAACTAATTTCATGAACACTAGAAATATAAAGGAAAGGCTTAAGCATGAGAGAATTTTCTATATGCTGCATATTGCAATCACAGGAGGACAATAACTCAGGCCCTCTCAATCAGTTCCAATCTTTTATAGTCAGTCATTGTAAAGCATTTTGCGCCCTGATTACACAGCAGCTGCTGAGACCTGAACTTCCTG
This sequence comes from Strix uralensis, assembly GCF_047716275.1. Taxonomy (NCBI): domain Eukaryota; kingdom Metazoa; phylum Chordata; class Aves; order Strigiformes; family Strigidae; genus Strix; species Strix uralensis. The sequence goes on along the minus strand of NC_133972.1, from coordinate 158,492,385 downwards.
AAGCTCAGAACAGCTGATCCCAATGAATAAGTAACCAGTCTGCTAAGACTCATGGCACCTGACCTACTTTCCAGAACTTTTCCCAAAGGTGTCACATACCAGTATATAATTCCCCCAACAATCAAACCATGCAGTGCTTTTGATACTGTTCCATACGCAAAACCTCCCTTTCAAGAACCTCCTTTCCCAAAGATCATTTGTATGTTGAGTCATACATCATGTAATAATTTTTGTCCATAATTGCTCCCAGTTGTGAAGCTCTCATATACACTGAAAAATGAAGGATGGGTGAAAAACTAAAGATCACCATGCAGCTTTGCTTGCTTTTAGGATCCCTTTGACTGCTCTTTGAAAGTGCTTGGAGAGGTATTTTTTCCCCACTTCCCTTTTCCAGTTAAGACTAGAATCTTTAACCTACAGTGATAGAAAAAATGGCCTTTTGCCTAAGGCTCTGAAATGAGTTCCTGGAGACTGATATTTAGTTTTTGACTTTGCCACAGATTTCATGTCTGATCCTCGGGAATTCACTTAGTACTCAGACAAATGAAAGGATGTGGAGCTTTTAAGTCCAGTGCTGCAACACCTAAATTTTAGTCTCCTGGCCCTCAGATTAAGCTTTAAAACCTGGAGCTAGAAACATAACTACACAATGCACGAAGAAAATTAGATGCATGAATAAAAATATCAAAGAAATGTTGAAAGTAAAGTTGAAGTGGACAGGAGAACATCCTTAGAGGTAGGCACTTGTTAATGCTGAGCATAAGATTCCATTGAATATGGAATTTCAGTCTTTTTCATTGCTTCTGGCAGGCATTTTGATTACAGAATTCTCTTATAAAGGTAGATGCCTACAATTACTATTTGAAAAAAATAGGGTCTTGTTTTAAAGGCATCAAGGCCACTGATGCTTGTCATTATGTAACAATAGGTTAGTGCATTCATCTAAGAGGTAGAAATTCGGATTCTCTCTTCAGTTTAGTGAGGTTAAAACTTCTCTTATGAAGATCCATAGCCTACCACTTAGGCTGTTACCCAATATATGTGATTTGTTGTATCATCATTAGGGCTATCTTGTGACTGGTAAACGTAAAATTCACAGTCTTGAAAAGAAGGGCTGGAACAAGTACTACCTTCTTGTAGGTGAGTGCATGGCATCAGTCTCTCTCTTGGAGTTGATTGGGGTTTTTTTATTCTTGGGGTTTTTTGAGTTTTTTGCTTGATTATTTGTGTGTTGGGTTTTAGTTTGTTGCGGGTTTTTTTTTTTTTTTTTTGTTTGTTTGTTTGTTTGTTTTTTAAACTCTATGAATCTCTCATTCCTCTACAAGGAGGGGAAAAAAAAAAGCTGTCTGTTATTATGCATCTCCCAGTGTCATGGGGCCCTCTTTGCAGCTAGTCTTCTATAAATGTTGTAAGTAAATAATTAAAACAGTCACAAACACTGCACAAGTTCTTTCTGTACTATTTCCAACAAGAATAAGAATAGACAGCACTGCAATTTTCACAAAAAGCCCTCTGAGAATTCCAGCCTCAGTTTCCAAGTTAGGGTATTAGCAGAAATACCCAACATATGAGATGTAAATTTAAAATCTCAGCAATCTCATGAGAAAGAATTCATAGAACCAATGTATTGATCAGAGTAGTCATAGCTGAAATTCACTTTTCTTTGTAATCTACCTTGCCAGCTTCTTGTACAAAAGTATTTGTTTTGATCAGAAATTTGTAATTTTGGTTTAATATCAAGCAAATGGTCTGATCTGTTCTTTAGATTGATAAATACATAAATAAATTGAAAAAATCTAGTTATTTCAACATCAACTTTAGTCTTACTGAAACATTCAAAGCTTTGAAACCCCATCTCATTTTCTTGTGAAATGTTATTTGTTCGATGGATCTCTAGTGAACTTAAAAATCAGGCCAAGCTTGAAGTTTTTGACATAAATCAATGTCCACGGTTGACTACAAAGATGAAGGGATAGCATGGTCTGGCAAAAACATTTGTGTGTGTGCTTCAGTTTAACTTAATCCTAAAGGGACTTAAACACTTTAAATTGGTTGGGTAGATGATTAAATGTTTTGAGGAATCAAAACCAGAGGTTCACTGACTGCACCAGATACCCACACAACAAAAGTTTGAAATGAAATGCTGGACTCTGGCAGAAAACACATAAATAGAAAGGAGGTACTAGAACCTAAAAAAAAAAAAAAAATAGGACTGAAGAACTGGATGGCAAATACTCTAAAAAACATTTAACCTCCACTATATAATACAACTAAGTTTAGAAAGAAAAATGGAAAAAAAGAATAACAGAATTAAAATAATTTCACCCAGGGTCTGTGAATATTTAAAGTATGAAATTAATTTTCTTTCAAATAGTGTGTTAATGAGGGAATTTTGAAATATTGCCTTTTGGCCTAATGTCTGTTTACTTTTCACTTTTATGAGCAAATCTGTGAACAATAATGCAAAGCTTCAAAGTTAAGATAAAGAAAAGCATAAGGGGAGATAAATGGAACTGAAAACTAAATTCAGCTTTTCATTATTTTGCAAGAAAAAAATCAATAATTAGAATAATGGACACTATCAAGGAAGACAAGGAAGGATTTAGTGTCCCAGAACCTTCCATCGTCTTCATTAAGCTAGAAGCATGTGTGCACTGCAGCTGTATAAGAACTTCCCAGATTAGAAGAAAGGAGGGAATTTTAATTTATACCTGCTTTGGTGAAAATGGTGAGAGATCATTTTTACAAGGAAGTGAGTAAAATAATGGGCTGGGACTTCAGATCCCTTCATTTCATTTCCTGTTCTGTATACAAATTTCCTGTGTATCTTGGAACAAATTGTTTAATCCCACTGTTCCTCAGTTCCCCTCTAGAAATAGGGATAACCGCATTCCCTTACTCTGTGGAAACTTCTGTGAGGGTAAATATTGTCAGAGACTTAAGAGTCTGTCTGGTAAAAATTGCTTTAGGTAGGGGTAGCTGAAGAGGTTCTTGTCCCCAGCTGTGTACTTGCTCCTACTGTCCGTATCAGTTTGGTCAGCACGTGAAAAGTTGCATGCTTGGTACAGCTGCCGTTTCAGTGTTCAGACTGAATACAGAACTGACTGTAATTTGAGTGGATAGAGTCTTCTTTTCTCAATCTGTAAAGCTCAGTCATGACCTATGAATGCCTGTATTATAACAATTTGCAGATCTCGATCTCACTGACAGCACAGAAAGCTGGACAATGGAAACTTTTATCTTAAGAAACAATCCAAACACTCCCAAGTTTAAAATGGGCTGGGTTATCTGAGGGTGTGACCTCAGCCAAAACAAATTAAAAGCATCCCAAGGCAGGTCAGGTGTGAGCAAGGTACCTGTGTTGGAGTCACATCTTAAATACTGCTCTACAGCAGGTAACCAAGGAGTGCAACCTAATCATCACCCACACCCAGCACAGGTCCCTTGAGCCTTTTTTTGTACTCAGAAAATGATTCCACTGGCAATGGTCAGATGGTGGGAGTATGGAGGCCTTGAACAGTCTTGGGTTTGTATATGTGCCCATTTTATGCTGGAAATACGTCTCTATAGTTTACTTTGGATTAGGTTTGTATGTTTTAATTTGTACTTTTGGCAGTCAGGGACTGACATGCTGGACTCAGCTGTGTAACTGTTCTTAGTCTGTCCTGAGGAAGCTAAATGAACTGCTAAAGTCATACAATACACAATGAGGTGGAGTTTTAGACTAGTCTGTCCTTTTGTTTTCTAGGTTTCATTCTTCTCAAATCTGGTTGGACACAGAAGAATAGTCCCCAGATCAATTAAAAGTAATTTCTAAGTATATGTTCATCACCTTTCTTCCAGACTTCTGAGCTAATCCTGCAGATGTTTTGCAGCCACATGAAGGACAAGAAGACAACTGGGAGTAGTCAGCATGAATTCACAAAGGGGAAGTCATGCTCGACCAACCTGACAACCTTTTACAATGAAATGACTGGCTTGGTGGATGAGGAGAGAGCAGTGGATATTTTCTATCTTGATTTCAGTAAGGCTTTTGACACTGCCTCCCATAAGATCCTCACAGAGAAGATGATGAACTATGGGCTGGATAGGCAGACAGTGAGGTGGATTGAAAACTAGCTGAATGGTCTGTTCATGGTCAGAGGGTGGTGATCTGTGGCATGAAGTCTAGTTGCAGGCTAGTCACTACCAGTGTACCCCCAGGGGTCAATTCTGGATCTGATCCTGTTCAATATCTTCAGTTTCTGTGAAGTCATCATGACTGTGTGTCTCTGTGAAGTGCCTATACACTGATTCCTGCCTCATGGGGAACAAACAGGAGTAACCAAAGGTCAGTGTGCAGTTGTAGGACTGTGATCTCAGTGGGATACAGAGATGTGGTGGATAGTTTACATGACCAGAATACCTCCATGGATGGATAAGGACTCTTTAGGAAGGACAGGCTGGGACAGTGAGAAGGGGAAAATTGCCCTTGATGTGAGGGAACAGTGGGGATGCGTGGAGCTCTGCCTGGGGAAGTATGATGAACTAGATGAAAGCATATGGTTCAGGATAAGGGGGGCACCAGCTGGGTTGGCACAGTGGTGGGTATCTGCTACAGACTGCCTGATCAAGAAGAAGCAGATGAGGCCTTCTTCAGACAGCTGGGAAAAGCCTCACATTCACAGGCTCTGGTTCTCAGGAAGGAGATTCAGCCAGAGCAATAACACAACAGGGCACAAACAGCCCAGGAGGTTTCTGGAAGGCATTGGTCACAACTTCTTCACCTATGTGATTGAGGAGCTGATGAGCAAAAAAGGTCTGCTGAAGCTGGGACTTACAAACAAGGAAGAACTAGTTGAGAATGGAAAGTTTGGGGCAGCCTTGGTCACAGTGACCATGAGATGGTGAAGCTGAAGATGAAGACAAGAGGCAATGAGTAGTAATTGAAATCCAGGGAATTTCACTTAAACATAAAAATACTTTTTTTACTCTAATGGTGATCAAGCACTGGAACAGGTTGCCCAGAGAGGTTGTGGAGTCATCTTTCTTGAAGATACTCAAAATATGACTAGACATAGCCCTGAGCAACCCAGTCTAGGTGACCCTGCTTTGAGAAGGTATGGTCAGTCCAGCCAATCTCCAGAGCTGCCTTCCCACCTCACTCTTTCTGTGATTCAGTGATACTGCTTTACAAACAACCTGTTTCTGAAGTTTCTGAACTTAAGACTGAATTCATGATACATTCACAGGACACAGGAATAAATATGAGAACCACCAGTACTCAATGCAGCATGGGGGCATAAATTTGTGTGTGGCTTTCAGTGTCCAGCTCTCTGTGCCACAAGATGGCACTCTAGAGTAGTTTTGATATGGTCAGATGTTACTGCAGTGTTCTGAAACCCTACAGCTCTCTGTATTTGTGTTAAAATGCTGTGACAGTTTTCAGTACAGCATATTAAACAGATTCAATATACTTTCTATTTTAAACCTTCTCCAATTGGGACTTAATAGAGCACCATTTCTGAGAATGCTGAGGTTGAAAAAATAGATTAAATGTAAAAAAAAAAAAAAAGGGGGGGGGGGAAAGAGATTCAGCCAAAGCCTTCCCACCTGTAATGCGGGACCTAGATTTGGATGGAAGATGTATAGATTTGACAAAAGTTTTACATGGAGCTGTTTGTTCTAGAGTGAGATTCTTAGAACATGGAAATTTGTGACAATGGGAAGCTTACACAAAATAACCAGATCTAATTTAGGGTGAAAAATCGGTGTACATTTATAAAATATTATAGTAATGAATGAATGAACCAATAAAAGATGTAAAAATTCCAGTGCTCTACATTAAGCAATAAGAACAGCTAAGAAAAAGAGCTACAGTTCATAAGAGACGTTACAATATCCATTCTGCTGATCAAAGACACAATCAAGCTATACTCAAGCCTATCATAACAGATGTTTGGAAAAAAGATCTGGATTTGAAAGCTGTATCTAGGATACAATTATATCTAGGTCCAACTTTTTATTGCTTGTCAATATTGTTTACCCGTTCCTATCTATAGAACAGGGGTAATAGTACTTTCTTTCCCCATAAGTGTTTCAGAAGATAAATCTATTAAAATCTAGTATGAAAATGGAAGTAACAAAGTAATTAAAATGGAAAGCAATGAGATTGCAAAGATCTTTCCCCATCTCTGGCAGGCTTTGCCACCAGTAGTCTAAGCTGACTGTAAGGAACAATCACCATCACTGTTGACCTCACCAAGTTTTTAAACCAGTGTTAGATTTTTGCTGTGGACATTAAGTAGTGAAAAGGGAAAATGAAACAGCTCCAAATTTAGTAACTCCAAGTAAACTTACAACAGTTAAGACTGAATGGATTTTTGAAATAAGGATTTATTGTTCATTGCTGGCAAAATCCATTCGTCACTGAAGTGAATGGCAAAATTTGAATGTAAAAAGCAAGAACAACAGAAAATTTCAAGAAGTAAGATTTTACTCGTTTTGTTAGAATGAATGGAATGGAAAAGAAGGTAGTAACATGCTCAGAAAACATTCAGTACTAGGAACTGTACTAAAGGATGAGCATGTGCTTTTAGAAACTCTGCACTAGTGTGCTGGTTTTGGCTGGGATAGAGTTAATTTTCTTCAGAGTAGCTAGTATGGGGCTATGTTTTGGATTTGTGCTGGAAACAGTGTTAATAATTCAGGGATGTTTTAGTTACTGCTGAGCAGTGCTTACACAGCATCAAGGCCTTTTCCGCTTCTTACCCCACTCCACCAGCGAGCAGGCCAGGGGTGCACAAGAAGTTGGGAGGGGACACAGCTGGGACAGCTGACCCCAGCTGACCAAATGACCATATGACATCATGCTCAGCACATAAAGCTGGGGGAAGGGGAAGGAAGGGGGGGACGTTTGGAGTGATGGCGTTTCGTCTTCCCAAGTAGCAGTCACATGTGATGGAGCCCTGCATTCCTGGAGATGGTTGAACACCTCCCTGCCAATGGAAAGTAGTGAATGAATTTCTTATTTTGCTTTGCTTGTGCACATGGCTTTTGCTTTACCTATTAAACTGTCTTTATCTCAACCCATGAGTTTTCTCATTTTTACTCCTCTGATTTTCTCCCCCTTCCCACTGAGCGGGGAGAGTGAGTGAGTGGCTGTGTGGTGCTTAGTTGCCAGCTGGGGTTAAACCATGACACTGGGAAACCTTAGAAGTAGAAACCTGTAAAAGTTCAGGTCTTCACTGTCTTTAAGAACAACCCATGGGCTTCCTCCAGCAAAATCCTTGAAATGAATAAAAAGTGTACTTTTATATGAAGTATATATATACTGCAGGAAGACAATGTTGTCACAAGCATTTTCATCATAATTAGCTCTTTCCTTCTGTCAACATCATCTCTCGGGCCATTGCCACGAATTGCATTGTTAGAGTAAGTAATTTTAAACAGGTTGTCAACAGACAGTATTTGTTAGATAACTATTACATTAAAGAAGTACTGATAGCATAGACAGTGATGACAGTATACTAAATAACTGTTATTGGTCAAAACTTGTAAATTAAAGACTTCATGGTAATTAATCAGTTAAATTGCAGGGTACTTCAAGTACACCCACCTGAACTGGTAGGTTGGTATATTTTATCAGTAGGATAACCCAATTGAAGATAAATTCATTGTACAAAATTATGCTCATGTTTATATATTACAGTAGCAGTGGCAGGCCTCAGCTAAGAGCATTATCCTGTGGTGTCAGGCATGGAGCAGGATGTGAAGCTTGCTAACTAAAAGACAGGGAAAACTAAAGGTAGGAGTTGTCATAGACAACCAACATAAGTGACATTACTTGTTTGAGTACACATTGTGAATTTCTGATAGAGAGGAAAGTATAACTCAAGATTCCTAAATCCCAATCTAGCTTCTTTTTCAGTGCATGATGTAATTAGAAGTAATGTCTTCTGAGGGAGCAATTCCGCTTACATTTAGTTGCAGTTAGTGATGTTTGTTCTTCTTATTGCCTGGTGCTGAAAGAAGAAACTAAGGCTGTGGTCTATCTCAGCTTGTTATCCAGTCTTAGAGTACTTGCTGCACAAGACAAGGAAAGACTGAGGCACAAAGCTCTCACTTTGTTGGCCACTATGGCTACAATTGAGCAGAAACCAACTAGGGTGAGCGACTTGGCTCAGAATATCATAAAGATAAATATTACAAAGTATGTACATCTGAATGTATTAACTTTCTTGTTCTTTTCCCCTTTTGGTTTCTCTGCTGTCACAGAGTGGGAAATGCTAGAAATACCACAAAAGATGGGTTTTTAAATGTTTGTGATACTCCAAAAAAATGTCTAAGCTGAATGTCTTTGGAGGATGATCTTTGGAGAATATCTTTGGAGACACATTGTGTGCTTATTTTAGGAGTTTAAACCTTTGTTGTGTTTTAGAATTCTTCCCTGGTATTTAGATGGCCCTGTGGTGGTCCAAATCCCTGTTTTCATCAGTGCTGTACAAATACAGAACAGAAAAACTGTTCTTACCACAGAGAAAAAGTAGGAAGTATATCAAAAGCAAGCTACAGGGGACGTGGTAATGTTTAGGAACTTCTGAAGATGTCAATCATTTAAAGCAATATAAGCTTTTTACTTCATAATTATGCTTTTAGAATTAAGGCATTAGTCTAAGGTAGGTGAACAATTTAGGGGACGAAGAATCACAGGAAGTGATAAAAAGATTTCAAGTGAATGACCTTTCTACCTTATTCACATAGGATCAGTTTAACTACCAGGTAGAGGATGGGATTGTCCACCTAACAGTGGGGGAAGAAAATCAGGCACAAATTAGATCTAATCTGCTCAGAAACTCTGCAACAAATTAAGAACATCCATCTGTTACTTTTGTGTAAATGCAAATTCACATTAGAGACTGAATGATAAAAAAAGGGCTCTTTTGAATGTCCCTTGAAAGTTTAGTTCTTGTTTATGATGAGATTTCCAGCTGCAAGCACGAGTATCATCCTAATTCACGACTTCATATCTGATGTTTGAATAAGGTTTATTCCTAACTGGCCACTAGCGAGCTCTTTTAATATCTCAGGATCTATACATTTCAGCAAACAAGGTTCCTTCCTTACTGGTTCATTTATAAGGATTTCACATATGTATATATGTAATTTATGAAGTATTTGCTTCACACAACATTTGCTGTAATCTGTGGTAAATATTTTCGGTAAAATTCTTTCTGAATTCAGGCCTTCAGAGTATTTCCTTTCCTTAGAGACAGCTTCCTGGACTCAATTTTCTGCTTGCTTATTTTATGGGTCAATACATGGGATTTGCACTGGTTTCACAGCTCACCTATCTCTCCTACTTTTAAAGTAAATAGGAGAAGACCTAGATAATGATTTTTTTTTTTTTTCCTTTGGAAAATACCCTAAATATTGATTGCAGTTTGTAAAATAGATAAGAAGCCAATAAGGCATATGACTTCCACAGATTGCTTTCCTGAACCTGCCCAAAGTTCTTTGTAAATTAAATGTCAAATTTAAGAAATTATTAGAGAAATGATCCTCTATTTACAAATCTCTTGACATGAAGGTGTACTCTTACACACTTTGAGCTGTTTTTACAGCTCAGTTTGGGCATTTCATGGTTCAGAATAGTTAACTCCAGAATTCTCAAATTGTTTATTTGAATAGTCTCCAGAAACAGCATGGAAAAAAATGGTCTGCTTTCAAGTAATAGAAATATATAAGTTGTATCCAGTTAGAGTGCTCATTCTGGAAGGAGCAGTACTGTATTCTGGTCTCAGATCTACACATTATATTCAGATATTATTTAATATCTGTTTAATGCAAGACATGGAAACCCTTTTGGAATCCAAATCCTTTGCTGAGTAGAGTCCTAAGTGTTATGTTACAGAGCCAGGCTTCCTTGCATGCTCTTTCTCTGACCCAATATATTCTTTTCCTCACAATGGAAGAAAACAGCTTCAGGAAGAGAGGTGGAATGTGGTCTTCACTCTGTCATCCAGAATGGATGAAAATCAGATGGTTGGGACACTGTCTCAGCAGACGTTGTTCTGTGGATTTGAACCTCATCAGTCAGAGAAGGGCTTAAAATCCAATTGTTTAGCTCTATGAGTGAGTACTCTAACCACTAAACCATTATACACAGCAGGTCCTTTTTCTCCAGATAGTTGGGGTTTTTTTAAAAAGAAATGCAAGCGCGCCAAAAAAACCCCCAACCAACCCACACTCCATTTATCAAAGAGAGAACAGTTGTAAATATCTACTTTCCAAAGATCTGGAGATCTATGCTCTAAGGTAGTTAAAGGGACCTCCCTGTATTTTGAGCTACACTGCTTGAATACATAAAAAAACTCTGTATTGTACTCCATATAGATATTCTAGATCCCTTTGAACATCTAGGAGAGGACAATTCCCTTTTTCTGTGTGTGCATCTCCCTCACAGTCACATACGATAAGCTATTTCCTACTAAAAAAGCTTGTGAAATATATTCAGAAAATAATATGTTTGGTGTTTTATACTAACAATATAAAGTCAGGCCAACTGCAAATCAATAAGTAACTGCAAAGATTCATACTGAACACAAAAATTCAGGTTTCAATAATTGTTCAAAATTACGACACTGTGTGGTTGGTTATTTTGGGTAGCTGGAATCTGTTCTTTTTTTTATGGGAATTTCTTACACTTAAACAAAGACTTTTCCATCAAGTTTAAATTGAACTGAGATTCTTTTTTTAAATAAACTGATTTTGATTATTTCTTTTTCAGGTTTCCAGTAAAAAAAATTTGATTGACTTATTCCTAACTGAAATCCACAGAAATCCAGCATTCTCTATTTATTAGTACCTGTCATTGCTGTTGCACTTCCAATAGCAGTAGCTCACTCTGAATCTAAGTACTTGTTCTTCCTCATGGCACTCTACCATCTGTAAATGAATGGTGTGCATCACCTTCCTCCAAAACAGCCTGACTAATCTAAAGCTGAAATAATTGGAAAAGGTTGAAGTACTCACTCTGTCTTCCCTCACCTTTTCTTTTACTGATAAGCTCTGCTGCTGCTCTTGTAGGTCCACTGTCCTGGTGGAAAAGATACACATCATGCCCACCTTCAAGAAAAACAAGAAGCAGCATCTCAACAGTCTCACTTCAGTTCTTGGGAGGATTTTGGAACAAATCCTCCTGGAAGTCATGCCCAAGCCCCTAAAGGCAAGGAGAGACAGGCAACATGGATTTACAAGGGCAAATTATACCTCACCAACCTGATAGCTTCCTAGGATTAGATGTCTGGTTTTGTGAAGGAGGGGAGAGCAATGGATGTGGTATACATTGAACTTTATCAAGGCCTATGATATGGTCTGCCATAATTTTCTCTTAACCATGTGGTTGAAATACGGAGTGTATAAATGGACAGTAAGATACAGGTGGAAATTTTATGGACCACCAGGTTCATCAACAGTATGAATTCTGCCTGGCAGCTGGTTATCAATGGTGTTCTAAGGGGTAAATACTAGGGTCAACACTGTTGAACACTTATCAACAACAATAAATTATAAGGCAGTGCACCTTCAATAAGTACACAGATGATAGCAAACTGAGGGAACAGTTCATACATTGAAGGGCAGGGCTGCAGTTTAGAGAAACTTCATCAGAAGTTTGGAGAAGTAAGCTGATGAAAAATTCATGAAGTTCAACAAGGCCAAATCAAAAGTCCTGCACCTTGAACAGAATAACCCCATTCACCAGTGCAGGCAGGAGGGCAGCTCTCTAGGGAGCACCTTTGCAGAAAAGGACAAGAGATTCTTGGTGGACAAAAGTTGAATGTGGATCATCAGTGTGTCCTTTCAGCAGAGAAGGCCAATGACATCCTGGGTTTACAAACAAGAGCGTAGCACAAAGGAATGTCTTGTCTGATGGCACTTGTGAGATCACATCTGGAGCACTGTGTCCAGGTTTGGGCTCCCTGGTACTAAAAAAAGACACTGGCACACTGGTTTGAGTAAAGTGGAGAGTCACCAGGGTGGTCATAGGCCTGGATCACATGGAATACAGGGAGAGGTTCAGGGAATGGGGTTTGTTCAGCCTAGAGAAGAGGCAGCTCAAGGGGATTTTACTGCTGTCTACAACTACTTTAATGAGAAGGCACACAGAACACAGAGCCAGACTTTGCTTAGAAGGGGGCAGGGATAGGATGATGGTTAACAAATACATCTTGCAACAAGGAACATCTAAATCAGCTGTTAACAAAAAAAATAAGAAAACACTACCCCCCCAAAAATTCACCATGAGTGTGGTCAGACACTGGAACAGGGGCCCAGAGCTGTGGAGGCTCCACTGCTGGAAACATTCAAAGCTCTCCTGGTCAAGCCCTGAGCAATCTGATCTAAGTTGGCCCTGCAGGTGGCAGGGTTTGGAACAGATGATCTCCAGAGGCCCCTTCCAGTCTAAATTGCACTATGACTCTATAGTTAGATTTCCATCATGAAAGAAACTCATTCATCATAAGAAATATGTGCGACACTATGGGGATCACACAGCCTGCTCCCCTCTCTGTTTAGTGTGATGCTCTGACTATGCACTGTTTTCTTCTTGCTTCTGTTCTACCTGTGTAGTTCAACCACTTTCAGCATTTTCATCTCTTGAAAAAACTTTTTGATAAATCACTCTGGGCTTCTTCGTACTAGGTTGTGTATGTAATTCTCTTTCAAGAACCTCTAGTTTACTGAAGGCATACTGAATATATATAATTTAGTAACAGTTCTCTCCCTGAATAAAAAGCCCAACAGCCAAATATACTTTAAGAAAATTTTTGATTTATGAACAAACATATTAGAAATACCACTGAAACTTGGAGAAGCTTGACTTCATTACACACTGAGTGATTCACATTCATCAGAGCACTAGAGTTACAATTTTAGTTCATATCAGGAATGAATTGTCTTGATCAGAGATGATGAACGGTTTATTCGTTAGATAACTTATGACTTGTATTGCATACATAGAAAGTTTATTTTCAAAGTTTTCTGTATGTGAGTATTCTGTAAGAACTTTCTCATTTGACAACTGTATTCCCATAGAAATGGGATTTGCACAATAAGAGTGGGCTGGTTATGACAGTTTGAACAGGAGAGTGGCATTAGCATTTTGGTTGTTATTTTCCCCTTTAAAAGGAAGAGAGTTTTTCATGTTACTATTACAGGACCTCAAAGAAGATTCATGAAAAATAGAAGCCTTTAAAATAGAGATTACAAAATAATGAGTTCAGTTTTACCACTGATTTATTTGTAGGCAGGAAATAAAGAAAATTTCCCTTTCTAAACATTTGTTCCTTAGTTTAAATGTGCAAGAACTTCCTATCCAGGGAATTAATTGATCCTCTAGATATATTTTACTGTGGTTTCACATTATTATTTGATAAATAGATTGTGACAAAATGTTGTATCTCTGTATGGATTTAGAGGTGCTTTTTTTCCCCCCTCCGCAGTAGGAACTGAATAGATGAATCAGAGCTAGAATAACATATTTTGCTGCTTTTGTGCTATTTGACACGTGTTGCTAGAAATGAAGAACAGTGCAAAAGGAAGCGGAATTCATTAATTATAATAAAGCCTTGGTCTGCCTCTATGTGTTTTCTGATCTCTGACCTATGCATAATGGTTTTGGTTAAAACTCCCATCCTTTTTTTGCTGTCAGCATATTTCTCAAACATAAATACTAAAGTTGCCAATCAAAATATTGTAAAGTGTATCAGTTACACAATTTTAATTCTTCCTTATTAAAACAGGTGTAGGTACAAAATAATAAAAGATATAATAATAAGCACATTGAAAGGAAATACTCCATTTATGATGAATATTACCGAAATTGAATATTAAAGAAAACAAGAATGATGTAATCAAATAGAAAGGGAAAAAAGAATAACTTATTATTAGGTTAATAGTAAGAAGACATAAAATTTTATTTCTTCTGTGTATGTAGTGAATGGAACTCATTTCCAATATCTTCAGTTTGAATATCATGTTTAATAATAATGGATTTCTCTATAGACAGGGGTTTCATCATTTATTAATGGGAACATGAGTGCTTAAAGATTAGTCTTGAGTTCCTCTCTACAATATCAGAAAGAAGCAAGTCTTTTTTGTTCCCTGGTGTGTATGATTTTATATCTGGTGAAGTTTCATTATTACATTTTTATCTATTTATTTGCAAACATAAAATGAAAATGAAAAACCAATACCTTTGGTGAGACAATCAGTTTAACTACTACCAATAGATCTTTATGAAATTGTTGGTGATCAGTATTGTAATAATGTACATATGTAAAGCACATATAAGGGAAAATAAGTCATTTTGCATGGAGGCATAAATTGCATCTCTACATAAAAAGGAGCACTTAAAACAATTTGTAGACTCAATGGCTGTCCAACATTGAAAAACTCAAGATGTTGTAGTAATCTAAGTTTCCATGACATCTTCCTGAGCAAGAAAAACACTATGATCTGTTTCATTTACTGTAACGTGGTGGACAGAGCAATGATTCCCAAGCTAGTCCAGAAAGAAGTAAATAAAAATAAGTGCACAGGAAATATTTAAAGAAATATTGGGTTTCTGAGGTAGTATACACACACATTAAAAAAAAATAGAAAAATAATGAAATAGACAACTATTGGATGCATGGTGCGATGCAAAAAAATGGACCTAAGTTGAATAAACTATCTGAGATACCACACAATTATCAATATTGCTTACATACTGAACTTCTTTGGATGTTCACCCATCATTAGAATAACCTTTTCAGGAGCAGAAATATGGATATGTCAATGACCTAACATTAACAGGCATCAGTATATTCTTGCCATTGATGTGCGTTCGCTCTTTAAATAGGAGAAATGTAATGAATAAAGGAATAATTGCTCTTTCATGGATATTACTTCATACAGTGGCAGAAAAATAGTTTCCTGTATTTCAGTTTGTGTCCATTGCCTCTTGTGCTGTCACTGGGCAGCACTGAGAAGAGTCTGGCTCTACATGCAGCTTTCAATCCACCTCACTTTCTCCTTATATAGACTATATTTCATCAGCTTTTCTAGGAGGATGTTATGGGAAGATCATCAAGAGTGACCTCACAATGATATTGGCCAGCTTCCAAGACCACTAGTCTTACTGGTAAAAATTGAGAAGAAAGAGGCACAGAGTACTTTGGCCTTTTCCATGTCCTTTTTCATTCAGCTCTGTGTCCCATTCAGCAGTGGGTCCCCATTTTCCCTAGGCTTTCTTTTCTTGGTGATGCAGCTGCTGAAGACCTCCTTGTTGCCCCTCATATCCCTCACCAGATACAACTCCAGTTGGGTTTTGACTTCCCTAATTCTGTCCTAACATGCTTGGACAATGTCCCTATATCCTTCTTGAGTTACCTGACCCTGCTCCCATCTCTTATCTGCTTCCTTTTTTATGTTTTTCAGGAGTGTTTATCCATGCAAGCCTCCTGCCATACTTTCTTGCTTTTCTGCACATGGGGATGGACTGTTCTTGAGTTTGGAGGAGCTGATTCTAGAAAAAACAACCAGTTCTGATGGACTCCCCTTCTCTCCAGGACCATATCCTGTGGGGTTCTTCTAAGCAGATGCCTGAACAGGCCAATGACAGGGTCTCCTGACATCCAGAGTTGTGATCTTGCTATTTGTCTTGCTCCTTCCTCTTGTGATCTGTCTCATAGTTACTGTTGTCAAACTTTATCTCACCTTCAATCCCCAACTAGTTCTTCCTTATTTGTAAGAGCCAGCTCCAAACACATTTTTCTCTCATCAGCTCTTCTGTCACCTGTGTTAAAATGTTGTCACCAGTGTAGTTCATAAACCTTCAATTTGTTTGTGCCGTGCTGTGTTATCACTGCAGCAATACTGATAGTGAGGCCTCTCCCCTCCAAATCACCCTGCATTGCTTTCTTGCCAGCCTGGTCAACCACATTTTTATTTTACTGCTGGCTGCCATTTTCCTCCTCCACTGTCCTTAGCTTAAAACATTTCTCAGCAGACCAGTCAACCTGTTGGCAAAAGTGCTTTTGCCCTGCTTTATCAGACAGATCCTGTCTCTTCCCACCATGATCCTCCAAAATGGTTCCATAGTTGTAAAAGCCAAATCTCTGTTGTCCACATCTGGTGTGCAACCAGGTGTTGACTGCAGAATCCATTCAGTCCTCCTAAAGCCCTTTCCCCTTACCAGAAGGATCAAGGAGAAAACCATCTGGGCTTCCATGCTCTTGGCTTTTGCTCCCAGTCATGTAGTCACACTTGATATGCTCCAGGTGCCCCCTGGAAGTATCAGTGCACACATGGAAGAGCAACAGTGGGTGGTAGTAGAAGGACTTACTCAGCCTCAGCAACTTCTCCCCAGTGTCCTGGATCTGAGTGCTAATAAGCAGCAAATCTTCCTAGGGGAGAGGTAAGCTTAGCAGATGGGAGATATTACTACTTCCTCCTGCTGCTCAGGCTCAGCCAGTCTGGGTGGTTTTTTTTGACAGAGTTCCCAGCCCCTCATCTGCTACAGAGGCACTGACCTACTCTGTAGTTGCAGATATTCCGAGGAAACAGGAGATATTCTTCTGGTGCCCAAAGTCACAAGCTTCCAGCCTTGGTCACCACAGAAGTCTTCATTTCCTGTCCAGATATGCACAGATTCTGCCTTTGCCTCTGCCAGTTGTGTTTTCAGACCCTTGTATTTGCAGGGTCTTGGAGAAGATCCAGTGAATTTCCTTCTCATCATCTCTGATGCTGTCTGCCTATCTCCTCCTGCAGCTCATTTCCTTGGCAACACACTCTTCAGCGTACACCTCCTGCAGGCCACCTTGCCTCCTGACCCCAGTCCCAGGTACCCCTGCAGCCCCAAGCCTGCAGGGCTATGTCCTCCATTGGGAGCTCCTCCATTGCGTCCTCCATCTGGGCCATGACTTTGATGTTACAGGGATAGCTGCTCCAGCAGCTGCTGGAACTGTGCCCTGTCACCATCATCACTGAGCCATATATGCTGTCCTCAACAAATGTCCTAGCTCCCTTCTGCGAAAACTGCCACCTGTTAGCTGCTTCCACCTCTGGAAGATGTATCCTGAGCCAGCACTTCTGTAAACCTCTCCCTAGCACCTGCTGAAACTGTGCTTGATCCTCCCTAATCAGGAGTCAGTTGGAACAAAATCTTAGTGCACCCTTTGATAAAGAACAGCTGACGGAGGTTTTTAGAAGTTGCTAGAGCTTGCTGGAAGTCATGGGCTCAGGTAGCTATCCTTTCCTGGCAGCAGTAGGCACTCTTATGTTTCTCAAAGGATTCCAAGGAGTACCCTAATGATCTCAAGACAAAATTCCCAGAGGATCTAGGTGACCCCAGAGTCCAGAAATGCTTCTACTGAAATGCTTCAGTTGAAAGCTTCATGAGCATTAATTTGAATCTATTACTCCACCATATTAATTGGTTTAGAAGGAGAACATTTTGCTGATTTTAGGTGTAAGTTGATGTATGGCTGTCTGGATTGAAACCAGTTTATACTAACTCCTTTGCTTGCTTCCAGGACACTAAAAGTGTGAGTGGTGGACTGGAAGAGAATGGGAACAAATAGCCAAAATGTACAATACTTGGATTATTTTGGCTATAGCTATGCTACTAAATGTGCCTGGAACTGCTCTCTGGCATTGAACTCAGCTGGCACCAAACAGTTCATGGCCAAACTGCTAAACTCTTTTTCCCTCCAAAACAGGACAGCTGCATCCAGACTAAGAATGGTCCTTGGCCTATGCTAACTCCGACACTGTGCCTCAAAATTATTTCAGAGAGCATTATTTGGCCTGGCTCAAAAATGTTGAAGGGATTGTTAGAACAATTTAACAGTGTATTATCAAGTTCCAATGCCTGTGAACATTCCCCAATACTGTTTCAATTAAATATCTTTTGTACATCTTTCTCTTATTGCTATAATTACCAGTAACTAATGGCTACAAGCTTACAGGTCTGAACAGCTTCTGAGGACTATAATCTCTTGAAGTTGAGTTAAAACAGGATGGTGTAGTTGGATTTGAATGCCTCATGCACATCCATTGAATAAAATCACTAGTGTTTCCTATTATCAATAGGCTCTAACTCAGGTTTACCTAACACAAGAAGATAAAAAATGAGAGGGAAAACTTACATTACAGCATCTAGCAAATAGGTACAAGACAATATGGATAAGAAGTACATAGGCAATGTGTCTCTGGGTAACTTTTCTCAAGCAAAGATACACTTTTAGGACCTTGTTCTTATTTGTTGTAGATTTACTGGGAGAAGTGGAAGCAGACTTAACCCTCCTTCACCATCAGCAAATGCAGCATGACTGTAAGAAAAAGGCTTCTCTCCTCCCCTGCAAACTACCAACAGTTGCAGTCAACTTATTCTTATATTCAGTAGTAGTTTCCGATTCAAATTTCATAATGTGCAACCCTGATATAGCAGTTCCATACCATTGCACTTTTCTTTGCTGTTGTTTTTATACACAGGTTTGAAATTTTATTTTTCTCTTTCAGTAAGAGGAAAACAAAGTTAAAACATGATGCAGGGAAAAAAATTACTGGAATGTCTTTATGGACTGTTATGAATTTAGAAATAAAATTCAGCCAGTGTCAGAGGCTTAAAGAATTAAAATTGTATAACTGCAGCAATTATATTATTATATGAAATATGTTTAGTGTGGAGCAATAGTAGAGTTATCCTGTTGTAAACAAAGATTTCTTACAGAGTCACTTTGAAAACTTCATGTCAAGAAAGCAAATGGTTGCCTTTTTGTGAACCCACTAAATAAAATAAGCTGAATGAAGATATGAAAATGGGTGGCAAATAAGTAGAATTATCATCTACTTGGTTGAAGATTACAGGTAGTTTAGTTGTAGCTTATGAGTGAAACCCTGGAACTAGTGTAGCTATTGGCAAAACTCCCTCTGTTGTCAGCAGATCCAGAATGTCACCCTGTATAGCCACTGGAGATCAGTAAGAAAGAAATCTTAGCTCAATGGCTAAAAACCCCATTTGGAGCACTATTCTTACAGAAAAGATAAAATTACCAAAAAACCCCTCCCATTATTAAGTTAAAAAAAAGTAAAATTGACATAAATTAAAAGATGGGGCTCATCTGCCTTTCTGCTGAAACATATTTTCTCACCTACAAGTTAAATTAAATGTACATGTTTTTACATCATGTATTAATGCATATTTTTGGTGGAAAGTGCTATTTTTGACTTAAGAACAGATGGGCCATTAGATCTGATTAGTTCAGTTTGACTAATGCAAAAATGATCTAAATGTAGTAATTGATGCTGTATAAAAGAGAAGGATTTTTTTTTAATTGGATTTTTATAGCAACAAGAACAGCAGCTTATCTATTTAACCTGCCAAAAGTTCTGCTTGTTGCTTGTCAATACTCACACACATTCTTTCCATTAAAAGTTTATTCTAACAAGCACAAAGCTTAGTTCTCTCCACTGTGGGGAGTGAAGAGAAATGCATATACAACAGAGTCCACACTACCATGTCTATGGAGGAGTGCTTTAGGTAATGCATAATCATTTTTTTGTAATGCAAAAAATGCAGTTCTTCCAGCCATCCCATTCATTAATATTACTGCAAAAACTATTTTTCAAAAAGAGTTATTTCAAAGCTGAAATTGACTACAGAATTTGTATATCAGCTAAAACTGATTTTCAAAGTCAAGAGAGTTCCACTGCAAAACCAATAAATTATATCTTACATTTACCCTCAATTATAGTACCAGTTGACACCATCAGTTCATCTCCAGCAGGCACATACGAACAAACGGGAACACCAGACTCTTCTTAATCAGATAGTGGGTCTTAACAAGATATGTCAAAACTTTTATGGAGAAGTCCTATGAAATTTAATAGAATGAAACCAGCAGTAGGTTGTATAGAATTTTAATGAAGTGTCAGGATCTGCTCTCATTAAAGTTAGCAGGAAAACTATTCTGCATCTCAGGATGTGTTTTAAAAGGCCATAGAATTTCACAAAGAATTATAGCCAATGTTCAGCCTTTTAAATATCTTACAGACTTGATAATTGCAATAATATTGTACTCATTCATTAGACAGTTAAAATTGGGGAAAATATCTATTTTGTTAATTAAATTTTAGAGGATTTTTCCATAAGACATAACATTACCAGGCTTAGTTTCTTAATAGGTCACTGCTTTTACAAATGCTTTAGAGTTGAACAGACTAAATTTATGTAACACTTACTAAGTTTTATCTTCAAGATCTATGCAAAAGATTAACTTTTTTTTTCATTCTTTAGTTATCTGTTTTCTTAAAGAAGGGAAATAGAGATAGTAACCACACTTTTACTGTTGGAATATTTGGGATTAAAAAAATTATAAAGAATCCTGATTTAACTGTTTTTTTTCCATTTTGTTGTTGAAATGTTGGTGAAATAGCAGATATTTTTTTGGTATGTGAAATCTGAAAATGAATAAGCAGGTAATGAAACTAATGCCATAGTTTTGCAGTTTGCTTTTACCACGATTAGAACTAGTGATATCAAACTCAACTTTTTATTACCATTAAAGTTTTCTCTACTCATAGAGAAAATGATTGCTCAGTACTTGCTTTCTTATAGATGGTTTTTAGTACAGGATAATCTACATTAATATATTACACAGGGGAATCTTATATGATTAATTTAACAAAGTGTAGAAGATACTTCCTATTTAATGAGGAAAAATGTGACTGGCATAACATGGGATCAAAGCTGAGGGCAATTCCTGAAAGTGAAGCTTTGTGACTAAATCAGAGTTAAGTGATGTATCAACACTGATGAACTGAAACACTGGAAGAGATGACTTCACCAACTTTTTTTTTTAATTTGAGAGGCAAGAAGAATAGACACTGTAATATAAAACATCATGGTTACACCGTTACTATAACAATGTTTTGCCCCATCAGAACCACTTGTCTTCTCTGAAATATGTCATTAACCAAGACTGAACATAAACTGAATGAGATACAATTGAGGGAAATATGCCAGTCTTCTCTACCTAATGCTATTTTAAAATTTGTTTAAATTAAAGTTGGGATCTGGGCTTAAATTTAGAAGAGAAATGTTTTATTCTATATTAAATGTCATGGTGCAGCAAGGGGTGGATGCACATTGGAAAGGACAAGCCAGGAGCTGAGGGTGACCCCAAATAGTCTGTATCCTCACCGATGAGGCACAGTCCTGCACGGGATGAACATGGGGGGGCTGAGAGAAGGACTGGTAACAAGGGTCACTGACAGACTCCGACAGCACCAGGTCCTGAATCTCTCCAAGACCCCAGCTAGGGTCAAAAGGAGATGGGGACAGGGACAGGCTGAGGCAAGATACAATGTAGTCTGAAGTCCATCTGGTGATGGTGTCAGAGACAAGGTACCTACAACACAGCTCTGAGGTTCACCCAGGAAACCAGACCAGAGACAAGTCTGAGGACAGGCACACCTGTGACAGCCCAGACCCAGACTGATGGCTTTGGACTAAGCTGACATGCAGCACCTTGGACTAGGGCAGGGGGTGAGTGGGGGTCCCAGTGAGACTGGTCAGGGCCAGTAAGGCCTACTGGTGCTCTCAGGACCCTGGCCCTGGGCATGTCCCTCGCACTGAGGTTTCTGTCCCATTCACCTGCTTTATACCCTCTTTGGCAAGAACAACATAGCTAAGGTAGGCAGGGGTGGCCTAATAAAAGCAGACAAGTGAGCCTGTTAGTTAAAAGTAACCCTGAATTTTGACAAAGCATCACATTCTGCAGCAAATGTTTGTCATCTTCAACTGATGAATGTGCTGTCTTTATAAAGAATACTTAATTCTGTCCAATGATCTGTGAATATAGATAAAAGATTTACCTAGAGTTTAAGAAATAAACAACTCAGACTCTCACTGTTTTAGTAGAATCAGCTATATGATTCCTCCTTTTTTATCCTGCTAATTGTTCTGGCCCGGGGGAAGTGAGAGGCAGACTTTTCTGTTTCTCAAGAGATCCAAAGCAGATAGAAGTGCCTTATCGCTCTGTCATACTTGGGAGAGCATGGGTAACAGACAGAAACATGAAAAAGGCTGCTTTCCCAGTTTTGGGTGCCTAGATTCTCAATAGGACAATGAAGAAAGGAAAGCTCACTAATATGTGTTTTCCTGCTCATGGAAGAGTTTTCCTCTTTCTTTGTCTTGTACAGGAAAATTTTTGTGGTGACAGATTGCACTGGCTCTCTCGAAGTACTGTCTCTCTCCAAGTCAAGGTGTCCAACATTCTGGCAGTGCCTAAATTACCCTCCTAACTAGGTGGGCTTTACTCTACTCTCTGTGCTTACAGAGCCACTTCTAGGGCAGACACAAAATTTCTCTGACCACATGAGAAGCAGTGCAGTCCTGATAGTGTGCTGGCTGACTCAAGACTAAGAAGAAGTAGTCAGGCAGGTAAAGATGAACGTATGCAATCTTCAAAATGAAGCAGGACTGCTGAGGTGAGACTTTCCCCTGTTTTAGCGCACCAGCATTAGACTGAAAGAGCATTTAAGGATTGAAGGCCTCCGTAGGAGGCCTCTGTTGCATTTGGCACAACACTCTAGTGAAAAAATACATTCAAATGAGTAAAACAAAAAATTGCAGTAAGCAAACTCCTCCACTGCAGCTTTCTGTAACCTCCCAGATACTAAAAGCAATTACAAAAACTTTTACGGTTTGATACTTCTCTTATAGCCGTTTGACACCAGAGACTCCAGTGACTTCAGTTTAACACTCTTGTGGGTGGGAGAATAATCATACTTTTGGCATTCACAAAGCTTTTCGCTTTCGCTCCACTTTCAACTAATCAGAAGAGCACCTCTGTGGGGTAAGCTATTGACTTTTCCTCTGATTTAAAGAGAGAAATGAGAACCAAATCTAAGTTCACAAAGCTCAGAAAGCAGTCAGGAGTTTCTGCCTGTTTGCCTCATTCTCTCACTGTGAGGCAAGATTCTAGGAAAAATCATGCTGCTCTACTTTGGGGTCTAGTGATTTCATCAGCTGTGCTGCTGCAGGAGAAACTCAGGAAGCTGAACTCAAATCTCAGCAGGTAAAGTATCCTTTTCAGTTATCTTTCATTTAACTCCCAGGAACTCCACTGCACCCTTCAATATACCACGAGTAGCTCCAGGATACTCATGTTCAAGCTGGCCCTGGTGTACTTTCTGTGTGTCTTTGGCTGCAGGGTTCTGGATGTAGTACAGCTTTAATAAAGTTTGTTTTTTACAGCTTGCTTATTCCATATACAGTTCAAAGTTGGGGATCAAAAGAGTCTTATGTAGATACTCTGAGACAGCAGCTGCTAAATAATTTTTTTGCAACTGGATCCATTAATGGAGTGTTATTTGATTGTATCAATTGTTGTTCATATTCTCCAGTTCATGATAGTCACCAGTTTCCTTCCAATTTGCTTTAACTGTAAATACAAAACAGGAGGAAGAAAACAATCTCGCCTTTGTGACACACAGTGAATTTGGCACTGTATGTACAGTATGTTTTAAACTCAATTCCCTTAGAAGCTAGCGATTAGCAGATGTCAATGCCCAGTTTGCAAGTGGAAGCCAAGACAAAGACTAGAGACCTTCATACTAACAATCTGGATATTAAGTAGGAAAGAAAATATTTTCCAACCATATTACCTCTCTTTGTTTCCTAATGTGGTTGTAGCAAGATTCAATTGGAACAGCTGTGCTGAAAAATCAGATTTTTATCAATTTGGCAACTGTCTAGGAAAAATACAACACTGAGACTTAAGACTAGAGCAGGACAGGCAGCTTTAATGCACTAGCTCTGCAACAAATGACACTTAAAATGGATGTGCTTTGAATTCTGATTTAGCTGGGAAAATGTCAAATCCCATCACGGGATTAATTGCATGCTCTTTGCTGGAATAACAGTTCTGTCTCAGAGAAGGAAGCCAAAACCTGAACATCACTGGGCTATGCACTGCATGATTCCTCAGAAGCTGTGAGGCCCGTTAAGTATTTAGTCTAACAGCTTCTGGACTCTTTTAGTGGTTGCTGCCATTAAAATCATTGAATTGCTGAATTGCTCAGATTGGAAACAACTTTGGGAGGTCTGTAATCCAAAGTCATGCTCAAAGCAGGGTCAACACTGAATTCAGACCAGATGCCTACGGGCTGTGTATGGTTGAATTTGAAAACATTCAACCTCTCAGGCAACCATTTTCAGTTATTACCCTCATAATTTTTTCTTCTAATATTCAGTCACAACCTCTCCCATGCCAATTTATGGTCATTGACTCATTCTTCTGCTGTGTGCCTTAGTAAAAAGACTGGCTTCATCTTCTCAGTAACCCCATCACAGGCACTGGGGAGCCTCTTTTAGGTTCTGTGCAGTGATCTTTTTCCAGGCTGAAGAAGCCCATGCTCCCTCAGCCCCTTCTCACAGTGTAAGTGAACCAGTCCCAACTATCTTGATGGCCCTCTGCTCAGCTTGCTTCAGTTGATCAACATCTTCTCTATATTGGGTCCCCAAAACTGAATGCAACATTCTGGATGTGGTCTAAAAAACACAGAGTAAAGCAGAATAATTGCTTGTCTCATGTAGTTACTATGCTTCTGTTAACATTGACCAGAACGCTATTGACATTTAATGCTGCCAGAGCCACATTGTTCCAAATTATTTTCTGCTCCTTCAGGAGCCTTGAAATGGCCTTCAAGAGGACTTGCCCCATGTTTTTTCTGGGGATTGAAATATGCTAGCAATAATTAAAGAATTTCTGCAATACAGAATAGAGCAAAATGAGAGTTAAAATTAATGTAGGTAATGGAAACAGTCCTTCTTCCTTTCCTCAGACTCACACATCTAAGCAATACTACATAAGAATTTTAAATCTCGCTCTTCTTGAGACTTTTGCAGCTAACAGCTGCAAATTTTGACTCAACAGTAAAACTTACATCCTTTTTATAAAGATCAGGATTCTCTCATTTTGTCAGACGTGGATTCACCACTTGGGACTTTCTCATGCCTTGGAGTATTTACATCACTCTTTTAGGAAGAATGCTAATGTTTTCCTTTTAAAAAAGAGTCAGAGAGGAAGGTTATTTTTTGTTACAATTTGATAGTAAATTTAGGATGTCAGAAGTTCTACATTCATTTCCACTCTTTACCTTCATGGAGTACTCAGTTTTTCAACCTGAAATGCAATGCAAGAATGAAGTAGAAGCCTCTGCAACATATTGTGCAGATTTCTAAGATATGAGAAAGAAAAACTTCTGGGCTCATCTGCCTAAGGGTCTCCTTCAGAGTTCCTGTGTCTGAAATATGAATATTTAACATTTTTCGGTGTCAAATATTATTTATACAAGTATGACCTAACAGTTTTGAAAATGCTACCTTTAGTCTTCACGGTGGTTTCTCATAAAAATTTCTCCAGACCATTATTTACACCTGTCATTAATTCTTGCCCTTCTATGTTTACAATGTCTCTTTGGAGATGATGTCCAGATTCTGCATGTGTAAAGAAAAAGTTTAATGGCCATATATTCTGAACTACCTATTTTAAGGTGAGAAAAAAACCTTTCTCTCATCTACACTTTAATTAGGACCACACTTCTGTGTAAAGCTACAGCATTTAAAAATACCTTTTAATTTGAGAAAAAAATCACAAAAGTGCTATTTACAGTTAGGCAAAATAGTCATAATAATTGTGATTAATGATAAAATAATAATTCAAAGTGCTACATTTACACCTCAGTTAATTTTTCAGTTAGCTGTAACATGCAGTTCTGATAAACAAATAAAAATATGGAACAGCTTCTCCAAAATATTGCATTCGTTAGTGTTTATTTATACTTCCCCAAGGTAAAAGTAGAACAGCTGTAAAAGCATTGTCATTATTTGGTAACTTCTTATCACTATTTTGCAAAGCTTTCTTACTTTTAAGGGAAACATTCAATAAATCTTTCCCAATAAACCTATTCTGGTCCTAGAGTGCTGTGTGAGCTGACACAGACAGAACACAGGAACAACCACAAAACCATGGATGAAATGCAAAGAGTAAATTTATTCTGGCTACCTTGTGACCTGGGAGATTGCTGCAGCAGCAGCCGGACAGAGGCATGCAAGCAGGGACACAGGCATGGCAGACCTCGGTCTTTGCTGGGCAGAAAGAGGAGAAATAAAAGATCTCGAACCTGCTGCTTTCACCTGTATATATCAGGGATTTTTGCAGGTGTACTTTTCCATGGTGCTTTGATATTTCCCGCAGAAGGGCAGGAATCTCAAGGATGTTTGATAAGGTGCCTCTGAGTATATCACAGGCCTATGTTATCTAAACACAGATGTTCTACCAGTCAAGCACACACAGCTAAACAACAATTAGTATGATATGTATGTTTTTCAACACCACAGATGTAAGTCACTTGAGTGTGTTTACAATCCTCCTTGCCAATCTTCTGCTGTATTCCCACAAGTTCATATCTCTGTGTTCCAACAATGCTTTCTAGCAGCTTCCCCCTAAAACGTAGAAGCACTTCTTTAATTCAACCTCAGTTCAACACAGCACATCAAGTGCAAGCCATTTTTAAAGAAAATGGGTAATAAGAAGCATATGCATAATTGTTTTACTGAACAATGACTTCAGGGGCAGGAAAAAGTATATATGTATATATATAACATATATGTGTGTATCATTTCAACCAACTAATCAAATCTGAAGCATTTGTCTTACTTTTAGGTTGGATAAGAGAGAAACAGGAACTGTCAGCAAGGGCAGAAGTCAAGGCAAACCTCTTTCCTTCCTGATCCAAGGAGTGCCCAGTTATTTTTTTTTTTTCTTGACTTTAGTTAAAGTTTCATTGGTACTTCCAAAAATTTTTAAAAATTCTCAAACTTATAGTTTGCATCTAAAAAGTTAATAAGCTTGCCCATAGAGATTGTGGAACCTCCGTCCATGGGCATATTCTGATCTAATGTCAAAGTTACCCCTGCTCTTAGTTGGAGTTTGGACATCACTCTCTAAGATGCCTTCCAATGTAAGTTATTTGATGATTCTATTTTATATTTTTTTCAGCCAATACATTAATAATCATAACAAACATCAGAGGAGACAGTAGAAGAGGATAAAGGTGAAATATTGCACCAAAATTGCAGATGTCACCAAGCTGAGAAGGAGTGTTAATCTCTTTGAGGGTAGGAAGTCTCTAGAGAGGGATCTGGACAGGCTGGATTGATGGGCCAAGGCCAGCTGTATGAGGTTTAACAAGGCTAAGTGTCAGGTCCTGCACTTGGGTTACAACAACCCCGTGCAACACTACAGGCCTGGGGAAGAGTGGCTGGAAAGCTGACTGGCAGAAAAGGACCTGAGGATGTTGGTCAACAGCCTGCTGAATATGAGCCAGCATTGTGCCCAGGTGGCCAAGAAGGCTAATAGCATCCTGGATTGTATCAGAAATAGACCACCAGCAGGATGAGGGAAATGATCATCCCCCTGTACTCAGCACTGCTGAAGCAGCACCTCAAATACTGTGTTCAGTTTTGGGCCCCTCACTACAAGAAAGACATTGAGATGCTGCGGCATGTCCAAAGAAAAGCAACGAAGCTGGTGAAGGGTCTAGAGAACAAAGCTTATGATGAGTGGCGGAGGGAACTGGGATTTTTTAGCCTGGAGGAAAGGAGGCTGAGGTCTACCTTATTGCTCTCTACAACTATCCGAAAGGAGGTTGTAGTGAGGTGGGTGTCAGTCTCTTTCCCCAAGTAAAACGTGATAGGATGAGAGGAGACAGCCTCAAGTTGCACCAGGGGAGGTTTAGATTGGACATTAGGAAAAATTTCTTCACTGAAAGGGTTGTCAAGCATTGGAACAGGCTTCCCAGGGAAGTGGTTGAGTCACCATCCCTGGGCATATTTAAAATGTGTAGATGTAATGCTTAGGGACATGGTTTAGTGGAAGACTTGGCAGTGTTAGATTGGTCTCAATGATCTTAAAGGTTTCTTCCAACCTAAGTGATTCTATGATTCTATGAATATAAGGAACTTTTATTTAAGTTCTGTCTCCAACCAGAGTTAATCTTTCAGGGTTTTCCTTGGCAAGATGCATAAAAGTTGAAATAAGTAACTAGCATGATTTTTTTTCCACCTCACCAAAATCATCAAGAGCTGGACTCTTGCATCCTAGTGCTATGAAGTTTTCAGTGTTTGTGTTTCCCATGAGTCAAGATTCCATGTGACTATTCAATAGTGAAGTTGACAGAAACCTTTAAATTGATTTCAAAAGGATTTGAGTTAAGCAATGGAAGACAGGATAGAACCCTACTTTGAATAGAAAGGCCACACAACTGGAACCACATATGGTACATCCATGTATTATGCTGGTTGATGCTTGGGAAGGAAGGATGAAGAATGCAGTTTATTTCAGCTTGCCATAAATCTGAGCTTGCTGAGTTTTAGTAATCAGTTTTCTGTTAGTAACATGATTTTCCATTTTAACTGATGCCTTTCTTTTCCAGCTTTATGTCTTCTACGTGCTATTATTCTGAAAAGAAGTCCCTTGTTTTGTTCCTTGTCCTTTTACTGAATCAATAACATGGGTTTATCTAAAGTTGCCTTTTTCAGTCTGTGGCTCTGACAACATTGTTTCATTGGTATTGGATCAACAATTCAATCAGAAAGAGCATAGAGTTATGTTTGATGTGAGGGATAACTATAGATATAGAAGATGAAGACCCAGAAAAGTGTAGTCCACAAGTGGAATGCAGCTTTGGAAAATTTGCAAGCATTCTAGCCATTTTATCATATATACTCATTTTTCTTTCATTAATGCTAGCGGCAACTTTCTGATATTCCATGCTGTACAACAAAAAAGTAATTATGTGTGCTATTGGCAGGGTGCTACCTGTGGCAATTAATTTAGACTGTCTAGTGATTTATGAGTGTTGTCTCTTTGTGCACAGGGTTATGATGTACTTAATAATCTTAAATGATTAAATCAAATAGTCTAGATAATTTTAATTCATCAAGAATATTTTACAATATTAATGCAGATCTGAGTTCTGAATGAGTTTAAAAGTTCTCTGAATAGTGTATTAATTTAAAAAAAAAAACAACCCAAAAGGAAAAAGAAAAAAATCATGGCAGTGTAGTTCAAGAGAGGAGATCTTGCCAGGTTATTCCAGGATTAGATTGCATAAAATAATCTTTTGTTCCAGTATAAAACAATGGAAAAAAAGATACATCAGCAGTATTGTAATTATCCATCAGAAAGCATTGCCCTTCTCTGACAATGTTACTGTCTAACTGTGACTTTGCATTTGGCATCAAGACTACACTACAAATGTGTAAATGACTGTGCTAGGAAAAGTGCATGAACAAAGCATTTTTCTGGAGATCTTTTTTCACTAACAAAATTTTGTTTTCAAATGACCAGAAAAAGATTTTTTGGCTTGAAATATGTTTAGAAATTTTTAGGCACCCATCTCAAAAGCTATTGTTCATAGAAATCCATTGAGCTTATTGGAAACAGGGCCTCTAATATCTTTAAACACCCAATTTTTACTCTAAAATCCTGACCTGGACCTGTATCCAGAACTACAAAAGTGCCAAATCATATCCACCAACTACATTCTCCATTACTGAACTCTCAGTGTTACAGATTTGAGCTGAGGTTTTTAGAACATACCTTCTACACATTGATGGGTTTCCTCCTAAATGTAGTTTCAGATCTTATTTTAAAAATAGATAAAATCAACAAAAGTGTCATAATGCTTTATATCTATTTGTTCCTTTTTTTTTAATAGTGAGTGGTTAGAGTTATTTCAGAGGTCTTGATGAAAGCTTCAATTCTCTTCTAAGAAAATTCTAGCCTTGTTTGCCCATATTAATATAAACAAACCACTGGACTGAAAGATTTGTTTTTGAATGTGCAGGAAAGGAGACATCCTCATCTCTCCTGTGAAAGCTGGGCCACTTTGTAGAAAGCAGAAAGGTCAATGATTTTCCATGTGAAGGGATATAGATTATAAACTCTCACCCTCTAAGAAACTCCTGAAAAAGCCTCTTCATGGTAAAGTCATGTCGCTGTGCACAAAATAATTCCAGATTCACCATCCTGCAGAAGGAAACTATAATAAGAAGTCATTTAGACATTACACCTGAGGAGCAGGAGAAGGGGAGAGGAGAAAATTCCTTTTAGATTGTGTGTAAATTCTCAAGGGCTCAAGGGCTTCGTAGATCTTTGCTGCTTCTCTGTGAAGTAGTGTCCTGAGCTTTTGAAATGTGAACTTCAGCAAATGAGGGAATTTGTGTTTAATAAGGAAAAGGTCCTCATTGGGAAATGGGCAGTATTACTGTAGAGACTACAAGCAAGAGTTTTACTTATTTCTAGGTTATCCAATCAAACCATCGTTATCTGTGCATCATGAGCAGTGACAGAAATTAGGCAAAGGGCAAATTAAGGTGAGAAACTGAAGTCCAATACTGAAAGGTCTATTTCTCTGAGAAATTTTATAATTTTATGAATCAAAAATTTTCTTGAAGCAACACAATATGTAGAAAAATAATAAGTATATTCAAAATCCATTTATGAAACATACTTTGCATCTTGTCTTTTTTTTAATCACCTCTGACTTTTTTGTTTGTTTGTTTGTTTTTTTTTTTACTGGATGGCTTTGTCTAAATAAACCTTTAAAAAGACAAAATATAGCTTTCCTCCTATGTCAAGGAAATTAGTTTGAATCAAAGTCACAGGAAAAATTGGAACAGAATATTAAAATTTGGGCCATATTCTCTCACCTTTCTCCAATCATTTCATATTGTGTATTATCTGAAGATCAGATTTGTGCAGGGAAGTCATGACCACAGGAATCTTTTCTCAGATACTACTTTGGCCATGTGGAAAAGGTGACAAGGAATCTATTACACTGCCTGAATGTCTAGACAGTAGTTTTGTCATTTTTATGTTGACCATTTTTGACTTCTTTCTTTCTTTTTTTTTTTTTTTGTTTCAGTTGTTTCTCTGTTGATCTTATTTGATGCAAAATCTTTGGAAGACCTTCTATTACAGCAGGAGACTGAAACTCTGGTTTCTAGGTACTCCACTTACATAAATATTTATGAATGATATATAGATAAGAACTCCTCCTAGTGCAACATATCATTTTATAATGATGTGAATTGCAATTTAACATCATTGATAGCTGATGTGATTCTCTTATGCCTAGTTTTGTAATTATTTTTGGTGATCAATATAATGCAAAGCAACTGCATTGCAGAGTAAATCTAGACTTTAAAGCAGAAAACAATGCTACTGCAACAGATCCGCTATTAGCGAAATGCCAGTCCATACAGCATATGGGAGATATAATACAGCTTCTTTGCAGTTTGACTGGACTCTCAAGTAATAATTTCTTTCCAGAATTCCAATCTTTGTTTTATATCAATATGCTTAGTAAGGTCTGTCTCTGGAAGCATTAATGTGATAGCATTAATTTCAAATTTATTTGTATTTTAAAATCAACAAGATTAACATTTAATGAGAAATATTTGTGAAAGTATCCTTCAATAATTCATCATGCAATCACAGGGTATGCATAACATTTGTACATAATTTGTGCAAATATTGCTTTATTTTTTTACTTTTGCAGGCAAGCAACACTATTGTGACACAACAGCTCAGAAATCTGGAAGAAGTGTACTAACATTTACAGACAAATAAAGGAAAAATACCTGGTAAACTGTATAAAATATAGTCCTTATTTCTTACATGATGACCTATTACTCTTATTTGAGGACCAATGGTGTGTTTTTAAAAGTGATTTTAAGCTTCTAAGGAGCAGTAGGTGGACTTGGAACCTGTTAACAGTCTTCCAAATGTGGATGTAAAGAGCAGGGATTTTATTCAGTGTCTCTTAATGTGATTTTCTTGTAAGCAAGGTTAAACTTTCTCATGCTTCGCAAAGGTAGAAAGCATAAAACTGCAGGTTAATATGTAAATTTGCTCTAGGTTTTATAGATATTTCTTTGCCAGAGAACACACAGATAATTTGAATCCTGCTGTATTCTGTACATATAATTTTTATGGACTAGCATTGTATTTGAATTAGATATTATTTAAATTTTATTGACTAGGCAAGCATAAAGGAACAATCTGGTTGATGGTAGTTCCTCAAAGTGTACTGAATACACCATTACCATTATGATGATTGGTATTTAAAATATGCAGCTATATGGACTCTGCAGATACACAAGACTCACTGTGGGAGTGGGATGACACTCAGCTAACATACTTATGCAGTTACCTGGCTCCAGGCATAATGCTGGGCTGTGTACTGTGACCCTGGAATCCCCCATTTCTCTAAAATAAAGTGGGCAAGAGAAACATGGCAGGAGCCAAATGCAAAAACTAACGTGGCTAAGGGACACAGAGAATGTCAGAATGGCTGTTGGAAAAGGCAAGGTCATAAAGTAGATGGCAGAGAAGAGGGAGTTCCCCTAGGATCCAGCAACACTAAGTAGCCCAGAGGGCTTAAGGAAATTAAGAAATAATGGAAAAATGTTTTGCTGTTGCCTGATTAGTATTCCATGCTGAGTTGCTGGCATGAGATGCTGGCAAGGAGCAGGTAGGGTAGTAGGGAGGAAACAGAGAAGTCCCAAATATTTTGCTTCTCTGGAGCTTGAAACTATTCTTGATGCCTTTGTCCTAAGACTATAATTCAACTGGGCTGGCTGCTGGAGTGAATCACCAGCTGAGTCTTCCAAGATGGCAGAATTCAACTGTATTTCAGACTGCCAATCTGAGTTTTGTAATTACTTCTGTAGCACCTTCTGCTGCAGGATCCCAATGAGTTTATCAGCTCCAATGACTGAAGTATCCAGTGTCAAATAATCATCTCCATTTGAGTGATAAGGTTAAGTAGCTGTGCCAACATGTAAAGTACCTACCACGTCTGAAAAAAAAAAAAAAATATTCCTGAATCTCAACAGTATTCCTACTCTGAAAGCATTTCCCTGTAAATGAAGCTGGTTTTAAACCAGTGGAGTACTGATTAGGTGGTTAGAGACTTAAGGTTCAAGTGACCGTCCAACTTCCCAAAGTGTTGATGAAGTTCAATAGCCTACAGTGGATTTGATGTCTCCAGAAAGAGAAAATGTAATTACAAGATAAATGACAAAGAAGTTGTACACTATCTGATGTCTAAGGAGGGATCTGGTGGTGTGTAGTGCAGATCCAAACTGATTATGATCCATAGAGGTGTCAAGGGAAGGCAGGAAAGATGTATATTGAGCAAGTGCAAAGCACACATTAGGCTTGTACTCAGGCAACCACACTAACCTTTTTCACTTGTGGGATGTTTGCCACTAATTTCTCTACCTTTGTTAAAGGAACTATTTACATGAGAAAGATCATGATTTGGCCAGAACAACTTTCTGTTTCTCTCAGTAAGTGGTGTTATTCCCTTCAAACAAGTGGGGGATCTAAGATACCGAAAGGTTAAAATATTATAGCTTCTGCTGCATGCCTGGAGCACAATCCTTAGTCTGGCCTCTTGAGATGATGAGCTGGGTGCATAAAAGAAGTGGACTGAAATATGTTATAATTAGAAGTTTTTTAAAAGCCTATGGACATCAGTGAGGAGTTTTTCAGTTGACTACAAGAAGTTTAATTTCTGTGCCCACATTTGTTAGTTATTACCTCAAAAACTGAGCTCAGAATAGCTGTAATGTAAATAAGAAATAGTTTAGTTTAAGACTATAAAAAGTGTTTCTGTTAGTACATTACAGTTTGATGATAGTGAGATTTGCAGAAGAGTGATATATAAGGTCATTGCACTTCATGACCATGAAAAAAACCCAGTGATCCATGAAAGAAAAAAGAAATTTGAAAATGTGAGATGAAAAAAATTCTAAAACAGAGATGAAATAAACCTTCTAAACAGAATACTGCATCAAAAACTTGAAATATGACATTATCATGATTTGTTTGTTTGCTCGTTTATTTTTAATGGGAATAGCAATTCTTTGTGAAGGACCCCTTGCTATTAACAAGTTTATACTGATAAAAACTAAGTAAGAAATTTGAACTTTTGACTGAGGGTGTTCCTGTTCCTACCATTTGGAAGGTTGTGAAGATTACATTTGGAGAGGAAATTTATAATATCTAGTTCACTCCCAAGTTTATAATCTATATGAATCTATAATCAGTCATAGACTTATTTTTTGATACTTACCTTATCAAACTTTGCAGGATTTGCAGTACTGTTTTATTTTCAAATATAACTGAAGAAGCTGTATCTGTATCTTTCATCTGTATTCAATGTTTAGTTCTTAGTTTGTAGGAGACCAGAATTCATTTTCTTTTGTCTCAAGATAATGAATTGCACATTTCTCACCACAAAAAATGCTCTTAGTTTAACACTTGAGAAATGAGTTTATAAGATGTACTGAGATAGAAGAATTCACAAGAGCATCTGCTGAGACATCCATTGTGCATAAACAGAAGTCAAGAAATCAATAATTCAGAAAGAGAGATATAAAAAACTAGATTAATAACCAAAGTAGGAAGAAGGAGAGTCTTGGATTCAAGTCCAGGAACAGCAGTACTTTTTAAACACTTTTTTTCCCCATCGAAATGTGGAGATCTTCTGGCTGTAATATTTGTGTGGGAATAAAATGACTTCTGGTAGAATCCAGTAAGAGGTAGAATCTGCAGAAGACACAATTTTGAGAGAAAACTCTCTAGCTGATGTCTCCTTTTCAGCTTCCTACTCAGTTTTCTTGAGACAGCTTTTTTTTGATATATGGTATACTAAAACAGAAGTTGATTTATAGTGATGGACTATGGAAAAACAGTGGAATAATCTCCAGATTTACAATGTGATGCGACTTTGCGTGTTTTTTGTTTTGGTGTTGTTTTTTTTTTTTTTTTTTAAATCTGCATTTCCTACAAACACTAGAATAGTCACACCATATGATCCAGTGTTATTTGTGTTACACAATCAGGAAAGAGCCACATAGACAGATCTTTGCACCTGTAAGCCCAAGAGAGCAGATTTGTGTAGTAAGTTTATAGACCTTGTTCCTGAGCTTATGATTCTGGCAACATCTGCAAAGAAGGAAAATTACCTACTTCTAAATCACTAGCCTCAAAAAATAATTTTATTAAATAGATTTTTTTTTTTTTTTCATATCTCAATGATTTCCTAACTGTGAATGTTATGTTCAAAGTTGGCTTTGGATGCAGAGTCCAAAACTTTTCCTCAAGTTCCTTATGGCTTCAGGAATATCTGTTGACACCAGCTGTAAGGTTTCTTGTCACACCCTAAAGCTAAACCCAGAATATTCTCTAAAGGACTTATTACCACTACAACAAGACTGTCATTTTAAAATGGGACATGATTTTTGCTCTTTATTTCCCTCAGGAGTCCATAACAGGAGCAAAACCTGAAAATGGGAGATTTTCTTCGTATTGACTCTGAAGGATCAGCTGAGAGAGACACTGACCAAGACCTAATTTTTGCACAGAACTATTATCACTGCCTCATGTCAGATGAGAGCAGTGGTTAGAAAGGAGTAAATGATGCCAGAAGTGGAATATGTTTATCAAAAAGCAACCTATCATAAAATTCTTCAAGTCTAAACAACACAAAACACGGGTTTGGTCATGATGGAGACATTCTGTTAAGATGTAGGGAAGATGCTGGTAAACTGCAGCAGGTACATTATGTTCATACTGAAAGCCTTGAGTCTGTTTATGTGTATTTGAGGATTCATAGATTATGGGTTCTTAGTGTCAGTATATGTATTGTCTGCTGCTTCCAACAATTACATTGAGATTCTGCTGCAGACCATGCAGCCCCTGGAAAACTGATTGAATTATTAACAGAATTCACACAGAGATGGGACAGACTGTCGAAGAAATCTGGAGTTCAGGGAAATGCCTATACTTTCTCAAGTTGTCTGAACTGGTGGCTAGAACAAAGAGTAGTGGCCAACACAGGTATAACTGAAGGTTGGATAAATTTGGCATAATAGCAAACTACTCTGTTTCAAAGAAAGTCATGGAAGTAATGAGATATATCAGAACCGAGGTTTTTCACAAGGTCATTGAATCTGCAGTGTGACTGTTGACTGTGAAGTTCCTGTGACTGAATACCTTTCACTTAAACAGGAGCAACTTGATACTGATCTAAACATGATGCTATCTCCCACGACTGCTTTTAAAACCTGACATCTTAATAGTCTGTCCTTGTCTGCAGTAATCTAAGCCTCACTGCAATGACCCTGTCCGAAGAGACCTACTTTTTTTCTGCATCCTTCAGATCTTTTGCTAATGCCAATATCAGGCTAATGAAGAGGTTAAGAAGAATAGGTGTGTAGGTGTGCACAGACATACATCTTCCTGTGGTACCATGGAGAGGGCCTTATCTTTATAGGGTTTAGCAATCCATGTTCTTCCATCAGGAACATTTGTTATCAGGTAGCTATTAATAGAGAGGGAACCTAGGCAAGCTTTAAATATTTCTTATGAGTGAGATAATAAAAGAAAAAATAAGGATGGATAGGCTTTGGAGCTGGCAGAAAAGTATGGGCAAAGCAGGCTACAAATGCAAGGAAGAATCTGTGGATGCTTAAGTTTGGAATCTTACTATATAAAAATGTGTCCCATATTGAGGGCAAAATGGATTTTGTGGGTGAAGGTGAGATACAGATAACCATCCATGAGTCGTTCTTATCCCTAGTTCTTATTCAGCTCCTTATCTGAAGTCTGGGTGGAGTGCAAGGAATCACTTTGATGTTTGAGGTGTTGTCTTTCAGAGGGGAAAAAATAGTTCTTTGCCTGCATTCTTGAATGTCAACTACTGTGGCAGTAGGTCAACATCAATTTCTAAACTATGTTCTTCAGATGAGAGGTGGGATATTAGATTCACCTTGAAGAAGTACATGAATTCTCCCACAAAGACCTTCACTAGTGTTAATAACAATGACTGAATGACCTGTTCAGATTTTTGCACCTGTATTCAATCTTTTTATTCCTTTCTCTTTAAGACAGCAAGAGACAGTAACTTTCTGCTTGTTCTGCTATCATTGCTTAAAATTCGGTACTGCTTTTGAGACTTTCACATGACCTTCATCATTGGAAGCAACTTAGGGTTATAAAAGTTCTGGAGACAGTGAAGTCTTCTCCTCTTCATTTAGAAGCTTATCTTATTTTTTGAAAAAGTGGAAAAATTGTGAAGAAAGAAACTAATTACTTGCAATGAGATGGACCCAGATATGACATGAGTCAATGGCTTTGATTTATGTATGAATTATTTATCACCCTTGTCCT
Organism: Strix uralensis; assembly: GCF_047716275.1. NCBI lineage: Eukaryota > Metazoa > Chordata > Aves > Strigiformes > Strigidae > Strix > Strix uralensis. The sequence continues at coordinate 158,455,042 of NC_133972.1, read as the reverse complement.
TATGCATAGATATACATAAAGCCAGATATATGAATAAAATACAATACAAATTTGCTTATTTTCTATTAAAATATTTAATCTCTCCAAACTCATTAGTTTAAGGCTTTATCCTTCAACTCCTTTTATTTATATTCTATGTTTGTGCTACTTTCTCTGTCTTTTTTTTTTCCTCTCTACTGATTTGCAACAAGGCTAGCTGAAAAAAATAAATGTGTTTTGGCATGTGCCCAGAACACATGAATGACAGGTTATTGTCTTTGTGGGTGGGTGAAGCATCTGAAAGCAGGAAAACTGTGCAAGATCTTCCCACCTTATACCAGTAGCACAACCTAACATTTTTGTAAGAATCACCCTTTATTCAAGTGCTTTTAACTTTAATTTCTCTCCAACATTTGCCCTGAGACTCATAACACAGTAAATCCCTTTAATAAAAAGAATGCATCAGCTTAGCCTAATTTCTTTAAATCCATTAAATCACCTTTTTGGTGATATAATTTTCCAGTGATTTTGTAGAAATTAACTTTTTATAACATCAGTTCCTTTATTTGTCTTTGATGAATGTTTTTCCATGGTATATACACTGTAGCATTGCTTAGCTAGGGGTCTTTGATACATGCTACTCCTATTGTATTTTCTGACATTTCTCATATTTTGCACCTTAAAGTGAACATAACAGAAGAAAGAAAACATAAAATACAGCAGATTCACAAGGCCATACTTATTACAGTTCTGAGAGAAGCAAGGAGGAAATAATGCTGAATTTAACGTGTATGTGTGATGCACAAATAAAGCACAAATAACGAAATTTATAGAACTTAAAGGGCAAAATTAACGCACTGTCTCTTCTTCCTGCCCTAAACATACCTCAGCACTGAACAGAGATATAAGTGGGGTGGCAAACACTTAAGCATATTGAATGAACAGCACCTGGTTCAGTAGCTTTCCTTATGGTTTCTCTGAATCCCTCCTGATCATTATCTACTTGTCATTACTCTTAAAAGTGTTCTTTGTCTTGAGAAGTAACATCACATCAGCAAACTGAGGGCTGAAGATTTTGTGTATTTTATATACGTCTTGACGCTAGACTTTCACAGTACTCTTCTGCACCTTAGCATTCTGGGTGGGAAATTATTTAATATTAGCGGTTTGAGTGGAGGTGCTCGTTTCATTTTTTCAAGTAAATATCGGAGGTGGAAGACTGAGTATTTGGTTGCAGATGAAAACTATGGACAGATGGTTGCACAAATCTATGCTCCTTGCAGTGGTACAAAAACTGATATTGGTAAGAGCAAGATATCTCTGCTCATGCAGCACAGCAGATGTCTGCCCTCTCCTGCTCCCTCACCAACAGTTCTGTACGCCAGCTGTTCACAAAAAGGTCTTGATGAAGCACTGAAGTGAGGGCAGAGCTGATTTCCATGTGCCCCTGTCTTCAGACAAAATTAAGAATATAGCATAGGTTCCAAATACACCAAATACACTAATATTATAGCTATGCTATATTTCTTAATTTTAAAAGACGTGAGCAATGTATTTGTAGTATTTATAGCAAACTGCCTTAAATAAGGAGCTTCATAACAAGATTGGAATAAATCTGGAATATTAGATTTCATATAGATATGAAATATGCAGATCACTTGCTTTTTGTGTTTGCTTTTTTATGGAGAAATATATTTTGTCTAAATTTATTAATGAAATATAGTAGATTTCAGTTTAAGAACAGATACACTTTTTTCTTTAAGGGTTCGCTATAATTTTTCCACATTTTTTCTGTGAAATTTAGGTTTCTATTTCATCCTGCTCTGCTGGATGTGCTGAATTTTCTTTTTATTTTGTTGGTTGCTCTCAGGACTAAAGTAGCCTGAACTCTCTTCACTTTTCAAACTCATTTTGTTTTTGGAGGTTCATTTCTGGGAATGGAAGAGACTTGGGGGGTATGGGGGGTGGGGGGAAGTTAGAGTGAAATCAGTTACTTTTGCATACATTTTGGTCATAATTGAGTAAAACCAGAACAGTCTACTTGGTTTCCACTTGAATGTGCAAGTGAGGGGGACATTAATTTAACAAGTTCCTAGAGTTAAGGTCAGACCTTTAGATCATTTCTGACTTTGTGTATTCAGTACATTAACTTACAGTCAGATACTCCTATAGGAAGCCAAAGGACTTTGATTAGACTGAAGTATTCTGATCTTCAAAGCAATGAACAGCTGAGACACAGCAAACTATGAGTGAGGCAAATGTTCCACCACTTGCTGGTGAGGTACTTCAAGATGATTACACCTTGCCTGAGATTCAGTAGTTTAAAAATCCTATAAAAATCCCACCAAACTGAACAGAACCATAGTTTCTTTGTTATCCTAATGGAAATAGTGGCTTTGAACCTGAGAGAAAGATTCGTTAGCCATTCATGTGGAACAAACATTCTTCCACTGCAGAACAGGGTTCACCCTTCCCAGTCTTTCAGCTCCGGGCAAAGATAGACATATGAAAAGTGGGAACAACCTCCATCTTTCTCAACAATGCAAAGCAAAACAAAGAATACTTTTAGACACCTGTGCGTTATTAGGAAAAACAAAGGGGGGGGGGAAAAGAAAAAAAAAGAAGATAAAACCCCCAACATTCTGACTCTTATAGAAAACCATGAAAACCATGTTCATTTCAGTCTTTTGTCACAATTTCCATAATTTCTACAGATATGTTAACATTAAAGCAGGCTGTTCTGTTCTGTTCTGCAGCCCATCAAAAAATGGAATGATGATGATATCTCTTCCAGTCGCCCAAAGAAATCTCAAATCCAAAACTATTAAATCCTTACTATTGCATCTAGAATACTGCATAATATTTTGTGCCAGTTTGTCAAAATTCAAAATGGATACTACCTGATTGTGGAACACTCTTGTCAGATATGTCTTCCATCAACAAGTATATGCATACAGTGATTAAGGCGTTCATCCACCTTCTTTATCAAGCTGAATAACTGGAGATAAAGAAGCCACCCACACTAAAGCTTACTTTTGCATGATTTTCATGTCATTGCTTTGGGCTCACTCAAGCTCAGTTTCTTTTGATTCCCATTGTTTCATATGGTGTGGGAGTAGAGAGCCTAATCTCTGAATACCCCTGCATCACCCCATGATGCAGTTGGATGCAATCTTTTGTTAGAGTTTGAGTGGCAGCAGCACCACTCTCAGGTTCAATCTGAAGAAACAATCTTTAAAGATACTGATATGAACTCTCCCCCACCATCCAATAATCTGCAGGAATTAAATAAACCAAAGGAAGACCAGATGAACTGTTCCTGTCTCTTGAAAAGATGAACGATGTAGCTTAAGAGAAAAGGATTTATCAAATGAAAAGAGGAAAACCCCTTTCTCAAAAAGAGAAAGGGTAAGGTCTGTGCAAGACCTGACTAGACCACAGAATCACAGAATCGTCTAGGTTGGAAAAGACCTTGAAGATCGTCCAGTCCAACCATTAACCTAGCACTGACTGTTCTCAACTAAACCATATCCCTAAGCACTATGTCGTCTCTACTCTTAAACACCTCCAGGGATGGGGACTCCACCACCTCCCTGGGCAGCCCATTCCAACGCCTAACAACCCATTCTGTAAAGAAATGCTTCCTAATATCTAGTCTAAACCTTCCCTGGCGCAACTTGAGGCCATTACCTCTTGTCCTATCGCTTCTTACTTGGTTAAAGAGACTCATCCCCAGTTCTCTGCAACCTCCTTTCAGGTAGTTGTAGAGGGCGATGAGGTCTCCCCTCAGCCTCCTCTTCTCCAGACTAAACACCTCCAGTTCCCTCAGCTGCTCCTCGTACGACATGTGCTCCAGACCCTTCACCAGCTTCGTTGCCCTTCTCTGGACACGCTCGAGTAATTCAATGTCCTTTTTGTAGTGAGGGGCCCAAAACTGAACACAGGAATAGAGGGGCGGCCTCACCAGTGCCGAGTACAGTGATAAGATCACTTCCCTGTCCCTGCTGGCCACATTGTTTCTGATACAAGCCAGGATGCCATTGGCCTTCTTGGCCACCTGGGCACACTGCTGGCTCATGTTCAGCCGGCTGTCAATCAACACCCCCACGTCCCTCTCTGACTGGCAGATCTCCAGCCACTCCTCCCCAAGCCTGTAGCGCTGCTGGGGGTTGTTGTGGCCGAAGTGCAGCACCCGGCATTTGGCCTTATTGAAACTCCTACAGTTGGCCTTGGCCCATTGCTCCAGCCTGTCCAGGTCTCTCTGCAGAGCCTCCCTACCCTTGAGCAGATCAACACTCCCACCCAACTTGGTGTCATCTGCAAACTTACTGAGGGTGCACTCAATCCCCTCGTCTAGATCATCAATAAAGATGTTAAACAGGAGTGGCCCCAAAACCGAGCCCTGGGGGACGCCGCTCGTGACCGGCTGCCAACTGGATTTAACTCCGTTCACCACCACTCTTTGGGCCCGGCCATCCAGCCAGTTTTTTACCCAGCAAAGCGTGCGATCATCCAAGCCTCAAGCAGCCAGTTTCACCAGGAGAATGCTGTGGGAAACGGTGTCAAAGGCCTTACTAAAGTCAAGGTAAACAGCATCCACAGCCTTTCCCTCATCCAATAAGCAGGTCGCCCTGTCGTAGAAGGAGATCAGGTTTGTCAGGCAGCACCTGCCTTTCATAAACCCATGCTGACTAGGCCTGATGCCCTGGTTGTCCATTATATGACTTTTAATGGCACTCGAGATGACCTGCTCCATGACCTTCCCTGGCACCGAGGTCAGACTGACAGGTCTATAGTTTCCTGGATTGTCCTTTCTGACTTTATTCTAGATGGGTGTCACAGTTGCCACCCTCCAGTCCAATGGGACCTCCCCAGTTAGCCATGATTTCAGTTAAATCATGGAAAGTGGCTTTGCGAGCACATCTGCCAACTCTTTCAGCACCCTTGCGTGTAACCCATCCGGTCCCACAGACTTGTGTGCATCCAAGTGGTGTAGCAGGTCTCTGACCACCTCCTCTTCAACTGTGCTGACCTCAATCTGCTTCCCCTCCCCATCTCCCAGCTCATGAGTCTGGGTGTCCAGGGAACAGCCAGTTCCACTGCTAAAGACTGAGGCAAAGTAGGTGTTGAGCATCTCAGCCTTTTCCTCATCCTTAGTTACCATGTTTCCCTTTGCATCCAGTAAATGAGGGAGATTTTCCCTAATCCTCCTTTTGCTGTTAACGAATTTATAGAAACATTTTTTATTATCCTTAACAGCTGTAGCCAAGTTGAGCTCTAGCTGCGCTTTAGCTCTCCTAATGTTCTCCCTATATAACTTCATTACATCTTTATAGTCTTCATGAGAGACCTGGCCCCTCTTCCAAAGGCGATAGATTCTCCTTTTGTTCTTGAGATCCAGCCAAAGGTCCCTGTTTAGCCAGGCCGGTCTCCTTCCCCGCCTGCTTGTTTTTCGGCACACGGGAACAACCTGCTCCTGTGCCTTTAAGACTTCTCTCTTGAAGTATGTCCAGCCTTCCTGGATTCCCATATCCTTCAAGGCAGCCTCCCAAGGGATTTTGTTAATCAGTCTTTTGAACAGGTCAAAGTTTTCCCTCCGGAAGTCTGAAGTGGCAGTTTTACTAACCCCTCTCTTTGTTTCTCCAAGAAGCGAAAACACAATCATCTCATGATCACTGCACCCTAGACAGCCTCCAACCTTTACTTCCCCCACAAGCTCTTCTCTGTTCACAAGAAGCATGTCCAGGAGGGCACCATCCCTGGTCGGCTCAGTCACCAGCTGTGTGAGGAAGTTATCCTCCACACATTCCAGGAACCTCATGGATTGTTCCCTCTCTGCTGTGCTGTGATCCCAGCAGATACCCGGGAGGTTAAAGTCCCCCACAAGAACAATGGCAAGTGACCACGAGATTTCTCCCAACTGTTTATAGAAAGCTTCATCCAACTCACTGCTTTGGTTGGGAGGTCTATAGCAGACTCCCACAGCAAGATCTGCTTTATTGGTCCTTAACCTAATCCAAACACTCTCAACCCTGTTATCACTATACTTGATTTCTGAGCTCTCATAGCATTCTCTTACATACACAGCCACTCCATCACCTCTCCTTCCCTGTCTATCCCTCCTGAAGGGCTTGTAGCCATCGATTGCGGCACTCCAGTCGTGTGAGGCATCCCACCACATTTATGTTGTAGCTACTATGTCATAGTTCTCATGTTGCATCATGGCTTCAAGCTTCCCCTGTTTGTTGCTCATAGTGCGTGCATTGGTATAGATGCACTTGAGATGAGCTAATGAATCCAACACCTTTTTGTGAGTGTGGGCTCCATTCCCTACCAGACCCTTCTCAGGTGCTTCCACGGTTCCTAAACATCTTTCCCTTCTCTCAAATGAAGTGGCAGAGGGAGAGCCCTCACCAGTCCACCATCCTTCAAGCTTTGGCATGCTTCCCTTGAGCTTATTCCTAACAGGCCCAGTTATCTCCCCCTCCCCCCTCATATCTAGTTTAAAGCCCTGTCAATAAGCCCTGCTAACTCCTGCCCCAGAATCCTTTTTCCCCTCTGGGACAGCTGCATCCCACCTGTCTCATTAACTTAAGACTTAAGACCTCCGTCTACCACCTCATCATTACCTGCCTGGATAACCAACAAAAGGTAGTAATCAGAGGGCTGCACCAGAGCAGTGACCTTCCTTTTAATATCTCTATCCCGAGCCCCAGGGAGGCAGCAGACCTCTCTATTGTATGGGTCTGGTCGACATATGGGCCCCTCTGTACCCCTTAGAACAGTGTCACCTACTACAATTACCCTCCTTTCCTTCTTAATTGAAGAAGTCGCAAGTTGTGTGGCTGAGGAACAAGCTGTTGATGACTCAGGTGGATCGATCAGGTCAACTATCTAGTTGTCTCTTCTGTCTTTAGCACATCATAGGAATAAAGGAAACACATTCTACTGCTTCCCTAGGCTATCTTACTCTCCCTATCTCCAACAATGTGCAGCTCATAGTCTGCCAGAGTGCTAACAGCATGGATGACCATATTTCTGTGCTTAAGCCTGTACTAGGGCTCTACTTAATTTACTAATATAGATGGAGCCTTTAATTTCTCCCTGTCCTCTATCAGATGACAGCAAAGGACATTGTTTTTCTGGGTTTCCTCTCCCTTGGACCTGTCTGGGAAGGTCTGCTCTTTACTTTTAGTCCTTGCAACTAGCTTGGCATCTTGCTGGAAAAACTACCTGGTATTTGCCACAGAGCCACATGATAATTCTATTAATGGCCTGAAGTGCATATTCTTGATGTATAGGGGGACTTTGAAATAGGAATGATGATAAAATAGCCAGTGGGAGTGAAGTCAGAAGTAGTTTAAAATGCAGACTGGATTCAGTGGTAACAGTGTTAGGTATATAATCATATTGAAGGTATATACTGTCTTAATTAATATTTTTAACCTTATTGAAAGTAATGACATCACCTTGGTAGTGTCCACAAAGAGAGAAGTTAATGGAGCTATATGATCGCTTTGGATGCATCTGAATTTACCAAATGGGAACTGCAAATTATTTCAATAAATACAATAGCAAAGTTTCTTACTGTCTAGGAAAAGAGAAGAAATAGAAAGAAGTGAGATGTGTGGCATTATGAGCAAAACATCTGAAAACCAAATATTTTCTTTTCTGGCTTTTTATAAATCATTCACACATAGGTAGTTACAACACTTTATGGTTTTGAGAGTACTTCTGAATTTTTTTTTCTTAAATGAGAACTCACCACAACTTAAGCATGCCACATTTCATGGATCATGGCATGCTGGAAGCTTAATAGTTATTTATCTATTCTATTCAATCTAATCTATTTTTAAGGCACCTACCTATTTAACCTATTTTTAAGCTGTGTAATTACTCTAGCAAGAGAGCTATATAAGACATAGGTCATATCATGAATGTAAAAAAACCTGGGAGTAGGTCTAGGGATGTAATTTTATATGCTTAATTTAAGGGTGTATTGTGGTTTAACCCCGGCAAGCAACTAAGCACCACAGAGCCACTCACTCCCTTCTGGTGGGATGGGGGAGAAAATCAGAAGAGTAAAAATGAGAAAACTCGTGGGTTGAGATAAAAACAATTTAACAGGTAAAGCAAAAGCCATGTGCACAAGCAAAGGAAAATAAGGAATTCGTTCACTACTTTCTATTGGCAGGCAGGTGTTCAACCATCTCCAGGAATGCAGGGCTCCATCACATGTGACTGCTACTTGGGAAGACAAAATGTCATCACTCTGAATGTCACCCCCTTCCTTCCTCTTTCCCTAGATTTATATGCTGAGAATAATGTCATATGGTATGGAATATCCCTTTGGTCAGCTGGGGTTAGCTGTCCCAGCTGTGTCCCCTCCCAACTTCTTGTGCACCCCCAGCCTCCTCGTGCAGTGGTGTGAGAGGTGGAAAAGGCCTTGACTCTGTGTAAGCATTGCTCAGCAGTAACTAAAACATCCCTGTGTTATCAACATTGTTTTCAGCACAAGTCCAAAACATAGTCCCATACTAGCTACTATGAAGAAAATTAACTCTATCCCAGTCAAAACCAGCACAGGGTGTGTCAGCTCTATGCTCCTTATAGTATCCCAGCACAGCAACAGTCTGTCCCCTACTTCTGCTGTTCTCTGTATGTGGCTACTGAGCCACGTGCACTTCTGATCAGTATAAGTGCAGCTCCTACACCTTGGCTATGTTGTGTGATATGAAATAGGAATGCGATAGCACTGGGGTTACTAGATAAGTAAACATTTTGGTATGTAGGGTGATTGACCCAAAAGAGACTCATAATTAGGTTGAAAATTGTAACTCATTCTCTCTATGGAAATCTTTGGTACGAAGAGAAACAGTTACATGGTCTGAAGAAGAGCATTAGCCAGGGATATATTATATTAAAAATCATTACAGAATCAGTCTTAAAAAGGGATCATTGTCCCTGGAAGGTGCTAAGGACTAAAATAAAATCACACAGAGGTTTCAGCAGAAAATAGTCATGTGGGAAGTTTCTTTCTCATACAGCTTTTCTGCTTTGAAGGAGCACCCTGAATGTTTTTTGCAGTTGTGATACCTGCCTATACTGAAGTATATGTGGGCACACGGAAATTACTTAGTGCTTTCATGAGTTTATTGTAAAAAGTGAAATTACTGAGTCACAATAGTTACATTCTGGTGATTTTCCCATGTCTTCTTTTGTCCGTGATAAAGAAAGCTTTCAGGGCATAGCATTCTTATGGGTATTTCTCAGCTGCTTCAAGAGCATCCTCTGGCCTGGTCATGACACCACAGTTCCTTCCAGACACAATGTAGTTAAAGAAAGAGGATCTCTGGTGAACTCCTATTGCCAGAGTAGTGCACTGTCTATCCTCCCACCTGATCTCCATATCTTAACCATCAACAGCTTTGACTTCTCAACTCATAACATGAGATTAATTGCCTTACTTTCTTTCATGCACAGGTATTGGAATAGTCAAAAAGGGTCATAAAATAAATGAAAGCAGACTATATTGTGATCGTACTTGTACTATACATGTACTTTAATTTCAAGAAAAGGAAATTCATATCTACTCATTTCAAACATGCTGAATGTACCATAAATGCTACTTAAGTTCTAGCTAGCAGTACAAGAGGGCTGGTAGGTTACTCATCCTCTTTTATGGCAGTGACTCCTCAAAGTACACAACTCATTGCAAAACCAAGTCATAAACCCCTTTCTTTGTATACATCATACACTAGCAACAGCATCACTGTATATTGCTATATAAATAACCTTTCTGTATTTAATGGCTCCATTGGGCATGTTCTTTGCTTACTAGCTGCTTGGATCAGGGACTGACTGAGGTTTTAGCTCCCGTCTGTGTTAGTTTAAAACAGACTCTTAGTTTCCACTTTTAGTAATCTGTACAAATAGTGGCAGTGGCTAGTTGTAACAATGCATGGACTCAGGACAGGTGTTTGTGTGTGTAAGCTTCAGAGTAGCTCAAGCAAGAGCTAGCGACGTGTGTACACTCAACTGTTTGGAATACAAAGCTGGGACTTGAGCATAGCTAGTATTTACTCATTTTTGCTGCTGCTGCTAAGAAATACCTTTTTTTCAAAGAGATCAGTAATGTCACTGAACTCCTAAGTGCTGGAGGAGAAATGAACCTTTTCTATTAAACAGAATATGTTGAACTAATCTGTTTAAAATGTTTTAAAAACTAACTATTTGAGCATGAACATCTCCTTTACAAGGCTATGAACTTACATTGCAGATACTGTCATTTTTCAGAGAGTTAAAGTACTTTTTTAAAAATTTCCTTTGAAAACAAAAAACCCAAAAGATTTTTAAAAATACAGTCAAAAGCAATTCTTATCCATTAAGAAAAAAGGGACTCACATTGTCCACAGTTGTTCTGAAAGGGTCCATTTATTTTTTAGGGTGAGGAAATTCTAAGCAAGTTTAACAGTATTGCTGATTAGACCTTTGTACAAGCTTGTGGTAAATGTTGAACACCAGCCTCCAGCCACAGTCCTCTAAAACCCTTGTCAGCACAAGGTAAGGAAACCTCAGCAATGTTAAATAAGTCTGTGAAAACTACCATGTGAAGCAGCTGGAAAGAACAGAATGTATGTAATGAAAATGAATCAGTCAGCAAAGAAACACAAAGGTTAGGAAAGCAACCTTTAACAAAATTTCTTAATAAGTTTGACAGTTGTGTTGTTTTGGGTTTGTAGAGTTTATGTGCTTTTTAGACTACAGAGAAAGCTTGAAAAGGGAAAGAAAGGGGAATTTTCTCAATTTTCCATCCAAATAGGTATTATGACTTCTTTGTATGAAGATGTCTAAAACTGTGTATTTGAAAACTACTTTCTCCTGATCCATGTACAATCACCATGCACAAACAATTACACTGCCTGTATTCTGATTTGACAACAAAGCTCTATTTAATTTCACATCTAATGAAAAATGTGGATAGCTAGAAATACTTTGTTAACAATAAAAATCCATGAACAGCCTTTGCTAATTCTTGGAATTGTCATAGTTAGGTTAGGAATTTCTCCATAAAAATTCTCTCTCTCTCTCTCCCCCTACCTACCTACCTACCTACCTACCTACCTACCTACCTACCTACCTACCTACCTGTCTATCCATCTATCCATCTATCCATCTATTTTTTCGCAGTTTGGGATACAGTACTCCTGATTAATCTACAGTCACATTTCTTAGTTGTGAAAAGAGGACTTTTACACAAATGATCTTACTCTTATACACATAATCCAAGAAGATTAGAGATAAGTATTAATGCCTCTAACTCATGGTCTTGAGGGTTCCTCATGGCACCCTCAAAACAGACCAAATGAACAGATTGCAATAGGGGCTACCTATTTATGTGGGAATGTTCTGTACCACTACCTGGAAAAGGAGGACTGAAGAAATTGCAATTTCATACTGATCATCTCCTTACATGTAATCTTCTGTAGTGTAACTGTATCATGAGCCAGTGGTTAAATGCCAAACCTGGATCACAAGGAGAAACCTGCACTCATTGAAGTGAAGGACTTACTACACTGGGTGAAGAACAAGGTATGTGTCTTATAGGCATTATTGTTGTTGTTGTTGTTACCATTATTATTATTATTATTAATATTATTATTATTATAGCAAATGCTAACTATATATTAGGTAATTATAGTTCTATGGATCATGAGAAATAATATTTAAAAAAAAAGTTAGTTATTAGCCTGCAAAATGTATGACTGTCATGGTTTAACCCCAGCTGGCAACTAAGCACCACACAGCTGCTTGCTCACTCCCACCCCAGTGGAACGGGGGAGAGAATTGGAAGAGTAAAAATGAGAAAACTTGTGGGTTCAGATAAAAACAGTTTAACAGGTAAAGCAAAAGCCACATGCTCAAGCAAAACAAAACGAGGAATTCATTCATTCACCACTTTCCACTGGCAGGCAGGTGCTCAGCCATCTCCAGGAATGCAGGGCTCCATCACATGTAATGGTTACTTGGGAAGACAAAACGCCATCACTCTGAACATCACCCTCTTCCTTCCTCTTTCCCCAGCTTTATATGCTGAGCATGATGTCATATGGTATGGAATATGCCTTTGATCAGTTAGGGTCATCTGTTCTGGCTGTGTCCCCTCTCAACTTCTTGTGCACCCCCAGCCTACTTACTAGTGGGGTGGTGTGAGGTGCAGAAAAGGCCTTGACTCTGTGTAAATGCTGCTCAGCAAGAAGAAAACCTCCCTGTGTTATCAACACTGTTTCCAGCACAAATCCAAAACATAGCTCCATACTAGATACTACCTCAGCCAAATCCAGCACAGTGACTTTGATACTGAATTAACTACCTGGTATATGTTAGTAAGATAAAACTTAAATAGCTATTTCTGCAAAAATTCCTATTGATTTTGAGTAAGGTAAGGAAAATGAAAACTATTTGATTTTGAATAGATTCATTAAGCAGTATAAATGGCAAAAATGAACACTGACTATGTTACTTATTCCTTGGTACTACTCACAGTTAATTTCAAGCACTGGAAGATGACATCAAGAGACCTACAGGAAGAGGAGTTGCAACTATATTAATGTAGAAGACAGAAAATGAGAAACTGCTGAAGAACAACTTTTGGCGTGGAGGAGGAAAAGATTTACTATAAAAGATTTACAAAGTAATTATTGGCAAAGCATTATCAAAAATAATCAATCACCTTTAAAAACAAATGGTTTTTTCCATTGGACATCAGCCAGTGACCAGGGCAAGTATGGACTCCTCAGAAGAATTAAACCTGTTAATGTCTACAGTATTTATTATGCATATTATTACAAAACGTTCCTTCTTAATGTAACAATTTCCTGAAATACTTCCTATAATTACAGTTTGTGTTAGAGAAGTTTATCTTATAAAGCCAAAAGATAAGGACTATTTCGGCTAAATGGAACATTTTAGGAATGGTGGAGGTTTTAATCTTATCTCCCTCTTCCAAGTGCTGTTGGAATTCAGCTGTCAAAGTGAAAGGGCCTCACTTTCATCTTTCCTTACCTTCCAACCTCAAACCATGTATGAACTCCCCATTTTAACACAATAGTAAAACAAATTTCTGCTTATACAGCTCTTTTATTTTTAAAGTCTCTAGTACCAGCAAAATTTTCTGGAGTAAATGCAAACCACCTTTACAGAAAAAAATAGTAAAAAAGTAGTTGCTAATGTCTACAGTATTTATTATGCATGCTGCACAGGCAGTAGACTACAATACTGTGTAGAAATCTCATATTTACATTTTGCATATGAATGGACATTCATATATCCATTAGGCTCATAATTTCTTCATATTTCCACTTGTATTCTCTTGGAATGATGACTACTTGGGGGATATTAGATGGAAAGCTATTAAGGAAATTCTGTAATTTTTGATGCACTGCTCTGCAGCAGTTAGGGATAGGAGGAAAATGCCTTGTGGCTTGTCCATGCTTTGTTCTACGTAAGCCTAAGGCTCCCACTGTATGGTCTTACTTTTTGATTGGAAGACTGTGACAGTTTATACAAAGATTGTGAAATCTCATATCCTGGTCATGCAAGTGCCACTCATAGAGCAGATAAAATTCATATTTGGGTCCAGAAAATGCCACTCATAGAACTTCTTCATGTCACTGTAAATCCAGAGTAATACTGAAAATTTTCTAAGGAAGTGATTTTCTGTCATTTATACAATCCAACAGACTTTGCACAATAATTGAGTCTAAACCATTCTCTGTCTATAGTAATATATGACTTTGGGTCTGGCTTCCTCACTGTCTGGGAAGATGAGCTGAGCAAAGATATATATGTATTTGCTGCTTCCATATTGTGATAGAAGGTATGCCTGATGTTTTTTATTATGATAGATCCTCTGCTGAATTTTTCCAGATTAATCTCTTGTTTGCTAATTCGTAGAAACCTATCTTGAAGCACTGGATGTCCTGGCAGCAGGAGTCATTGTATTTGCACAGATAGTCCATGCAGGTGCTGAGGGAATGATCTCTTCCTTGAGGATCCTAGATAACACAGGATGAGTGTCTTGATGATCATTCAGTTGTGATGTTCATAGCAGGGTTGTTTATTGGTTAGTTAAAATGTCTTTTCATTTGTTAGCTGGTCTGCATTTTCAGCCTTGCTTGTGGGTACAACTGATGGGGTTAAAGGTGATCTAGCAACCATGGTTCTACTGGTACAAACTATTTCCTCAGAGAACTCAAGTCCAAATGGAGGAAAACTAATCCAATACAGTATAACAGAATACAAATATGAAATATAGATTAAATGAATTCGGAAATTTTCCTTCCAAATGTAACCATAATCCATGGTAAGCATACTGAGGAACTACTGCGAATCCAGGATTACTCTACCATAGTTTCTTAGATAGTTTGATGGATATATTTAACATGTATCTGTAAGAATATGTGGTATGGACTACTATCCATTAATATTACTTCATTCATAACGAATGGCCTACTCATATCTGTTACACACACACTCCCAACAAGACTAGCTTAGTTTCTTATTCATTGGGAAATGAAAAATTTATTAAAGAGTTAATTTTACTTGACTGATCAACTCAATATTGTGGCTGATGACAGAGAAAGTACCAAAAAATATTTATTTAATTTTAGTTATTGTAACACTAAAGATTATTCTCTTCATGTAGTTCTTATGCTTATGCTTAAAGACTTCAAAAATGAGTAGTAAATGTTAGTTAAATAATCCCATGCTTGAAAGTAATTTCAAAAAAATAAAATAAATCAATTACTCCTTTATAGAAATTATACTGGTTATAAAAGAATTAATGTCTTGTTTATTTTCTATCAACAGTTAGAAAGAATAATGGTAATTTTGTGATACTGCCTGCTGTCAAGAAAAGAGCTCTTGAGGGCCAGATTTTATGGTTTTGTTCAGATTAGTCAAATAGTTTGGTACACCGTCGCTGCATGCTTGATGAGAGAGGGACAAAGGTTTCCCCCCATCTAGCCACAAAACTGAGGTACATTTACCCAGAAGCATCTGCTAATGCAATGACCACAACACTGACAAATATAAAAAATAAGACTGGGAGAGATCCTGAGACTGAGGGCACTGAGATGTGTGTTAGGGGTTTCTCTGGTATGTTCTTAAGGGACCTAAGTATTCCACAGCTATGTCAGGCAGTTTTCTCAAGTGCATCCTTTTTCTGTCTTTTCCTAACATCTGAATCTTAACATTCTTGCTGCAGTTTAAGTTCATTACTTCTTGCCATCTCCACCACGGACTTGGAGAGACCTGAACAGGCTAAACAACTTAAGGTTTCTCAGTGTTTCCTTATGTATTACTGTGAGAGATGAGAAACCAGGCCTGAGAGAAACTAAGAAAAGCAGCCTGAGAAAGCAAAAGTTGAGGCTGATCAAAGAAATGCCTCAAACACTTGCAAGACAAAACTATGAGTCACAGGGTGGATAGTGTGGAGGTCAAAACTGATAAGGCTGCCCAAATAACACAGGATGCAGCTGGAGGAGGGAGCCCTGTGGAGACAGGACAGTTCTGCTCTGGTGCACCTGGTCAAATTTCAAGGGCCATCTGTCCGGTGAATGACCTTTGCTTCATTATCCATGAAATGCATATTAAAGTTAACACCCCTGAATATGCTAATGAAGACTAACAAGATCATGTTAATTACATCATCCCATGAAACACCTTACCCCTCCCCGTACATGGGATACGTAGGTATGTGGGTTGACCTAGGGGACGGACCCAAGGAAAGTGGGTATAAATCAAGTGGGGGGAAGAAAGGGGGGGCCCTGGAGAGTGTCGTGAAGCGAAGAAGACGGATGCAAGCAAGAAAGACAGATGCCTCCTGGAACCCTTGCTGGCGGGATCAGTGCAGAAACCCAGACTGGTGATCTGTATTTCCCCATTCCCTCTATCTCCTTCTTTTCCCTTTCCCATTAAGAAATGCAAGGCATATTGTATTGCTTGCCACAACTTGCTATATACCTAGCCAATTATCATTTGTTCAATTAGTACATTGTGGGTAGTTAATAAATGTTTGGACTTGGAGACTTGTTGTCCTCTCCATTGGGGATTTGTGAATCTGAGTCACTTGTCTCCCTCATCTGAGCGGGACATGACAAATACCTTTTTAACACTCCTGAGCATTCTGACTGTCCTTTAGATCCTCTCCAGTTGGTGATCTATACACCTCTCATTTTGTGGTTCCTCAATGAGATGACACCTGTCCAATGCAGAAATACAGGAATGACTTCTTCTTTGTATTCCATTTGTTCTGTAATTCTTTGCAGATACTTGCATCTGTTTCTGGAAGATTGCTAGGTCAGTCACTCTCTATAGTTTTGAAATGGAAGCTTCTTAAGGGAGGTTGGCTTCATCTCACAAGTTTTGCCATTTTGAAGATCTATTACCTAAGCTAGTTTTCTAGAATCCCTGTTTAGTCACTGTAAATAAAGCCTCTGACTAAGAGAGAAAATCCTAAGTCTCTAGTTTTTCATAACTTCTTCCTAACTAAGTTGAATTTTAGCTAGACTACTCGAGGGCTAGTTGTTCTACTGAAATGGTACTTTTGCAGCAACATCTATCATGATTTGTATCGCTGGATGTGATGGGATGACCTTGCCAGGGTCCCACCAAAGCCACTCTATCACTCCCCTTCCTCAGCTGGACAGGAGAGAGAAAAATATAACAAAAAAATTGTGAATTGAGATAAGGACAAAGAGAGATCATTCATGAACTACCACCACAGGCAAAAGACACTCCACTTGGGGAAAAAAAAAAAATTAATTTATTGCCAATCAAATCAGAGTAGGAGAATGAGAAAACTAAATCTTAAAAACACCTTCCCCCCATGTCTCCCTTCTTCCTGGGCTTAACTTTACTCCTGAATTCTTTACATCCTGCCCTGCAGCAGTGCAGGGGAATTGAAATAGGGGTTGCGGTCAGTTCATCGCACATTGTTTTTGCTGCTCCTTCCTCCTCCAGGGGAGGACTCCTCACACTTTTCTGCTCCAGCATGGGTTCCCTGCCACAGGAGACAGTCCACCATGAATTTCTCCAATGTGAGTCCTTCCCATGAACTACAGTTCTTCACGAACTGCTCCAGCATGGGTCCTTTCCATGGGGTGCAGTCCTTCAGGAACAGACTACTCCAGCCTGGGTCCCCCATGGGGTTGGCCACAAGTCCTTCCAGCAAGCTTGCTCCAGCGTGGGCTCCTCTCTCTCCATGGGTCCACAGGTCCTGCCAGGAGCCTGCTCCAGCATGGGTTCTCCATGGGGTCACAGCCTTCTTTGGGCATCCACCTGCTCCGGTGTGCTGCCCTCCATGGACTGCAGGTGAATATCTGCTCCACCATTGACCTCCATGGGCTGAAGGGGGACAGTGTGCCTCACCATGGTCTGCACCATGGTCTCCACTGGCACCTGCAGCACCTCCTCTCCTTTCTTCTTCACTGACCTTGGTGTCTGCAGAGTTGTTTCTCACATATATTCTCACTCCTATCTTCTGGCTGGAATTACAGTTGGTTTTTTTCCCCCTTCTTAAATATGTTATCACAGAGATGCTATCACTGTTGCATTGGCCAGCAGCGAGTCCGTCTTGGAGCCATCTGGCACTGGCTCTATCAGACATGGGGGAAGCTTCTAGCAGCTTCTCACAGAATCCACCCCTGTAGCCCCCTGGCTACCAAAACCTGGCCATGCAAACTGAATACAGTGTATTTATAAGGTAGGTGGAAACTTGGTTGGACCACCAGGCTCAGTGGCTTATGATCAGTAGTACAAAGCATGGCTAGCAGCCTGTCATTAGTCTGTGAAGAGCCAATTGGGGCCAATTCCAATTTAACATGTTTATTGATGACCTGATAGATGGGATAGAAAGCACTCAGAGAAAATCTGCAGATGATACAAAATTAAGGGAGCCATCAATAAGATAGAGGGCAGGACTACTATTCAGAGAGACCTCAGCAGACTGGAGAAATTGGCTGACTGAAGCCTCATGAAGTTCAACAAAGTAAAATGCGAAATCCTGGCTTTTGGGAAGAAAAATCCTATGCACCAGTACAGGCTGCAGTCCGACTCACCGGAAAGTAGTTTTGCAGGAAATTAATTGGGGGTCCTGGTGCACAAACAGGCAATGGCCTTCTGGACAATATGAGCAAGAGTGCAGTCAGCAGGTTGAAGGAAATAATTCTTCCTCTCTGATCAGCACTTGTGAGAATCCATCTGGAGCACTGTGTCCACACAACTGAGCGGATTTTGTATCCTCTAGAAGAGTCAGATTATTAAGAGATGGGGAAGAATGACCTGTATAACCTCCAAACAGCAGATTTTGGCAGAACATGCAGATTAAAAAATGTTATTGCATACCATGAAAGTTATTGCTGCTGTGTTGTTGGCTAACTTATGTCTCACTCACTTTCTACCTTTATTTACTTGTCAAAATATACAAAACCCCATTTCTCAACAGATCTGGACATAGATTGAATACCCACTCATAGTGCAGAAGGGTTATCATGCTGCAAATATATTGTATGTATTATTATATAATTAATATCTAATGACTTGGACTGCTGACTCTCTTATTCTGGATTCTGTGTTACTGATTTTAGAATTTAATGTTATCAGTTGTCCTCAATATTGCTATATTCAGATAGTTCCCATACTTAGAACTTGGGTGGGAGGCTTAGACAGTTCCCTGTCCTGTTGAACAAAGTATTTTTTCATTTTCTTGAATTTCATGAATTCATATTTTTTAATTATCTTTTGTAGAGGAGGAAAGTTCAGATCATTATCTAGTTATTGTTGCAGCTTTTGGCATTACTGTATGGTCCTTTTTGCCTTGTCTTTGAGGATTTTTCCTTCAGTGTGATTTTGAAGAGAAAACCTAATCGTGTTGTGAAATTCCACATGCAAGTTACTCAGAGTTTAGAAAGGTTGGAAAGAAGACACTTGCAAAAGTGCTGATTGATCCAATGTACAAAGCAGCTGTTATACATCTTTCTGAATTAAACATTTATAGAAATTTCCTTTTTGCCAGAATGCTCATATAAACCATGCATCATATTAAGCATGTTCAAGATCCAGCTCTATTCATTAACATGGAATAGATCTACCATGAGATTCTGCAGGAGTGTAACTCAGTTTTACCTTGCCATTTATGAAGCCAAACCACACAGAAATGATAGGGCCAAACAAACAGAGCCAATTGTAGGCTAGTTAATGATGCTGAGACTTCTGAGAGAATTAGATTCCATCCATGAATTTGGCATTTTCCATAAAAAGTTTAATCAAGACCAGTCAATTTGTTTGGTGACAGAGCAAAAATTCCTACAGAGCCTCACTTCCTACTATGCTTGTAATAAATCAATCAGCAGAGAAACTTATTGAAGCAATTGTATCACAGAAAAATATATTCCAGCTGCCTATTACATTTTGGCTGGCCACACAGCACTAGTGAGGATAAAAAGGTTTGATACAGACATAATCATTGAGCACAAACATAAAAGATAATTCATACTATCGGCTGGGATTTGTAGGTTATATGTCTTACATTTTCTGGATACAGGTAAGATGAATCCCATTCTAAAATTGCCTGGATCTAGTCACATTAAAAAGCTCATGGGCACCCTGAAGCTCTGATGCAGATGTTTCCCTTGTAGGTAAATGAGGTTAAGAATATAAGAACACAGGATAATAACTCCATACTTGATCAGAATAAAGGCCTGTCTAGGCTTGCAGCCTATCTGCAATAATGACTAATGAAATATGCAAGAGGAATATAAAGATAGAAGTACAGAGAAATTATATTCTGATACTATAATATACAGTATGCATCTTTCCTTACTTTCTCTCCTCTGTATTAGAAAGAAAGAATGTAAGCATAGAATAAATATATAGAGATACTTTACGAAAATAGTCTAGCATTTGGTTAACTGTGGCCTTGCAGCTTACTGAGTCATGAGGTGGAGTTCCTTGTATTTCTGTCTTTGATGTATTTCTCTGCAATGAATTTGTCTAAATCTATTAAATGCAGGTAAAATTTTAGCAATATTAGGTGAGATACATCCTGGCATAGTTGACCACATATACTGGATTATGCTGAATGCTAAGATTTTTCCCTGTATATCTGCTGTATGTTTTAATGAAATATATATTCCAACTTTTGGAACTTGGTTCTTATTGTGATTAGATAAAGGATACCTGTTTGCATTTTGCAGCTTAAAAATACTTGGGCCTGAAGCAAAGTCAGAGTAAAAGGAGAACAGTTGTAGAAGTCATTACAGAGGACAAAATCTACATGCTCTTGAATTAAATTAAAAATAGCTTTAGCCCTGGGAAAGAAAAATCACTCATTTGTCTAATGTAACAAATAAACTTTTCAGGTGGTTCTAACTTCAGGAGAGGCATCTAGACAAATAAGGCATGACTCACATTTTTCTCTATTTTATTCAATTTCTTACTTCATGTCATGAAAGATTGCACAAAAAGATTGCACATGAAAGACTGTCATGAAAGAAAAACACATGTTATTGACTCTCTCTTTAACTTCCACTTGGAAAATAATTACTGAAAAGAAACTCTAATGTGATATTTTAATATTTAGAATCTTTTGAAAGCTTTTGACTTAGTTAACAAATTCTTTAGTCTTCTGTAATTTATCGCTAGCCTGTTAAGAATTTTGGGAAGCTAATATTTTAATCTTTATTTACAATAAATTCATTTAGCAATGGAGAGGGATTCATTCCTCTATATACTGATTTTGGCTGGGATAGATATAATGTTCTTCATAGTAGCTTGTAGGGTGCTGTGGTTTGGATTTGTGACCAAAACAGTGTTGATAACACACTGATGTTCTGGCTATTGCTGAAAAGTGCTTACACAGCATCAAGGCCTTCTTATACTGCCCTGCTAGGGGAGTACAAGGTGTTGGGAGGGGACACAGCTGGGACAGCTGACCCCAGCTGACCAAAGGGATATTCCATGCCATATGACATCATGCTCAGCAATAAAAGCTGGAGGAAAGAAGGAGGAAGGGAAGAATTTTGGGGTTATGGAGTTTGTCTTCCTGAGTACGTGTATGATGAAACCCTGCTTTCCTAGAAATGGCTAAACATCTGCCTGCTGATGGGAAGTTGTGAATTAATTCCTTGGGGTTTTTTTGTTTGCATGCACAGCTTTGCTTTACCTGTTAAACTGTCTTTATCTCAATCCACATTTTTTCTCATTTTTACCCTTCTGGTTCTCTTCCTCATCCTGCCAGGGGGGAGTGAGTGAGCAGCTGTGTGAGGCTGAGCTGTCTACCAGGGCTAACATGAAACATTCTATCATCTGTTATGGATTCCCTGTCAAATGCATTTGGAAAATAATTTTAAGATGTACATAAGACTCCATGCTGGTATGGCTAGGGCTAAAGGCCTAAAGGATTGCTATGACTGCCAGGCAGTACTGTCCTGCCACTTTTGCGCTATAGTATTTCTTAAAACAAAGAATTACTGAGATAAAGCTGCTTATTAAATGTCTTGTGTAAAGTATGTGGCTTGGGTCAGAAACTAAAAGAACATTGTTTCTCTTCAGATTGTGGATCACATACTTGGCACATTGTTAAATTGATTTGGTCCCTGAAATATAGGCATCCTTCCCTAAATCTCTAATGAATCACCCGAAGACACCTATCTCTCTTCATTGTGTATGCCTAGCTTGGACTGGGCACCTAAATTTGGAGGCTGAATTTAGATAAAAATAAATTGTACTTACAATGCTTAGAATCAAACTCTTTAATTTAGTTAACTGTTGGGGATGTCCTTCAAAGTAATTTCTATTCCTTCAGTCTCTGACCAACAAAACAGGAAAAAATATGTACTGAATATAGCGTAGAAATACTGACTGCAAAGTACTGAATTCTGCCGCTGTCGCATATCCAAAAGATACTTTGCATTTTAACTTGCTCATATTTATCTCTGCTTCTTATGCATTGTAGAGGTTTGTAAAATAAATCTTAAAACATCTAAATATCCCCTACAATCCGTATTTGGGTGACTTTCCAACTTTTCCCTATCTTTACATTCCCATGAATGATAAACACAGAAATTATTTGCTGCAACAGAAATTTCTCACTGTAGGGAGAAGAGCTTGTGGAGGTTAGGATTATAACATTTCAGTCAAATTGTGATTCAGAAGTTACCTACCAGACTGTGAATCAGATGCAGTATTGTAATCCTATACTCTGAAAAGATTCCTGTGATATTCTAAGTGCCAGGTGTGGATGTGAAGGCTTTCCATCCCTGCAGGAATGATATGCAGTATATTCAGAGTTTAAAATTGTGTTAGAATCTACAGTCCTTTGAAATAAAGTAAAAATATCCTGTTGACTACATTAGTGACATCAATGCAGCATTTAGATCATAGCATCACATCAGAAGAAAAATTTTTCCACATGTGTTTAACATCAGGATTGCTGTTCTAGATCAGTGACAACGGCTATATTACCAATCATGTTATAGTTAATTTTTGCCCAAACAAGGAAGAAACCAAAAGTAAGGTAATCTTCACTTGAAACATTTTGCCATCACTTCAGCATAAAATGTACTAAATATGAGTATTGTTTTTTTTTCCCTAAGACTAATTATAAGAAGGGAACTTTATCTTCATTCAGCAGGCCAAGAAATGAGTTAAAGTTGTATATTTAAGAGTGAATTGTCTAAAAAGATAAAACAGATTTGTGGACACTTTCATATAATCTAAGAAGGGCAATTCATCCAAAGCCATAAAGACATAAAATATGGAAGTAACAACAGGAAAATACCAATTCTGGTACATTAGAATATTTAAAACCCAGTAGGACATGTAACTTAATGTTGTTTTTCATTTAAATTATCTGGAATATAAATGTCTAAGAAAATACAGAGCCATTCTCACATACATCTAGCATAATCATTTCCACAGAATCATCATGAGTTACCTATTTACATCCTTTTCAAAGGTTTGGATCATAAGGCTATGAAAAGGATATTTACAAGTTACTAAGTATCTGAGAATATGCTTCTACTATCATCAGGTAATTCTGCTGAAGCATTTGATATTATCAGAGAGGACTATGGAACAGATAGACCATTTCTTTCTCCTACTATAAGACATTTTGTGAACTACAATATCAGTGATATGCTTACTATTAGCTGCTATTAAGATAGTCCATTTATATTAGCTAGAAGATGTCAGTCTAAACTAATTTACTTTTTTGATAATTATTCATAGACAAATGTAATACAATGAAACCACACTACTGAGTTTCTGATTTAAGATGGAGTAGAAGGGAATTAATACTAGAACTGAAAGATAGATGAAGGCTACAGAGAGTCAAGAGTAGGAGTTATTAGGACCAAAAGCAATTAAATAAGTGGTTTGGGAAATAGCGTTAGGATCACTTTTGTTTAATGGTATCATGGGTTTATTTGAAAAAATTGTTATGTACAGTTACTGTACTTCCAGGTCATATAAATTATTGTTAATATAGGAAAGGATCAGATTATCATACAAACAGATGTAGATAATCTTGTGGATTAGTGTCATAGAAATGAGATAATACTTTGGTGGTAGAAATTGTTAAATCTTTCTGCCTGGGAAGAGAGGAGGGTTCTTGAGGTACTAAGTGATTTGAAGATAATGCCTATCAGTTTGGATGCAGTAGACTAATATGAATCTAAAATATAGCAGAATCTTTAGTAGAAGTGAGAAAATATTAGTATCACTTTACAAAATATTCATGATACTTTATCACGCTCTATCCATCCATATTCTGACAATAAGAATTTAGACTGGAATAAGTATTGCAAATACTTATTGGAATGCAAAGGAATTGGAATGCAAAAGGAATGCAAAGATACTTCTGTGTATTGCAATACTAAAGGTATGAAAGAAACACTCCATTATCCCCAATGCACACTAGGTTGTCATAAATAAAAAAATGTTATATTATTCTATTATTATAAAATATATATATTATTCTTTTATTTCTTAATATCATGCATATCTCTGAGCATTTGCTTCCCATGAATTTAGATCAACAAAGCTGCTAAGCAAGAAAAGTAAAAGAATTGCCTAGATAACCAGGATCCTAACAGGAACTTACATACAGTTGCCAGATTTATGGTCGTGACTGTAAGATTCCTCCGTTCCACCCTTAAGGCAGAATTGCTTTGCCAAGTCAAAGAAAAGACATCAAAGAGCACTAGAGCATTAGGGAACTCCCTGGGCCTAGCAACAGTTAGAGTTAGACAAATGTCCAAAATCTGGCCAAAAGGTCCTAGTGCAGGAAAGAGGGTTACAGTGGGCACTTCAGTGAACTTTTCTGGATTTCAGTTAACATCTCTGTGAAGGACCGGACTCAGCCTTTAGGGTCACTTCAGTTCCTCAGAGGCATGTAGCATTTACACTGTGGAATACAGTAAGCCAGAGCAATAAATAAAACTTGGGAGTATTTTCAGCTATTCTGTATGTGACTGACATGCAACTTTTCATGTTGAGGTTATTGCATGTAATATGTATGGAAAGTGAGCCAGAAAATCGGAGACCCTGAAATGAATATACCTGAAGGTTATCTAGTGAGAAGATAGAAATACGCAATCATTTTCATTGGCATCTGTTAATATATAAGCTTGGAGGTGGTGCTGCCAGCCACTCGGAGAATAACTGTTTTCTTCTATAAATATATAGAGTTTAAATATCGCCTCAGGGATTTTTAAAGTATTGTTGTTAATCCAGTTTTCATTTGCCAGGTATATCTTAAATAGGTGCCAAGAGGCAGATATGGTTGTTTGGAATATCATAGGTAGGTACTTCAGGAAGAAAAGGATTTTTAAAAGGGCATTCATTTTGATGGCTGTGATTATTATAACCACCTCATAGCAAAAGCCGACATTACCCACTCCCTGAATCCTTTATGAGTTTTATTCTTTGTGAAGAGGAATTCTTTTTATTTACTATTGTTTTAGACTAATGGAAACTCCTGATTTTATTTACAATGAAATAAATCTCCAAAGTCCATGTTCTAATCGTTAGATGTTACCATACTGTCTGTGTGGTATTTATCTACTTGCCACCAGTGGCTAATCCCGTCTCATCCTAAAACCACAGAGTACTGATTTTTAGGAATGTAAAATGTGATATTGTTTGCAAGTAATAAACATTATTTGCTACTGTCCTTTATAGGAGCATCAGAATCTTAATTTCTTTCATGATATTCAAGAAATTAACTGTTGATACAAACAAATGTAAGATATTCTGGACCACTTGGTGGATAAGGAATTGGCTGGATGGTTGCACTCAAAGAGTTGCCGTCAATGACTTAATGTCCAAGTGGAGCCCAGTGATGAGTGGCATTCCTCAGGGATCGATATTGGGACCGGTGTTGTTTATTGTCTTTGCTGGTGACATGGACAGTGGGATTGAGTGCACCCTCAGCAAGTTTCCTGACGACACCAAGCTGTGTGGTGCATTGACACGCTGGAGGGAAGGGATGTGCCATCCAGAGGGACCTCGACAGGCTGGAATGGTGGGCCAGTGCAAACCTCATGAAGTTCAGCAGGGCCAAGTGCAAGGTCCTGCACATAGGTCAAGGCAATCCCAAGCACAAATGCAGGCTGGACAAAGAGTAGATTGAGAGCAGCCCTGAGAAGAAGGATTTGGGGGTATTAGTGGATGGAAAACTGACTATAAGCCAGCAATGTGCACTCACAGTCCAGAAAGCCAACCATATCCTGGGCTGCATCAAGAGAAGTGTGACCAGCAGCTCGACGGAGGTGATTCTTCCCTTGTACTCTGCTCTTGTGAGAGCCCACCTGCAGTATCGTGTTGTTCAGCTCTGGAGCCCCTAACATAAGAAGAACATGGACCTGCTTGAGCAAATTCAGAGGGCCACAGAGGTGATTGGGGACAGGAGCACCTCCCCTGAGAGGACAGGCTGAGAGAGTTGGGGTTGTTCAGCCTAGAGAAGAGAAGGCTCCAGGGAGACCTTATAGTGGCCTTCCAGTACTTCAAGGGGGCCTACAGGAAAGATGGGGAGGAACTCTTTATCAGGGAGTGTAGGGATAGGATGAGGGGTAATATTTTTACAGTGAAAGAGGGTAGATTTAAGTTAGATATTAGGAAGAAATTCTTTACTGTGAGGGTGGTGGAGGCACTGGAACAGGTTGCCCAGAGAAACTGTGGCTGCCCCCTCCCTGGAAGTGTTCAAGGCCAGGTTGGACGGGGCTTTGAGCAACCAGGTCTAGTGGAAGGTGTCCCTGCCCATGGCAGGGGGATTAGAACTAGATGATCTTTAAGGTCCCTTCCAACCCAAAGCATTCTCTGATTCTATGATTGTCCTAGATTCAAGTCATTCACCTATACTTTAAAAGCAAAGCGGCAAAGTCCTATCTCTGATCCAAGAAATAGATTATAGGAAGATTACATTATTTATGTCTAGTGTTTTTGAATTAGCTTTTAAACTGCACACAAACAGTTATTAATAAAAATACTACTACTGTTAGATATACCTTAAAATTATTAACTTTGGACCCTAGTTTCTGCTAAGATTTCTCACATATAAGAAACAACATTATTGCTTCAAAGGACGTAGATAAGACTGTGTTAAATGTAATTTTAAACTTTTCATCTTTGGTAACAAAAGAAAGGTTTTGCTGCCTATCCTAAAGATTTTGAAAAGAAAATAAAAGCTTTCCATAAGCCATGAAGGTGTAGTATAGCAGTGTGCTACACCATACCACAAGGCTGGGTTTTTTGTCTTCAGCATATCTGAAGCAAGTACCTTCAGAGGTGCTCAGCACCTGCAGCTGACATCTACTCAATCAAATTGATTTATTTTATTTATTAATTTTGTTTATTATTATTCTATATAAACCAATTACAAATATTAGGATCACAAAATTAAACATTCAAAAGTAAGGTAATGAAGTAACGTTTGGATTAAAGTTGTCTGTACAACCTTACTCTCACTAGATAACAGTAACTAATGAAGTTGTTAGAGACAGTTATTGCAGTTTTAATCTGCCAGAAAGAGCATGATTCTTATCTTTGTCCTTCCACAGATGTAGTTTCATGTTTATGGTCAACAAACTTTTTAAAATGTAACCTTCACAGCTGTCTCCTTGATCTGTCTTTCCAAAATGACAAGCACTCAGAAAGGTGGTTACAAATCAGCAGATGTATGTTACATAACACTAAACACACCACAAATCCAAGGCTTTCATGGGTTGCCCAAATTGTCCATATGATGCTGATTTTTGGTCCTATGCCCAAACTATAAGGGCCAGATAATATCATCCAGTACCCCTTGGTACCGATGTGCAAAACCACTAATGTCCATTAAACTGCTCCATATTGCAGCAATGAACACCAGATGAAGTTAACTAATAATTCAGTTTTCACTGTAGGTCTGACTAATTGGCAGGGAAGGTTGAGTGATGTTATGTTTTACACTAAGAAGAAAATAAAATACCAATTACAAAAGGGAGCAGTATACATGAAAGAAGAAGGGACCCTATCGAGAGGTGAAAAGGGAAGCTGAATACTTAAAGGTAATCTTAACATCTAACCATGACAGGTATGTATACATGTTTATGCACTGTGAATGTGCTAATTAAGTTTTCCTGATTAATATTAATTATATCTTTTCTAGACTTTGTTCATTTGTCCTTCTGATGCTAACTTTCTTCTGGCCCGTGTCTTTCATTATAAAAGAGATCATATATCAATAGGATATCACACTAGTGATTAGCAGTAGTGGAATCCAAAGCTATGTCTTATTGGGAAATTAGTGTGGGTCCACTTTGTAGAGCAGACACCAAAGAACTGATGTCCACTGTAACCGTTTTATGGAGATTTGCTTCAGACTCGCTCTCATCTGGTCCCATGGATTGGCTGCCATTAGTGAAAGGAACAGACTCAGGATGCATCTTCTGGTTCACTTCCACCCAAAAGGAGTCCAGTTTGTAACCACTCCCCAAAGATAATCATGCTACAGAAAGTGGGGATTATTGGGAGATTTATTTCAAAAGTGCACACCCAATCTGTTAAATATTATGAAGCCAGCCTTTATACCAACTACAGAAATCCTTACGTTAGGAGCTACCAGAGCAACTGATAACAATACTGTGCTGTCAGCTTCTCTGTGGGCACACAAAGCAATGGATGTCACAGGTACAGGCAAACAGCCAAGGGCTAGTGAGACTTGAATTAATTTAATTCTGTTCTTGGCATCGAAGAAGAAGGTGTTTAACTGAGCACAGACTCTTCAGCCAGTTTTCTTCCAAGCCTGTCTCAGTCCTCTCTTTTCTAAAAGCAGTTTCCCCTGCCACCTTCTGTAATGCAGTTCCAACATGCACTTCATCTAATTTCAGTTTCACTCTTCTTGCTCAGTCACATCCTTACTCCATTCACCTACAGGGAGAAGTAGCTCTTCTCCTTCTACTGTACCCTCATCCAATCTTCTTGCCTGCCTCAGCTCTGCAATTCCTGAGCCAAGATTTTTCATTAATGTCACAGAGACAGATGGTTTCTGATGAGTATGCAGGATACAACTAAACTATTTTTACAATGTATTTTTCCTTTTTTAAAAAGGGAATAAAACCTCGCAGCTAAATTAGCAATGCCTAGTACTTTCAACACAGAATGGCAGACTGAGGAAATATTTTTAAACAAGAAACACATTTAATATAAATAATATAATGATTCTGATATTGATAAAGATTCTGTGTTTGCAAAATTATGTGTTAAATTTATTGTGTTAGTTATCAGTTTTGAATAATTTATTTTCTTGTCATGAACCTGAAGAAGAGAATGGTCAGAGTGGCTCCTGGGCTTGTGTTGAATTGAAATTGTGAAATGCATGACCACAACTGGCATGACTACTTTAAGTTACTTATGTTGATGTACTACTGATATATATGACTGAATCTAGCCCACAATTCTTAAGAAACAATGCATACAGATGCCATAGAAAACATTGGTGGTATCTTAGAAGAATGACAAAAAATATTCATTATGATGGCAGGGAAATTGTCCTCAGAAGAGGAATGGCTTTAAAATGGCTTAGAACCAAGCCCTTTTAGACATTGAAGAGAATTTGTTGGAGGCCCACTGAACTAAATGGACTGTTATCATTTGCATTGGTTTGTGGCCAACACAGTTTCGCTGAAGTCATTGTAGTTTTTCTGGCTTCTAACTGTTGTGAATGAGAACAGAATCTGGCCAGCAGAGCAGTACTGCTGTAAAGCTCCTGCAATAGAAACTGGGAGGAGATCCATATGATTAATGCAAACTTGACTTAAAAAATAGAGTAAGGTCAACACATATCAATTTCTCCACACTGAAAGAGCTGACAATACCTGTAATTAGTAGCATTCATACACCTACTAAAAATAATTAATGTCATTCTGTTCTAGCTGCTTTTTGTATGATGCTATCCTGCAAATAAAATCTATTTAATAACCCACACATTTGTAATGTTAATCTCTTATAAACTTAAATTAAAGAAAAAAAAAAAACAACTCAGTATGTTCATTTCCTAACTGAAGCAATTTTGTTTCTATGCAATCTTTGTTTTATTGCTTCTGCATCTAAGGAAACATGCTGTCCACATGGGGACATCAGATCTAAATGCAGACCATACCCCCTATTGTTTTGCTGCAACCTGACTTGGAATCATTATGCAAATTATGATGCTCATTCCAGCAGAAAGAAATTACTCAAAAACCTTGAAAAAAAAGTTTTTCTTTTAGAAAGTTAAATTTATTAAAATCAAAACTGTAGATGTGAAAAAAGACATTGTTGACCACTTCTTCATTAAGGAGTATGATGCACAGGGATATATTTGCACCTGAAGAAGAATTTATAGGAAAAAATGAAATGTAGTGATGTTTAGTTAACCATACTAAAGAAAGGGATACATCTTAGGTCCTGAGCGAAAACCTTCTCGGTCCCCCTCACCTTCCCTGTTGTCATTATACAATAGGTATGAGGCTTTGGAACTAGACAGCCAGCCAAATGAAGATGGAAACGAGGACCCATCTGGTGAGTCATCCACAGCTTGTCCCTCAGCCCCACGACTTGCGACTTCTTCAATTAAGAAGGAGGGTAATTGTAGTAGGTGACTCTGTTCTGAGGGGTACAGAGGGGCCCATATGTCGACCAGACCCATACAATAGAGAGGTCTGCTGCCTCCCTGGGGCTCGGGATAGAGATATTAAAAGGAAGGTCACTGCTCTGGTGCAGCCCTCTGATTACTACCTTTTGTTGGTTATCCAGGCAGGTAACAACGAGGTGGTAGATAGAAGTCTTAAGTCACTCAAAAAGGACATCAAGGCCCTGGGGTGGATAATTGAAGGCTCAGGAGCTCAGGTCGTGTTTTCATCAATCCCTTAAGTGGAAGGGAAAACCACTGAAAGAGGGTGGAAAAAATATCTGATTAACACATGGCTCAGAGACTGGTGCCACCATCAGAATTTTGGGTTCTTTGATCATGACGAGGTTTATAAGGCACCTGGTCTGCTGGTGACAAATGAGACAGGTGGGATGCAGGGGAAAAGGATTCTGGGGCAGGAGTTAGCAGGGCTTATTGACAGGGCTTTAAACTAGATATGAGGGGGGAGGGGGAGATAACTGGGCCTGTTAGGAATAAGCTCAAGGGAAGCATGCCAAAGCTTGAAGGATGGTGGACTGGTGAGGGCTCTCCCTCTGCCACTTCATTTGAGAGAAGGGAAAGATGTTTAGGAACCGTGGAAGCACCTGAGAAGGGTCTGGTAGGGAATGGAGCCCACACTGACAAAAAGGTGTTGGATTCATTAGCTCATCTCAAGTGCATCTATACCAATGCACGCACTATGAGCAACAAACAGGGGAAGCTTGAAGCCATGATGCAACATGAGAACTATGACATAGTAGCTACAACATAAATGTGGTGGGATGCCTCACACGACTGGAGTGCCGCAATCGATGGCTACAAGCCCTTCAGGAGGGATAGACAGGGAAGGAGAGGTGATGGAGTGGCTGTGTATGTAAGAGAATGCTATGAGAGCTCAGAAATCAAGTATAGTGATAACAGGGTTGAGAGTGTTTGGATTAGGTTAAGGACCAATAAAGCAGATCTTGCTGTGGGAGTCTGCTATAGACCTCCCAACCAAAGCAGTGAGTTGGATGAAGCTTTCTATAAACAGTTGGGAGAAATCTCGTGGTCACTTGCCATTGTTCTTGTGGGGTACTTTAACCTCCCGGCTAAACAGGGACCTTTGGCTGGATCTCGAGAACAAAAGGAGAATCTATTGCCTTTGGAAGAGGGGCCAGGTCTCTCATGAAGACTATAAAGATGTAATGAAGTTATATAGGGAGAACATTAGGAGAGCTAAAGCGCAGCTAGAGCTCAACTTGGCTACAGCTGTTAAGGATAATAAAAAATGTTTCTATAAATTCGTTAACAGCAAAAGGAGGATTAGGGAAAATCTCCCTCATTTACTGGATGCAAAGGGAAACATGGTAACTAAGGATGAAGAAAAGGCTGAGGTGCTCAACACCTACTTTGCCTCAGTCTTTAGCAGTGGAACTGGCTGTTCCCTGGACACCCAGACTCATGAGCTGGGAGATGGGGAGGGGAAGCAGATTGAGGTCAGCACAGTTGAAGAGGAGGTGGTCAGAGACCTGCTACACCACTTGGATGCACACAAGTCTGTGGGACCGGATGGGTTACACGCAAGGGTGCTGAAAGAGTTGGCAGATGTGCTCGCAAAGCCACTTTCCATGATTTAACTGAAGTCATGGCTAACTGGGGAGGTCCCATTGGACTGGAAGGTGTAAATATGACACCCATCTAGAATAAAGTCAGAAAGGACAATCCAGGAAACTATAGACCTGTCAGTCTGACCTCGGTGCCAGGGAAGGTCATGGAGCAGGTCATCTCGAGTGCCATTAAAAGTCATATAATGGACAACCAGGGGATCAGGCCTAGTCAGCATGGGTTTATGAAAGGCAGGTGCTGCCTGACAAACCTGATCTCCTTCTACGACAGGGCGACCTGCTTATTGGATGAGGGAAAGGCTGTGGATGCTGTTTACCTTGACTTTAGTAAGGCCTTTGACACCGTTTCCCACAGCATTCTCCTGGTGAAACTGGCTGCTTGAGGCTTGGATGATCGCACGCTTTGCTGGGTAAAAACTGGCTGGATGGCCGGGCCCAAAGTGTGGTGGTGAACGGAGTTAAATCCAGTTGGCAGCCGGTCACGAGCGGCGTCCCCCAGGGCTCGGTTTTGGGGCCACTCCTGTTTAACATCTTTATTGATGATCTAGACGAGGGGATTGAGTGCACCCTCAGTAAATTTGCAGATGACACCAAGTTGGGTGGGAGTGTTGATCTGCTCAAGGGTAGGGAGGCTCTGCAGAGAGGTCTGGACAGGCTGGAGCAATGGGCCAAGGCCAACTGGAGGAGTTTCAATAAGGCCAAATGCCGGGTGCTGCACTTCAGCCACAACAACCCCCAGCAGCGCTACAGTTTTTAACACATGGGTCCACATGGGTCCACATGGGTCCACAGACTCTTTTAGAGTCTTTATGAACCACCCAAAGAGAGTAATGTGTTCAAAAAACAGGACAGAATTTTTCATTTTGAGATACTAGATGTGAAGAACTCTTAAACTTCTATTAGGCTGATCCACAGGCAGTTTAAGAAGGGCAGGCAGCAGCAGGGTTGGGAAGTTTCAGTGGAGAGAGGGGATTTTAATTATTGCTCAGTGATGGTCATTCACTCAGTATTAATAACAGAAGAAATCAAATAAACTGCCTGAAAATGAAAAAAAAAACAAACACAAAAACCCAAATGAAATTAAATACACCTGGAATGTTGCAAACAGACTTATATTGTCTGTTGGTGTGTCATAGCTACACATAAGACACCATAGCTGATCTGCAGTACGAAAAAAAGATATTAGTAAATGTAAAACAGTCTGACATCTCAAAGGACAACAAATTAATCATTAATAACTAAGCAGGACCTTTCTAATTCTCTGAAGCTTGAAACACAAGTGCAACATTGGCCAGAATATCTGCAGTTTGGGAAGATATCCAAATTTGAAATATTAATCATTTTGCTGCCATAAAAAACATTTAAAATCCATATTCAGCAGCCCCACAATATATGAGGCAGTGAAAGATGGTTGTTTAAAGTATAAATCTTTAGGTCTGTTGGTAATGTTAAGTTTAGAATTATATACATCTGTTTATGTAACTTTACAAACTTTCTGATAAAGCTATGCTAAATGGATCAGTGACTCTGTCCTGACCTGGTTATTGCTTCAATCATCAGCTGGAATGATTAGATGCAGACTGTGCTTTGTCTCTGCCAGCTTTAACACCCCCTCAGAAGTGCAAATCCAAGAATAACAGAGATGATAGAAAAGTTCGAGTTCACCCAGTCTTCCCCCAGTGCCAAGTCTGGTAAATCCACCAGTGTGTGGAGACTTCACATGAGATTTTCCTATACCTTAGGGAAGACTATGCATGGTCTCTGCTCAGAAAGTAGGCACTGGGAAGGCCCCATCTTTGTCAAGAGCTGTTAGGAAGCTGTTCTATCTGATCTGCATAGACCTGGGAGATGACTTTAGGGAAGGCAGGGTCTTGCTTGACAGGTGGTTTGCAATTATGCTATCAAATATGCCAACACTGTCCAGAGAGTATGGAGAGCCTGCAGCTCATATCTATTTGACCTCTGTCTTGGATCTTATTTGCTTTCAAGCACCATTAAGAATTCTCCTGCTTATTACAGAGCAATAAAATAGTTTTGAAGTAATTAAAAAAAAAAAATCAGCCTTGGTACTGATTTAGAAATTATATAAAACATCACCATATAAAGGTGGGAAATCTGTCACTACCAAAAATCTTTGTGTGGAGGTCAACTGTTACCATTTCAAATGATGCCTCTTCCATTGATTAAAACTGTATTATTCTGTGTTAATAGCTATCATTGAAGAAATAGCTGACTAATAATGATGCAGAAAATGGCTTTTACAGACAGGCAATCAGATCTTTCCTGGGTTTGTAAAGTTTATTGTTATGCAATTATTAGGTTTTGCCTTCAACACTCTATACAGTATCTCATTGTTCCAACCAGATGTGAAGGAAAAAAACTGGAAGATGAGGAATGATGTTGACTTGAACACTGTGATTTCAAGATTAGTGATTGGTCTCTCATTGTATCAAATAAAGTCAGCAAAGATAGCAGTATTCTGCTGGGAAAAGCCATTAGAAGAAGTTATTTTTTTTAAACAAGGTATTGATGAATGCTCAAAAAAAATGGTTCTGAGTTGGATTTCTCAACAAGGGACAGGCCCCAATCTTTCCTTTTAGAGCAGAGCTGTGGGATTCCAATCTGCTGAACAAAAATATTTTAAAAAAGAATCCTCAGACAGCAGTGTAACTGGGAAAAGAATATACATTAAAATGGAAAGAAAATTCATCAGGAATATACAGTAAAGAGAGGAGACAAAATAATGATGAAGAAAGAAAAAAGAAAGAATATTTCTTTTGAGTCAACACAAGAATCTGCTTTTAGGGAAAGGTACTGGCCTGTGGCATGTTCTGAAGCTAAAACTGTAGTGAGGCTCACATACCTATATTTGTGCAATCTGGCATTCAGGAATTTATTGTTGAGCTAGTCAAAAGTAGGCTTTTCTTCCTCAGAGAATTATAATCCCTTCAGAAAGAGGGAACATAGCATCGCAATACAGGTATAAAGTTGTTACTGCTGTTGTAAAGGATAAAATAAGAAAATATGTGTAAAAATGCCCAATGTAAATGCTTTGCCTAGAGAAAACAAGCAGCATAATAATCTTAATTTCTTACTTCTATAGGTATGAACTAAGCATGATCTTGCCAGTAAAGAAGAGAATTTGGATGCTATAAATCATATTTTGTGTGAATCACTGAAGGGACAGCAATGATTATTGCATTAATCAGAACACTGTAACTAATTTACTGGAGGTGCAACTAGCAGATTTACCTCTTTCTTTTCCCCAGTGGAGAAAAAGAATCTTTTTTACCTGAGCCTGCATGAGCACAGGAACTCTTAAATCATTAAACCAGTATTTTAGGTATTATGCTTTTTGTTCTTTTTTAAAAATACCTAAATAAAGATCAGATTTCAAAGCTTCTTTGCACTCATCATTTCCCATTATGATGTCTCAGATCAGATTTTCAGAACTCTTAGAGAGTGAGTTCTTTTGAAAGTGCTTTTTCTACAAGGAAACAAAAGTATTTTGCAAAGCTTCTCCTAACTGTTGCTGCTTTCTAAAAGTCCTGACTAGAATGCTTATTACCTCTTCACAAAGTAATAATCTTTATTTCCTACTTTTATAATAAACCTGATTTTGACATGAACTTCTCAGTACAGAAGAAAATTTGGATGCTGTACATTATTATGTTTTCAGTTATTTATTATTACAATTATGTGCATAGTTATTTTAATTTCAGCTGTTACTATTACAATTATGTTTTCATTTTTCATTTCTAAAATGTTCTTGTTTGTTTCTAGGTGATACTTTTCTTTCACTCCTTCACAACTTCTCTTAAAAAAGTTAAAATGCAGGAAAAGAAAGCTGGGATAGAATACCCATAAAAGCTAAAAATCCTGTATCTTCAGAATAGATATGTCATAGCAAATTCTCTTCCTCCTTATTACCACAGGATTTATTATGCTGCCCTCAAAAAGTGTCTGTGTTATCTATAGGTGGCGAAAGTACTTCTCTGTGTCTGCTCGGGCATTCTGAGTGATAGGATGGACAGTTGTTTGTATATGAGTTAGGCAACCTAGAGGCAGTCCTTTAGGAGACATATATGTTTAAGGCATGCTCAGGAAGCTTTTAATCTCATCTATGTGAGATGTCTACTTTAGAATTAAACAAATCACTTGTTAGAAGTCCATAATTCTCTCTATAAAGAGGTAATACACAATAAGTACCTACATTTGATTAGATGAGTCCCACTTCAAATGTACAGATTAGTAAACTCTGAGTAAAGGACTTGCTTTAGGCATAGCCTGTTGCCTATGGCAGTAGGCACAGGAGAGCAATGACATCACAGTTTTAAGTAAAAGAGAAAGAGGTTTTCCTGATCTCACAGATGCAGCTGCAGCTTCTTCAACATGTTATTTCTTGAGAAGCTGCCTTCCACAAACACCACCTTCCCCAAATAGCTCATGTTATAGAGACCAAGAAAACTTCCTGGTAATACATACACAGGGCTCTACTGTCTTCCTATGCAACCTCACCCATTTGTCCCTATTTTGAGAACAGCAAAATTTAATTTTATTCATAATACAGAGAAGTCTTCAGCTGTCTATAAATGGGACTGACAGGAACAGACCAAGATCTGGGCTTCTTATGATGCAAGACAAAAACAATTTTACTGTCAAGGAAGTTCTTGAGATATAAGAAGGGAAAGTGTTCAGTGAAAGGTCTGAGTACAAAATAAGGGAGGCTGAGAGACAACTCAGCAAAGAGAATAGAAGGAGAGGGGACAGTAGGCTTTCATCAGATTGTGAGATGTCAGGGAACATATAAGCAGGTGTGTAGTTTCCTTAATTCTCTCCCAGCCACTGTCCTATCCCTCTCACCTTCTTCCTCAAAATCTCTGTCCCTTTTCCTCCCTCCAGTTCACCCTCACTTCCATATTCATATGGGTCTTTATGCACCCACCCTGAGAATACATTGCCTCTTCTTATTCTTCTCAAAAGTCCCTATTTAGTCTCTTACACCACTTGGCATGCTGAGGGAAAGGCAGGAGAAGAAGAGGAATGTGGCTAGGACTAATAGCCTGCTCCAAAGGGGTCAGGGTGCAGTGGTCCAAGATTCATGGCTTGCTTCTCCCTCTGCTGTCTTTGGTTGTATCTGGGGTGGTGTTGCAGAAAAGCATCATTACCTATAACAGAGACTTAGTTGTCCTTTACATCTCTCGGCCATCTTTCTCTGCCCAGCTCCACACTTCTCCATAGCACTAATGTTATTTGGGTTAATTTTATATCTCTGGGTATAGGAAGATCAGAAAGCATGCTTATGCAAAACAGATCACCACCTAAGCAGTTGCTATTTCTACCTATGCAATAAATTGGCTCTGAAAGTTATCAACATATTTGCATCAGTTTGCAAGCCCCGGGACATCCCAAGAGGGATAGAACTGTCTGCTCCTTCCAGCAGGAAGAGGAAGGAGACCAGGCACAGGCAGGAATGGTGTTTATCCTCCTGCTTGGAATTTTATTCTGTTTTGATGAGCCTATGTCATCCTCTATCATCCTCCTGCATTCAAGAAACGGCAAAGGAAGTACTTGGTACTGGCATGAGTTGAAACTAAATGAAAAATAGCAAAAATACAAAATAAAAACAACAGAAAGCATATTTTTATGAAGCAGAAACCTTCCTTTTCTTCCAGCATTGACTTCAACTATAATATTATGTTCTACGGTACAGATTAAAAAAATTGTCCAATTGCCTTCAAAAGAATCGCAAGAATTATAATTTTCATTTTTTTCATTTCAAGTTTTCAGAAGTGTACTTTGATAATGAATTACAGCTAGATATATGCTACAGCATATTAGTTATTATCAACAGCTCTAATCTTTCTGCTTTGCACAAAAAAGTCATGCAAAGAACACTAGCAAAATTTCTTTTATAGTTTTAAGACATATATCATATTTTAATTTAAACTGCACAACACAGTAAGTTCTTTGACTTCTTAAATGGAGTACTGTAATTTAAAATCATGCAAGGACAAATAGCTGGACCAAAAATTCCACTCAGTTTCAGAATTACTCTGAAGTCATAGCCAAAAATTATATATAATTACACATAACTACAAAAAGTTTTCTCCATCTACTGGGTGCCACATTATTTGCTGCTTCATTAGTAATAAGGCATATTATTCCTTGAGAGATAGTGCAAACTATAATTAGAGGTTATTTTGAGGCTTTCATTAGAATCTTCTGGTTTTATGTGCAGATGAATTTCAGAACAATCCTTCTTTGGGGGTAAATTTTTCCAAGTTTGGTCTCGCCTAAATGTTTGGTTTTGTTTGCCTTTTGAGGTATGAAACTTCTGAGGCAAGTAACTCCAGGTGTTTTGGAGGGGAGAATAAATGTAACTATTCAACATCACTATAAGCTTCTTTTTCCTTAATAAATAGGTAGCTAAGACAAAAATGCCCTCTTAGGCCCTGCGGTTTGGAAGTGAAAGCTTAAAGAAATCAGAATGTTTTAAATCATTGACTTGTGTGTTGGCAATGCTGGGATGTTCTGCAGCCCACCTAGGTATCATCACTGGCCATGGGCCCTTGGCAAGTGAACCCATTCCTCTGAGCTGTTTTCCATTCACAATAGTGAATGGGAATCTCCACTGACAGATTTACAGCAGTCAATGTCAAGAGAGTGGCCTTGGCTATCAGAGCAATGCTCCACAATGATTGTGCCCGTGTTGTTTCTCAGGGCCAGCCCCTTGAGACCAAACAGATGTGTCCTTCTGGCATAGGTTGGAGTCTGTTCTTCCTTGCTCCCTTCCTTGTTTCCTCCTTTTCTCCCTTTCTCTCCTCTCTCTTCTTCCTTTCCTTCCTAGTGGTTTTGTGTCCTCCTGAATTCTGGATAACTTCTGCAAGGATACGCTTCAGAGGATTTATGGGGCAAAAGGAGTAAAATTCAAGATTTTACAGTCAGTACAGGGCTGTACTACCCATTTGTAGCTTTCTCAGACATAAAATACCCTGAAAACTGCACCCAGGTTTATGTTTCAATGAGACCCATGCAGTTCAACTAGTTGAGTAATAGAAGAGAAATGACAAGATTCCATGCCATTCATGGAGTTCCCCACAAGCAATGTGAAGGGCAGCATATCCTCCTAATTTCTGCTTCTGCCTCTGGTACCAGACATAATACACACCATGGGCCCTTGCTGTGAATTGTTGTCACCAATTCAAGTCCTGGCAGTCCCACCCACCCACCCAAATAGCAAGTGGCATCACCTCTCAACAGTTGACAGGTTTCCTCTGCAGACAGTGAAAACCATAACAAGATTGGGTTTTATTTGTACAGTGCAAAGATCAGCTTTTACTCATCCCTAAGTGGCAGTGCAGGGCAAGATGGAGCACAGCCCTAAGATGCTGGTGAGTGAGTCCACAGTAAAAGAGACAGTCTTAGCAAACCTAGGATAACACAGTTATTTCAAAAGGTCTTTATTCACTTCTGTCCTATTGCTGTTTTCCAGTACCAAGCTCAGTCTCACGGTCATCTCTACCACAGACTGACCTGCCTTCATCCAGCTTAATTTCAAGACGCATCTTGGGTAAAAGCTGTTTAGAAAGGACAGGCAATTGGATTGGCATTGTCACATAATTTGGACTCTTCTGGGGAAGGAGCTTGCCAGCACTTCCTCTGCTGCCTTGGCTGAGACAAAAGAGGCCATGCTTGCCACTGGTTTCACACTGAGAAAGTCTCTCTCCAATATTACTATTACAAGGCAGGGGTTGTGTCGGCTGTAGAACACATAGCCCCAGGCAGAGTCATCCTGCCACTTAAGAGCTTCCACTACTGGAAATAGCTCTCCCACTTCTTTGCAGGGTTATTTCAACTCTCAAATGGCTGTCTTTGGAAATATATGTGTCTTTTAAAAGCCAAAGCTGTTACAGATAAGAATGAACTAATAGCATAAATATGGTTCTCTGGGAAGATTCACAGCCTCATTTAGTCTCATTCCTTTTTAAAATTGCCATGTTGATGTTTCATCTGAAAGAGAAGATGACTTTCTTGTTTCTTGTATACTACAAAATCTTTCTTGTATCATCTCCACAGCCAAGTACAGAAAAGGTCTGCATCTGAGATATCTGGAAAATTCTGGTGCAAGGACTGTGAGTCTAATACTTTTGGGAAATCCAAACACAAACCTAAGGAGTGTTTGAATGCATTTTTTGAATTTTGAGTTGCTTTCTATATCACAGACTATACTTTTCTATTTAGACAAACTGCTTGAATTCCTGGCAGTGACTTCTCTTGACATTACCTACTTCTTGTGGAACTTTTCCTTCATAGGAAAGCTAGGTTAGGCTTCATTCCCCTGTGACTTTCAGTTATCATGTGGAGCTTTTTGTGGCATCTGTCTGACAACAGAGCACTGAACTATAGGAATTCCTGTTGTTTGAGGATTTGTCTGAAGACTGTAGGGCAGAGAACAACGAAGTGTTCTGTTGTAAACTGTCACAAAGTCAAAGTCAACATGAATAAAGTGAGTAAAGTGTCCTTTGACCCACTGACATGAGAAAGGGCCTTATGTCCTATATCTCCTGCCCTTGAACAGATCCTCTTTGAATCTCCCAACTTGCGCTTTGCTGTGCTGTACCTCTTTGTACTGGCACATGCCTGAATTCCCAAACACATCTGTAGCCTCTCACCATGGAAAAATGTTTATGCTTTAATGTACATTAAGATAGATAACTAAAGAACCTCTAGGAACTCACCAAAGTACCCTAGCCCCAAAGACAAAAAAAAAAAAAAAAAAAAAAAAAGAGAGAAAAGAAAAAAAAATAATTTTTTAAGTGATCCAAATCCATCAGCATGATATCATGCCCCGTGTGGCCCTAAGTCCTGTAGGAGTAGTTTGAGGAAGTCTAGCATCCTATATTTAACATTTGAATCATGACCCAAGGTGTCCTTAACTTGTCCTATAACTTATAGGGAAACAGTTTCATACATTTTTGAGGTGTATTTTAATAGTGACTGGTGGGATAGTGTCATGTATATGGTTCAAGGGGACTATGGAAGTGGTCCTGCCAGTGAGTTGCTACTAGTTGTGAGTTTAGTAGTGTGCCCAAACAACTCTCATCCTGCACAACATAGAAATCTCTGGGGTGTTCTGGAGTCCTGTTCCAGCCTAGAGCATTCTCACTTGGATGGAAATTGGGTGAGATCTATCATAGCAGCTTTGGCTCATTTTATCTCCTTTAGGTTTCCATCATTGTTATAACAATATTCACTTGTCATTTTAATAATTATTCTCCTGTTATAAAATATTGTAAGAAGATATAAAATGACTTCTCAATGTAGTCTGGTCCTTCAGGTAAATATGTTATCAGCTCCTATTTTTAAAAGCATATCATGTGCACAGGGGGCTGAAAAGGCTTTTAATAAGTCTTCTGGTATGATAGGTAAATATTTATAAATAAAGCAATGTATTATTTACCTGATAAATACCCTGTCAGACTGTTCTGGTCTTTTGCACGCTGTAAATATGTGTTCAGGTGGATCTCATTATTTTTAATTGTATATTGTGAATAGTTTTACTTTAAAGATTGTTAAATTGATACCAGTTAAATACCTCCAAAGCTGTGACAGATGAAGTTCAGAAGAACACTGACCTAACACTGACCTCATCTTCTACCTGAAAGCAACAGCCTTTGAAGGTGTTGAGAACTAGTTCATTATTCATTTCTTCATAGGATCATGTCTTGTTTCAATTTAAGTTGTCATGTTGGTTCTTCACGGTGATATATTCCTTTTCATGGCAGATGAAGAGGCTGAGTTAAACCCATTTTATGAAGGTCATCTGCATCCTTGAACCTTGATCTCAGTAGTGAGATACAAGTATTTTATTCAGTGTGTCAGGTTGTCCTTCTCACGTACAGTGACAGGACATAGTTTTTTAACTGAAGTCAAGAACTCTTGTGACAGGCCCATAATAACTTGTCATTGGTGTACGTATTAAAACTATTAACAAAAAGCCAGAGCTGCTCCTAGAGCTTTATTGCAGGAAGCATATTCAGGCAAGGTGATCAACACTTGTTAAATATACATAGTGAAATAATCTAAAAACTACTGATCATAAAAAATGTTTACAAATCAAATGCTCCGATGCTTGAATTCCTTCTCTCTTTTTTTTTTTTTTTTTTTTTTTTTTTCCAAATTGACATGGATGATAGCTCATTTTAGAGCTGGCCAAATTCATCATAGAGAGGATGTCACCTGATGGATGCAGCTCTTTCTCTTTCATGTTGGTTGTCTGAATATGGTCACAGTCATCATTTTCCATTTAGACCATGCATTGTTATCCACATGGGAGGTCTGTTATACCATTTCCCAGTTTGTTTCATTCTACTCTGAGT
Organism: Strix uralensis; assembly: GCF_047716275.1. NCBI lineage: Eukaryota > Metazoa > Chordata > Aves > Strigiformes > Strigidae > Strix > Strix uralensis. The sequence continues at coordinate 158,412,860 of NC_133972.1, read as the reverse complement.
TGTTACCAGATTCCTTTCTCAGGAAAAAAAAAAAAAAAAAGAAAGACATTCTTGGCTGAAACCAACTGCATTCTAGAATCCTGCTGCCTCCCATTGCTTTCAGAAGGTTTTTTAGTTTTTCATCTATTCAGCTGGCCTTGGCTATTTTTGTTTACTTTGGTGCTAAAGAGGAATGGTAGGCACATTAGTATTGTCTCCCAATTTTTGGCAATTACTGTTGACAAGCAACTATAAAATTCTGGTATTTATCAAGAGTAGCACATAAATTTTAAAGCAACAAGAAGTTGATTGACATAGAATACACCAAAGAACACAGGAAAATGTTGTGAGTAAAGAAATGTACTGGATTTTAGGATGTATGGGTTTAATTTTCCAGTGTTATTTTAGATTCCCATAGTCTTGAAAGCTGTTGAAGGAAATAAAGCAATAATGACATTGCATCATGACTGGAATCAATTCACTATTCCAATGCAAGGTTCCCTTAAAGAAAATGCACCCTTTCGAAAAGAAATCCGTTTTGGTTGAGAAATAAAGTAAAATCATTTGATGATTAGAATATTACTGACAAATGAAAATCAGAGACAAAAATAGTTTTCCAAGCGACTGTCCTACTTTAAAAAGAATTAGAAAAACAAACTTGTTTCTAAATCTTACTCAAAGCCCAGATTTTTGACAGTTTTTGTCTCTTCTGATTTTTCTTCATAATGGTATATGTCACCTCTGAGAATTTAAAAAATACTGGTGTGACCAGAAAATGACAGTTACAGTGAAACAAGGAATGAAGTGTTGCATTCTGGCTGAAAAACCTCACTTTTTGCTTCAGAAATCTTTTTTCTTTTGCTTAGGTAGAGTTATTGTATAATTTGGATAGTTTCCAGTATTTGATTGTTATAGTTGGGCATGCCATCATGATCTCAAATTCTCTTTCTAAAGAAAGCGCAGGGCAAGAAACCCAAAGTGACTGTGCCTCTGTTATTAGACTTAATAGCTTGAAATCATGATTAATATATCACCAATATGAGTGTACTGGAAACTGTAAGTTGACTACATTAATGTAATTCAAATATCTGTCTGTTGGATGATGAAGTTAATAATAAACATCCAGGCACATACGTTTAATAAAACCCCAAACCTACAAATCCAGACAGTAAAACCAGATAGCTCTTATAACTGCTACGGTTTCCAACTCAGCTATCATCTGTTAGTGGTGTTACAGAAAGGGATAGGAGACAAATCTTTGTTTACTATGTGGAAGGTGAAAAAAGATATAATTTTGATTTTTTCCCAAGGAACTCTGTTTTGTGTCACCATAACATCTTGTATCACGTGGAGAATGTCTTGACATAAAATGAATTGGTAAAGTGTTTCTGTATGAGGGAAAGGAATAGTTTACATTAGAAAAAGAATCCAGACCAAATATAAACAGATGAATCAGAGATCATTAGAGCTATTTACCAGATAGTTAACTAAAACTAGTTAACTAGAGAAATGAAATCTTGTTCCATCTAAAAAGCTGGAGATGTTTCTCCAGAAAGTGTTTTATTTTTCTAAGAGGATTGGGTAAGGAAAGGTGAAAAAAATCTTTGATTTCCCTGCTGCATAACTCCTGTATTTGAAAATGCTGTTGGAGTAGACATGAAGCTCTGTAAGCAAGGCTGGATTTCTTTAATCAAAGCAGAAGAAAGCACAGTCTGATATTGTGTCTCTGTCAGAACTAAGGGCTCCTAATTCTCAAACTGCCATAGTCATTTCTTACTTGATTTTGTTTTTTGGGTTTTTTTTCCTAATTTACTCACCACTATTTGAGAGTTAACCTGGAAAATCATTAAAACTTCTTTTGAGATAAATGATAATATTGTATTCACCATGCATCCTTTCATAAATAAAACACCTTAAAAATCTGGGCATGTTAAGAAATATTCTCTATATTGCCAGCTTCCCAGCAAAGATGGCTAAAATCCAGAAGAAACTGTTCTGGGATACTTAGTTGTGCCTTCTGGGTCAGACTCTTGAACTAGAAGACGTGGAGTGTGTGAGATCTGGACCCACAGGAATGGCTCTTGCGCTAATGTGCTTCCTTACATTTATATTGTGTTTGACACTTTTGAGGCTGGTTTCTTCCGTGAACTCTTAGTCTATGGCTGGGGGCTGGAATGAGATTAAGCTCATTCCCAACATAAAAGACATGAACAAGGGAAAAATACAAGCCTATATTTCTGAGTAGCTGAAATATGGCTTTTGGCTTGATTGCACAGTCGTTATTCATATTAATAAAAACTTATTGAGGAAAGCAGGCTTACCAGTTTCAGTAGGAGAAAAAAAAATCCAACCACAAAACAACCTAACAAAAAACTCTGTGACTACTGTGAATAAGTATTTATCCACAGAAGCAAGATTTGCACAGTCTAGTCCAGTTAATAGTAAACTATTATACACATTTACTTGACTATCTTTTGTATGATTCTTGGCCAGAAAGCCTTGAGGATAGAGTACTCTGCTTTTCTTACTGGGAGAAAGAAGAAAAGCCAGTTCTGATCAGACTTATTTGCATGTAATTTACCCACAATTCCACCTGCTAGCTTTTGATTTTTTGATTTATTTGTGCCAGTGGGTGGTTTGGCACCTTACTGCTCCCAGGAACAAGGGAGGTATAAAATTGGTTTGGAAGCTACCTTTTCCTCTCAACTGTGACAAGTGTAAATTCAGCATAGCTGAATGCTCTGAGTTGGCCCCACAAAAGTAGTTTGGCACTTGAAGTATCATCAAAGTCCAAGCTCCAGTTCAGTTTCTTGCTGCCTAACCTTGCAGCTCCTTCCACTTTTTAGAGTAAAAGCTTCTTGATACTCATCTAGATTCTTAAATGTCTTGTAGTGGGCACTCCAAGAATTGCCCATACCCAGGCTGTGCTGCTCATTAGGTGCCTTGTTCATACTTGAGACCTATAGAGTTACAAATCTGACTTTTTTTGACTCTTTCATTTTAGGATCTGCTCAGGAAAATGTGCTGTGAGCACACTGATTAGTTCATTAAAACATGGTGCGAGTGGTAGTGAGTGCCTTAGCTCCTTTCTTCTTCCTCCTTAGCATGCTGTCTTCAACTACATGTGCAAAATGGAATGACTGAACAGAAAGGACAAAAGAAACAGAGTTATACCAAGAAATATACTACAACCAGACACTGGAGTCCTTATTAAGGTCTGGGAGGTAAAGACTATATTCTCAGAGAACAGAAGAAATATTTCATCCCATATGCCAGCTAAACACTGTTGAATAAAAAAGGAACACCATCAAGAGTTGCTAGCATATTTTACAAGACATGTGTGTGTGGCTTAGTGAGAGTTTTCGTAAGTGTGAGTTGAAGGTGGAAGGAGTTGCCTTCTGTCAGCCAGAGATCACTGCCGAATTCAGTTTGAATTGTGGTTCTTAACGCTCTGCTTGAGAATGTCCCATTCAGCAGTCTGTCTTCCATGAAACTGTTCTGAGCAGCTAACTCTGCCCGAAGAGGCAGATCAGGGGCCTAACTCAGGGCTTTGAGGCACTCATTTTGGTACAGCTAACTATTAGGTTTAGTTATGTTATTTATCTCAAGAGAGATATGTTTGGTCTCAGTTGCCCTACCTAAAAACAATCTAACATGGTTTCATGTTATACGCATTAGGAACAGATGTAACAGTTACTCAGTGATCAAGTGTAAAGGATTATACTGGAGAATAAGATTCCTCTAGTCCTCTAAGATATTCAGTTGCCAATTTTAATTTTCATAAAAATACAGTTTCATAAGCTTTCTATCTTCAACAGAATGTACTGTATATAAATATTTGCTTTCATTTGCATTAGTATATTTTCTTCAACAAATTGATTGTCAATAAGTTTTTTTCAGGATGTCACTGACATTTGGTTCATAGCTGCTGTGGCAAGTGGATTAATATGTATGATAATTTGGATAACTAGTACTAAAGGTCAAAGAACGATCAAGAAATATTTTAAAAGTTAATGTGTTGCTTACCCAGATAAGAGCTTTATATATCCATGTACAGTATATAAAAAACAACACATGGACCAATTTTTCTACAATCACATCTTGTCCTGCTCACCCATTTCTCTGTTCCTACTGCTTTCTGAGGATTTTCAACTGTGCTTAGGCTTTGCATCACTTTGTTTGATCCTAAGTAAATGGCACTAAATCCATTTGCTTAGTTTTATAAATAATTCTCCCTGACAGATTCAGTCTGCTAAAGACTGGGCACTGATTGTAGGTTTTAAGTGGAATGGAAAATATACTTTCATTGAGGAGAAAACTGCATGCACAGAAGGAGGTTATTTGCCAAAAAAAAAAAAAAAAAAAAAAGAGTTCCTGCTATGTACATCATGGGAAAACTTGTTCATTGGTAAATCTGGAAATGGCCATTAGCACAACACTGCCTGTTTCGTTCAGTTTACACCACTTGCCCAATATGAGGTTCCACCTCTGATATTCCTCTCTGTCTCATCAGTTGGAGGTAAGGGGAGGAAAATATGAGTCTGCCTAATTTTGTGCATGAAGTGAAGGTGTTTATGTTAGGAGGTTCATATTCTTAGACTTCCTTTATCCTCAAACTAAAAAAGATTATCAGTTAGATGATCCAGAGTGGGAGCTTATAAGGCACTCAGATGTGTTTTCTGGAAGAGTTTGTTCATCCCATTCTCCATCAGCTGTACACAAAGCTAGAGGCACTGAGCTTCTTAAGCCAGATGCCTAACACATACAGAGAATACCTTCAATGTCTGTGATGCTTTAAATTTTGAAGCCAGTTTGTATGCTTTATAGGTTACCATATTTGACATTAAAGTTTGATTTAGAAATAGTTTAGTATAAATTATTTTTTCTTGTATTTGCATATCCTACAGACTTACAGTATAGAAAATTAATCCCTATGTTTGCATTTGCTTTGTCAAAACAAAGAAGTGGTATTGTCAGAAGGGAAAAGAAAAGGAAGCAACATACTGTAGAATGAAAAAGATATTTAAGTGACACAGAAGTTATTGAACAAGTTATTAACTTCAGGTCACTGTTAGTTCAACTCTTTTTACATAAAAATATGAAATCAAGAAAAGAATCAATCCCTCACAATTTTTAATTACAGATTTTTTCCTTCTCCACTTCTTTTCCTTGAGAGCTATGTTTTTAGTGTTTTGTTAGAGATTCTCAGAAGTGATTTGGTATCCTGTTTTCAAGCTCTGCCACCAGTCAGCCGGCTGTTTTTACTCTTGTAGATGATCTTTCTTAATAATGAATTTCTTAAGGAAGATCTATCTTGTATCCAAAACCATTACCATTTCCATGTCAGTCTGGAAATCTAAAAGAAGCTTTGAGCAATTGGACTGTGAAGATACATGCTTTGATGTGAGCACAACAGAACTAAGCAGTAGCTGAGCAGCTATTTGTGCTGGTTGCTTTCAAATGGTAGATGTAAGTGCACCTTAATCTTCTTGTGAATCTAATTCTTTGAGTTGGTTTTGTGAATCTAGATCTTTATTGCTAGTTATTTCAACTTGAAACAGGATATTTGCAGAAGTACTGAATATTCAAGGCTGTAGCTAAGGTTAATAGAGAATCTATTGCAAAAAAAGTTACATAGAATTTTAATTACTCTGAAAAAACAGAGTACTTGCCTTGATAGCACCTTGGCAATACAAGAGTTATCACCTTTAGTTTAATCTCAACATGCCTTCATACATTGAATGGACAGTAAATAAAAAATAATGCCCAAGTCACACATAGACTAAAGAAGATTAAAGGAAATATTCAGCTGTTTCTGGGGTGAGATAAAGAGCCAATGGGGGAAAAAAAAGCATACAATTATGTAGTTAACTATTTAATCATATGCAAATATACTAGGAGGAGAGCTGACGTGTTCTGGGCAGCTTTAATTTTGGCATTTCTTAACTTTTAAATGGCGCACTTCCAATCTGAAACACAGTTAAACATAACTATAAATACTAGTCAGGAATCTGCTCATCTGTGTATATACAAGCATCATTTTGAAGTTTATGTCACTAATTTGTTTTCTTAACTGTTTAAGATCAAACATGGAGATTTTAAAAGATACTTTCATTATAGCTGTACTTGTGTATTTTAGAGGATGAATTTCAGGTTGAAGGGAGAATTGAAAATGACTTTCATGTACAGTGATGAGGTGTGCAGTAACAGGATTACTCCCCTGAAAAGATGTAGCTGGTGAAGGGATGCATAAGCATATGCCAGTTGTATCCATTCCAGGGAAGAAGGAATGACTGTGAGAAAGGTGTACAGATGGCCAAGGCATTTCAGTTCAGGTGAGACTATCATTTCTATCAAACTGTGATCTGGGAGACCTGCATCAGTACTGATGTTGCATATGAATGCCGAAAAGTCTGAGCAGCTCGTTAGGGAAGAGTGACAAATAACCTTTGATGACCTTGTTGCTACTTGGACTGCAGTTCTATTTGAGCAGGCTGGGTTACAAACAAAATGGGTTTCTCTAAGCCATATTCATCCTTGGCCTCAGGAAAACTCGCTAAGGGCTGCCTGGCTGACAAATTGATTTATTCCCCAACTTCCTTTCCAGGTTGCTAGTGATTACTGTGATTTTTATGTAAAATCATAAGACTTGGCTTTGTATTTTACATTTTTTTTAAAGATGCTTTGGATACAAGTAGAAATGTTTGGCTTGATTTTTAACACAGAGCTTTATGTTCCCCTTTGGTGTATTTTTATTGCTTCTGTCCTTAATTATACTTTCATGTCCAAGAACACAGAAATAATTTTCTCATACCAGCCTGACCTAGTATTGGATATTACAGTGTTTGAAAAAGGAATTCTATGCCCATGTCACTGTACAAAGCTTCACTTTTGATACCTGGCAGTATCATGGCTTTCACACTCTAATCGTTTGCATTATGCACCCGAACAGTAAGCACTTATTATTTTCATTTGATAGTTGTGGAAATTGAGGCACACAGAAATATGTTGCCAAAACTCTAGAAAGCTGGGATTAGAACTAGGTCTCCTGAATTCATCTATGAGTCACTATGCAGTCTGTCTAAATAGATGACTGTGCCCTGCATCAGCTGAAGTTCCTAGCTGCTTTGAAGTGCATGATCTTTGTAGGTTTTGAAGAACAGCTTTTCAGACAAAAAAAAAGGTGCGTGCATGACTAAGGATTGAAGGCTGAGAAAGGGAACAAAGAAAAAGAAATCTTTTCTTCTAGTTAACCCTAGAAGAAAAACAGAATGTTGAACAGTTATTCCCTGAAAAACTGAATACTGAACACATATTCTCTTGGGACCCAGATGTGTTTGGCTATAAGGCACTTCCTCTTAACTACTAGAAGAGGAGAGGAAGTGCCAGAAGACTGCATAGCCTTTGTCCCTACTTTGATTGCTTATGAGCCTTGTACACAGTCCATGTACAGATTATCACAGGCCATTCTTAAAAAACTAACAAAAATTTTTGGCATGCTTTACAGATCATTTCCATTTTCAGAGAAATGAAGAATTACATGCCATTTTTTCCAACCAAAGAACAACTCAGTTTAACTTTTTTTACAAACACTTTCTCTCATATCCTTGTTTTCCACAGAAGTTACTCATTTGAGTACTGACAAAATATATCTCTGCATTGCCTTCTTAGTGTGCAAGATCACAGTCTGAGGACTGTGACAGCAAAAAGGGTATGAGCAAGGTTTAATAAATTCCAGTGGGTTTTGGATGAGGACCAGAGAGAGATGGTATTTTTAATGAAGTTACCTTGAACCAGACTTTCTCTCTTCTCTGTCTATCCTTTACATTATGCTGAGATTTGGTTCTGAATAAAGCTATGTGTGTAAATCACTGAAATTAATTTTTTACTTCTGAAGTTACTTCTTTGTCTTATCATGTAGAAGTATGTGCTCTTGAGACTGGAGGTTATCAATTCTATTTACAATGCTGAATGCACAAGGTTGCCTGACAATCTTGTTGTTCAGATGGGCACAGATCATTACAATGGTAAGGGCAGTACACTCTTGTTTCAGAACTTTTTACTTCAGGGTAACATATCATATCTAAATGGAAAGGAAACTTAACACTCAGACTGCAGCCTGAATTTCTCAGACAGAAGGCAAGGTGCAGTCTGACACATGAATTCCATACGTTTTAAAAAAGTTAGGAAAATCCTCTTCACCTTTTACTGATTCTGCTGCTCAGTATTTCTATCACACAAAGCTTACTGTATAATTTCACTGATCTGACACATCTTCCTTTGGGATTGGGCATAATGCTTTTTTTAACTTTTAAAGATTATTTTTTTTTAGAATGATGGAAAGAGGAGCAGATTTTAAAAACTACTGCCATTTTAATGGAAAAAATCACACACCAGCTGGTTCAAACTGTAGGTGAAATATGACATGTGTGAAAGTGCCATTTTACAATGTGCTTATGTGATTTGCTCCAACAATTAATCAATGAAAATTAAACAGTTTGGAAATAAACTGTGCATTTTTGAACTTGAGGTTTAGATAGCATTCTCTTAAAACCCAAAGGTCTAGAGTACTGTATAGTTTGAAAGTCACTGTCAGAGGCTGACATAAGCATTTCCTGGGATGACATCCAATTAGTGGCAGCACAGATACAGTCAAATATTTTCCTATTGGTCCATCTATCTGCTGCATTTATTTAGCAACTTCATCTGTCTGGCCCCTAACAGTACAGTATCTGAATGCCTCCAATTTAATGCCACAATCTAAATAGATTAAAGAAATTTGTTTATTGTCCTGTCTAGGGAGAGAGTCCCAAAAGAGTCCTTAAATGATGCTATGATATGGATGGAAAAGTTATTTACAGAAATAAATTTTACGATTCCTTCTAAAGTGTGTATAAGTGGGTCTCATTATCTAGGCCACATCTTCTCTTAATGTTTGTCTCATGCATCAGTCATCTCTTCATTTTTCAGCAGGAAAAGAGTTGTCATGAGATGTCTTGATCCATGGACACAGATCAGATGCAGCAATTTGAAAAGAGACATTAGTGTCAAAGAGTGCTCCAGCTTTGATCTAACACTAAACTTGTCTTCGTCAAATTATTGTTTGCCTCAGGAAAGGTGGTAAACTTCTGAATGTAAGAAACAAAAAGAAATGTTTTAAGTCTTTTAGTATGGGTCCCAGATGTTCTACATTGACATATATTATTCAGAAAAAGTAGAAGTCAGCAGAAACACAGGTGGTCTTTTTTGCTGTCACAATTTTCATGACTGCATGAGTAGACCAAACTCTTGGAAATATTGTATTTCTCACCATAGTCTCAGGGCCAACCAAGGTGAAGGAAGAAGTGCAATTTTGCAATAACAGAGTCTTAGTACTGTGTTTGTCTCTGGAATTATATGTTTATTCTCTGCTCTTTACATTATATATAAAAAAAGTTATCAGCTCATGCCCTAGAATGTGGATGTGTAAGTATACATATTATTTTAAGTTTTGGAATGATGCTTGGGGTGTAAGTAACCTTATGGTATATATCATTTGATAGGTAATCTTGACAGGTTTATTGTATCTATTGTCCAAATTACTTCACCAAAGGTCTCCAAGAATAGTTATTATCCTGGAAGTCTGATTTATTAGCCTGTAATCTAATGTCTATTATTTCACACATAGCAGATGATGATTTTTCATGGCAAGGAAATAGCTAACCAAATCATCTCCTGTGTGGTAGGTTGAAATCTGTCATCTTCTAAAAATAGCAGAAGTGTCTTGACTGAGATCAACTGGTATGAAAGGCCACCATGGGAAGGTCTTTCATCAACAGTTCTGAAAATAGAAAATGTTGTCATGAGGTCATGTGAGGAAATGGAAGTATTGATCCTGGTATCTGGCAGAAAACATGTAACGCAACATCTACTTGCAGTGAACCAAATAAGACAGGAGACAATAAAACTGGTGTATCGTGTATCAAGCATGCATACAGAAAGTGTTACCTCTTTAAAACAAACAAAGGACACTTTAAATAGGCTAAAAATAAGCATAAGTTGTGCATAAGCATTATCTGCAACCCTGGGGAAGGACAAATGGGATAGCAAACTCCACAAAATTCAGAAGTGAAGCATTTTGAGAGAATGCTAATAAAGCACTGAGATATCTGGTACATGCACGGCACATGTAGTCATGTTAGTAAGAATCTACAGTTTTTATGGCTTTACCTAAGCATGTTGAACAGTACTTTTGTGTCACAAAATCAATTTGTCTGTGGCATAGAATAGAGTATAAAGAAATTCAGCTTGACCACACTACTGATGTCCTATTAACAAGTATGTTAGTGAAAAGGGAAACAAAATAGCTTGAATTCTACACTTAGCAATGTGTCACTGTGGTGGTTTGACCTTGGCTAAATGCCAGGTACCCACCAAGTCGCTCTATCACTTCCCCCCCTTCCCCTTTTTTTCTCAACAGGGCAAAGAGGGGAAAGAAAATAAGATAGGAAAAAAAACCCCAACCCTTGTGGGTAAAACAACAGCAGTTTTAATATAAGCAAAGTGAAGCAAAGGTCCGCGAACAGAAGCAAAAAAAGAAAACAGATTTATTCTCTACTTCCCATTAACAGGCGATGTCGGGCCTTCTCAGGAAGCAGGGCTCCAATATGCGTAGTGGTTGCCTCGGAGGACCAAGGGTGACCCCACCCCCTTCCTCCTTTCTCCCAGCTTTATACTTGAGCAGACGTCATATGGTCTGGAATATCCCTTTGGTCAGTTCGGGTCAGCTGTCCTGGTTGTGTCCCCTCCCAAGATCTTGCCCACCGCATCCCACTGGGGGGGCAAAATGTTGGAAAGAGCCTTGATGCTGTGTAAGCACTACTCAGCAGTAGCCACAACACCAGTGTGCTATCAACACCCTGCCAGCTCCCAACATAAAACACAGCACCATGGGGGCTATAGGGGAAAACCCCGGCTATAGGGGAAAACCAATTCCGTCTCAGCCAGACCCGGTACAGTCACTAAATTTGAAAATGGGAGAATTAAAAGTGAAGCAATGTATTCAAATATCTCTTAAAGTTAATACAAATGTATTGGTTTGGGAAACATTTGAGAAGGTAATCAAGGAGCACAAATTTGGAACAAGTTAAAGGAAAAACATGAAGGTACAGTTTTTTCCTATAATTCATAAATACATTATGATAAGAATCATCCTTTTAGAAATCTGTTATTTCTAATTTAATAAAAATCAGATCATCATGAAAAATTCATCATCCTGCTTACCAATATTTATTGCTCTAAACAACTTCAGATATGTTCTTAAAATGCTTAGGCAAAACAAATTTGAATTTATACACGATTACAGACTGAAATGTCAAGAAAAAAATCTTTGTTATCCTGAACACCCTCTTCAGCAACAATGTCAGCTGATAGCAGATTTAATATTCCTTTTATTGTCTTCATTAACTTTAACTCCTTTGTTTCCAGGCAAAGCATCAATCTATAATCCATTTAAATACTATCAAATGGCACACTGGAACAACATATTAGCTTGACCATCTCTAGGAACATTTGTGGTACTTTGTGTATCAGGATATGTTTCCTCTTGGTAATGAGAATACCTTCAAACACATTCATTCATCTCTCATTTCCTTATAGGATTAGTAAACGCTTTGTTTGGGCATTTATGTAAGGTCTAGTAGATTTATATCAATCAGATGAATAGAAATAAATCTACCAGTACTATTTATAATTATCCTGAAGACTTTACTTTTCAGTAATGACTACCCAAAAATCCTTACTGATATTAAAGCTGGTGTTAAGGTGATTTTCTAGCACATTGACCAACACTGTCTCATTACTGAATGTGTCCATCTATTGTACCTTCATTTGAAATAACAATGTTTTAAAGTTAAAGCATTTTAATTGCAGAATAATCTTGTGTGTGTGTGCATTGCCCAGCACATTCAAAACTTCTTCACAATGATAAGTACATTCCTTCATTTCAGTGTAATAGCATTGTCCTGGATTTAACCTGTTTGGAAATTATATATTAAAAGTAATGAGGGGTTGAATTATTATTTCCACTGGTAGTTGCGCTAAAAGAACAGTGAATTGTGTTTTCTCAAATTACTTAATCTTAAATGCAATCTCTAGTCTTCTGAAACAGAAGAAAAATCTAATTGAAGAAAAATGTCCAAGGAATATCCAGGAACTGTATTTCTAATAATCCAAAACTCTGATTTCCTTTTATCATAAACTGTTGATAACTGTTTCTTTGGCATTAACCAATAATGCTCCATATAATAACTGCAAATACAGACAAATACAGAGGTACACATAACTCTGGGAAGTGTATTTTTCTCATACTTGTCTGTGGCCACAGCAACCAAACTATGACTTTACTGTGCCGTGCCTACTAGCTGTTGTCCCAAGAGTCCACAGCCCTCATACACACACTCTGCAATGAAGTGAAGAAACGTGACATACAGAGTAAGAGGAAAAATCTCTGTTAGTATCAGAGGTACAAGGAAGTAGATATGGGGAGGACAGCATTTATAGGAGTCCTGGTATTACAAAATGGAACTCACTCTATCAAGTAGTGTGAAATAAAGTGTCACTAGACATCTGCATTGAGAAAAAGGATCCTGAGCTTCAAACTGTGGTATCAGTTCCATACTTAGACATTCATGCCAACTCATGCTTTTGTAACCAGCACTGAAATGGAATCAGTTAAGACAAGAACAATTGCATACACATCATGCTCTATGCCACCCCTTTGAGGCTTGTGGACGGTTCTAGGTACTGATGTTTACCTTCAGCTGCATGAGTCATCCAAAATGCAGATTTTTTTATACAGAAGAAATTTGTATTATATATACTTTTTACCTAGTGATTGCTTACGCTGAGAGTAGACCTCTGTGTGTGTGTGTGTGTGTGTGTGGACAAAGAATCAGTGTCTTAAAAGATTAATCTGTTTGGGCTTTTTAAACAAATAAGATGTGATGGGATGACGAATGGTATTACTACTTCATCTATTCAGTTTGCTGCATGTTACACTCTGTTAGAAAGATGTTTGTGGGCAGCAGAGATGAAAGCTGCCAGTTTGCCTCGGACACTAGTGAAGGGACACTCCTACAGTAAAAAAGGGACGTTGCTGCATGCCCAGCTACTGGGCAAGGAGAGCTGGAGTGAGGCAGTGTCTGGACTTTGGGATGAGGCACACAGGGTGTGAGGAAGATGGCAAGCTGGCCGCACAAGGGCAGATGGGAGCCTCCTAACAACACATAGGCAGACTTCTGAGAGGGCAGAAGAAAGATGTCTTTTTCTAAAGGCCCAGAGAGGGGTCAGTGTGGTTTGCTTGAATTTTGGAAACTGCAGAAAGGTGCTAGATTGTAAGAGAGAGAATATGACTGGCTTTGCAAGAAGTCAGGGGAAACACTTGCTGACAAAACCTTTTATACTAATCCATCCACCGAGCAAATCCGAGTCTTCACTATTTTAAAAGTTACATAATTTATACTCTAATAATCAATAGCATTAGGTATTTAAAGGTCTTTTGCTATTCCTGTGGCACAAAACTGTGGTTAATTCAAGGTCCCATAATGGATGAAAAGATTTCTTTTTCTTTAACATGTATTGAAGAAGAAATATTATTCTGGTGGTTTCTAATGCCTAAACTACAAGGGCGAAGAAGAAAATTGCAACGGAAGCTAGCTGCTATCCCTTCATCTTCCATGTTACTTTAGACTGTTATTTCACAGTCCTCTGACTCTGTGCAGCAGCTACAAAATATTTTTCTTGTGTTTCTTCTTTCGACAGACACGCAAATTCCTGCGGTGCATGTTTAGTGCCTCTGTCAGAGACGGCAGCAGCTAGTGGCCAATTTGGTGTTTAAAAGTCAAAAGCTGTACTCCAAAGATTCCTGCCTATATTGGTGACATGGTGTGAACTAATTATCATGAGATACCTGGACTGCCCCCAAAAACTTGTTTTTTGGATCCTACGTAGAAAAGGAATACTTCTAAAGGCCTGGGAAAAAAACCCTCAAGTATTAATAAGATTAATAAAATTACAAGAACAGAAGTGGCTTAAAAATAGGCTTTTTACATGAAAAATGTCTTGTTTTTTTAAAAAATCCTTTTTTTAAAGTTCACCATAGTTAAAAAAAAGATAAAAAAGAAAAATTAAAAACTTTCAGGAAACACTTTCTCCAAATATTATAACTAAATAATCACCCCTGATTACCAAAATTTTCTCTCAAGTTATTTGGAAGTATTTTTTCCAGTATATTTAACAAGAACTGTGTTGGGTGGTGAGATGGTCTGGCTGCCAGACCCCCACTCAGTTGCTCTCTTACTTGGCCTCTTCAACTTGTCAGGAGAAGAAAAGAAGATAAAAAATCTTGTGGGTCAAGTTAAAGAGATCACTTACCAATTACAGTCACAGGCAATGAAGACCCAACCTGAGAAAAATTAATTTAATTTATTGCCAGTTAAAATAGAGTTGTATAGTAAGAAACAAAGACAAATTAAACTAACACCACCTCCTCCTTTTTTTTTTTTTTTTTCTGGGTTCATCTTTACTCCTTCATTCCCATCTCCTCTACCTTCACTACATCCTGAGAGGCACAGGGAGGAGGGATGAGGAATGGGTGTTGCACTCACAACAGTTCCTCTCTCTCTCAAATTGTTCCTCACACTTTTCCCCTGCTCCAGCATGGGTCCTCCAGGGGCTATAGTTCCTGTCAGGAGTCTCCTCCTCTGTGGGCTCTCCATGGACTGCAGTTCCTTCAGGGCATAACCACCTCCTCCAGCATGGGATCCTCCACAGGCTGAAGAGGAATCTGTTTCTTTTCTGACCTTGGTGTTTGCAAAGCTGTTTCTCACACTTTTTTTCCTCACTCCTCACTGCCTGGCAGTGTTTTGTCCTTCCTTAAATGGCAACACCAGCTTGACTGATAGGCTCAACTATGTCCTGTGGTGAGTCTGTTCGACCCAGACGGAACCAGCTGTGTCCAGCATGGGACAGGCTCTGGTCTCCTCACAAATGCCACCTCAGTAGCACCCCATTCCCAAAATTTTAATTTTGTAAGACAAAGACCATAAAAGGTTTAAGGCCTCTTTTCAGGCTGCCTGCTTCCTAACCAAAGTGGACACACTACATCTAATTCTTAAAGATTGATTTACTCTCAAGCAATATCTAATTTTTGTGAGTGTTTAAGATAAAATATTTTATTCATTTTGAAGAAAGAAGTTTTTCTGCAGACAGCTGAAGATGATCAGAACACACTGGCATGAAGATAAAGAAGGGACACAAGTTCAAACACATTGTGGAATTGCACATAGATAACTTCTTGACCTTCTACTTCTTAGAGTACTGAATAACCTTCATATAGTTTGATCTTGAACTCCACTAGGATTAGCTTAAAATTAGAGGTGTGACTTTTGTAGAAAGTCTCTTAGGTACAGAGGTCTCTCAGAAACTGATATATCTATGTCATAAATCATCTTCAGGCCATGAGAGAAAAGTAAAAAAACATATGATGTTTCCCCAGTGTGGTTTCTTTTCCTCAGCTTCATATTTTTCATCTGTTTAGAAACCTTCTGTGGATTTCTCTTCCAAGTATTTTCCTAGTCTTCTCTTGAACTCATTTATGGTTTAGATCTTTAACATCCTTTGGTGAAGCGCTCCAACTATTTCCTCCTTGCTACCCAAAGAATGACCTCCTTTTGCTTGTTTTGTAATTCATGCATAAAATTATCAAACTCTCTTAAAAAAAAAAAAAAATTATCCCTTTATTAGAAGGCTGTGCCAGAACTTCTCTTGAAAGATGATTTAAAAGTCTTCCAATTTCCATTCTAAATGTATTCATGGTCAATTCACTCCCATTTGTTTTGTGCTAATTATCTGATAGTTAATATGTTGATTCTTTCACAAAACTTGCTATGTCCTTTCTCAGATATAATTTTGATAGACTAAGCAAGTCAAATTTTCTAGCATCTGCTCACAAATCGTTTTGTTTATTTCTTTAACTATCTACCCTACACCTTTTCTAGTCTTAATTAGTATTTGTTGGGGATTAAAACAGAGATGGAGAAGAGAAATAAATCCAGACTTTTGCCTCCTACCTGTGGAGATTCTTTTTTAGAGGTTATTCCTTTATGGTTCTTTTAATTGTGTTATGCTAGCATACTCTGTGTAGCTGGTGATGGTACCACTCTTAACAGAATCTTAAATTTTCCATTAAAGATGTTGAAGAAATTAAACACTGGATTGTCATTTACCCAGAGATCTGTAAACAGCTCTGGTCTTCTAATAAATGGAAGCAAGAGTATATGCACAACTTGCAAGATATAACCCTCAAACAAAAAACCAGTTGCAATTAGAGACAGACCTCAGCCATACCCACTGCATCTTGGTAATCTTTGGAGAAGATCTAAGTCCAATGCCAGTCCTGAATTTTGTGGCTCGATCCTTGCCAAGACGCAGGGAGAACAATGTTGTACAGGGCTCAGAGAACGACCTGGCATCTGAAATCTGCCAGGTTCCCAGAAGTCTGGGTCTATCAGTGTTATTGGCACCCACAGGTGTCTATATGAATGTGTCTGTCTGTGCTGCCTTTTCTATTTTAAACTGCTGTTTTCCCCCCTGGGGCAATCACCACATTGACGTCAGAACATAGCCCAGCACCTCATTTATGTCTGAGAAGAGAGGGAAACAGTGTTGAGAAGAGAGCTCAATGGAAAAAATAATATTCAGTGTGTGTTAAAAGCATTGAGGGAGGAGGAGTAAGTGGAAGAGAAGGGAAACTTTAAGTCAGTGTATTTACGTTATTCTAAATACCAAAAAACCTGGTTATTTGGGATATAAATACTACATTAGTATCCAAGAATATAGTTAGGCAAATTTTTTGGAATATCTGAATACCTGATTATACATGAAATAGCTTGAAGATGTTTCTCCTTATTTTTTTCTCCATTTGAGAGTTTTCTTATTGCCATTTACCAAAGTCATGATAAACCTATGATGTCTTTTTCTTTCATTCCATGTGCTTTCCTTAGACTAATCACACATATCTTTGCAGCAGATATTAGTTATTTATAGAACTCTATCTTGTTAGTCATAACATCAGGTACTTATCTGAAACTGTTGTGAGCTCCAGATGGAGCTAGACAGTATTTTGTCCAATAGACTCTGGTGTTAATGCACAAACTAGTCAATCTATGCTCACATGTCTTCTTGAATCAGATAATGACAGCATGGAGTTGTAGTGTGTATATATAGTGTGTATATATTTGAATTCAACGCTCAATGTCCAACACTTTTTTTTTTTTTTTTTAATAAAGATTTGGCTGTTACAGTGGACCAGAATTACTTTTAAGAGACTTTTTATCATCTCTGTGACCAAAAGCAATATAGGCAAAACATCATGTTGCACAGCATACAAACTACAGTCTCTTTTACATCTTACCTTTCAATTTTCTCTCCTACCAAACTTTGTTATCCATTTGTATCCCCATTTCCTGTTATTTTATGTCATTCATTCTCATTTAACTCTTCTTCCTTCCCAGTTCTGCAGTCCAGTGGATATGTGAGAATCTTGGCTTTCATTTTTTAACACGGAACTTCTTGTTCTTAAGATGGTGGATTAGGGCCAAATAACCCCAAATGAAAGTATATTATTTATTACTGTTTGAAGATTGTTTGGTTTAAAAGCTGGTTTTATAATTTGGAGAGACTGGTTTCATATTTTCTGAAGGCTTGTGGTTGGCAATATTGCGTGGAACTTCTCCAACCTTGGGCATCTGTAGAGACACTGATGACAAAAGCAGTCTTTGTACTCCTCTGATCTTGGACACTGCTCTCAAATATAGCTGGCTGATACTTTTGTGGAAAAACAGTTTGGTTAACATTTTGATTTTTTCACCAAAGAAGAAGGGAATCTCTATCCCTATTTGTTTTTGCATTTTGCTTTTGCAACTTAAGCACAAAGAGGAAGGATATCCTGACTTTCCTACTCTTCAGTTAAAACAAAAGCAAACTGCCTGCTTTTCATTTTATTGCTTAAATGGTGGAATAACAAAACAACATTTGAAATGTTGTGGGAAGTTTGTTTTTCACCAAATGAGTAGAACACTTGTCCAGTGTTCCTTAAATCTCTGGACATTGCTGTTAACTGTTGGCATTAAGAGTCCAGGCTTCCAATTCTTCACACCACTAACAGCTGACAACCCAGGAAAAAGTAATGTACACCTTCTCCAGATAACCCAAAAGGTCTCCTTTTCTGTTCTTTGTAAAGCACAGTGCTTTGCTGAGGGACATTGCCCTCTGCAGCCTGTGCTTGCAAACAGCGATTCGCTGTTGGCCTCACTCTGGGGTCTGGAGTACCAGGGAAGCTTAGCTTATTTTGGTTACACTAGCTCTATTTAACCTAAGGTTTTTGTTATTGTTGTGAGGGGGTTTTTTGGTTGTTTGTCTGGTGGGTTGGTCGTTTTTTTATTTGAGGTTTTGGGGTTTTTTTAAAGAAAATGGCACAGAATGTGAAACAACTTAGCAAAAGTCAATAGACACTAGTTCTGCAGGTAAAAAAAAAAAAAAAAAAGAAAAAAATTAATTAGAGTTATGCCTGCCCACTTTTCTCAGGCAAAGATACTGTTGTCTGTTATGTGTGCAAGGAATTCGGGATCAGACTCAGTCATTAGCGCTAAACCCTGAGACACTAGCTGGTTAGGTAACCTGGCAGCAAAGAGTTGGAAACATCCAAACATGTCTCAAACATAACACAAAAGAGGTTGATTTACTGCTTTCCTTGCAGCCAGAGCTTGTTTCCATAGAAATAGCTTTGGGTTGCTTCCTGGTTTCATGAGTCCTTTATATACCTCTGGTACACTGTGTCGCAGCATAAGGGAAAAACATGTGGAGACCTGATTCATCTCTCACTTGTAATAACTTTACACTGGTGCTAATCAAGAAATGTGATTAAATTATTCCTGATCTGTAGAGCACTTCCTCTTAGTAGGCTAATATTGTTTATTTTCCTTTAAGGAGATGCACTGAAGTTATACTGCTTATAATCAGAAGAAATGAATGTAAATTTTTTACATTAAAACAACTTTTTTACAGTAAACTTTTTTACATTTTTGCATGTAAAAGTTTTACCATTTTAATAGTAACTTGGATCTATGTGATCCTATTATATTCAGAATAATTATGACAGAGCTAATTTTAGAAACAAGAATAAGCATCATTTTTCACTGCATTGTTTTTCTTTTCCCTTTTTACATAAATATGAAAGTTTTATTTCTCATCAAAATGCAATATTTAAAGTTATTTTAAAAAGAAAAACATGTTAATGTACAAGCATGTTGGTTTATTATGCATAAGTAATTATTTAATACAGAAATTTCAAATCAGCCCACTTGCAATGAGTTACCTAAACCTATAATATGTCACCTCAGGAAAGTTGTCAGAAATGCTAAATACAGCAGTCCCCTCTCAAAGAGGCCATGCCTTATCAACTTATAGAAGATGTCAGTATCTTATTTATTTCTAAGAAAACTAAGGCTATAATGACTAGAGAAATCAGGTATCAAGCTGATAAATATGTAAAATGATGGCTATAATTTCTTGATGGGCAGAATAATAAGGCACATACCAAAGTTAGACATTTCAGAGAGTCCAGGTCTTCTTATAATTACTTTGGATGAACTGTGTCCTATGCTAATAACAGACTATTGCTGGCAGATGAGACACTAATGATTTGCAGCATTCAGTGCCTCCAAATTCAAAATGTCTGTATTTCTTCTTTAGTGTGATTTTGTGTTGCTACATACTAAGGTTGCTAAGGACCCATGTGAAAGCACTTACACACATGCCTGTTTCCATTCCTACTTACTAGAGTTCTTAAGGATGTTCTTCAAATACTCTTAAAGTCAACTGGAATTGTGCATATACCTAAATAGTGAGATGAGTCTGAAAAGACAGACCTTACTGGGAGAGGAGATGGTTCAAAACTTAATGAAGTCAAGAAGAACATTTCAGTTTGAATTGGCTTAGGTAGTACATGTATAAGAAAAAAATTGTTGCTGCTTCAAGACAGCTCACCATCTGAAAATAAAAGAAAGCAAGCCAGATGGTTAGAAACTGATGGGTCAATGGACACAGCAAAGTAGATTTGCTGATATTCAACAGAAGCTTTCCTTATTTACATGGGTTATCAGGAAGAAAGCACAAAACTGAAATGAAAATAGAGAACAAAAAGGTATTGGTATCAATGTAGTTTTTAATCCATCCCACTTTAAATCACATTTTTTATCCCAGTTATTTATCTCTCTTCCTCTTCTTCTTGTACCTAATAGTAAAAGATGCATGACTGCAACAACTTTTCCCAGTTCCATCCTATACTTTTGCAGTATAATTTTTGCCCTATTGAATTTATGCTGCAGGCTCTAATTGTTTCTAAACCAAAGACACAGTGTCCATCTTCATCCCCAGTGTATCTGGCAGATTATTTCAGCACTTTTGATTAAACTCTTCTAAAATTTGTCTTCATGGCCAATTCTTTCCTCTACCAGTGCTCTTGTGAGTCTATGGACCTCTTCAGTGCATCCTTCACAGAAATTTCCTTATAATCTTCTCTCTGAGGTGGTCTCTTAGCGACAGATTTGCATTTGGGGCTATAGTAGCCAGGGTCCACCTGTGAGAACTACCAATGTTGTTATATTCAGCAGTATTTTTCCCACCTTATTCAAACATGGACTGCATTATAACTGAATTCTGGATATGTCTCACTTTTTCATACTTAATCACAGTGCAGCCTTCATAGCAAATAAACATTTAGTTACCATCTTTGTACTGTTCTATTTAGTTCTGCTTTCCAAAGTAAAATCATGGCCTTTCTGATGTTTCCTTATGGATTAGTTTTTAATTTTTAATTGCACATGTGCTAAAGGCTCCACTGATCAGCATGTTTTGTAAATAAGAAAGTTTGGTGCATTTTAGGCTATAAATAAGGGGAGGTCAAACTTATAACTGGTGCAGACCTGTACAATGAGAAAGTTTCCAGTTCTAGTCTATGTACTTAATTACTCAAGACACTGAAGAACTGTGGCATGTGCACCCGCCCAATGAAAACAGAGCTTCTTGGCTGCTGAAGTGTAGCAGCTCCTGATTGCCTTTGTTCTTGGGGCCTTCGACCAATGGAAACCACTATTGACCACAGATCAGATTTGGCCTGGGTATAAATGCAGTCCCCTGGGGAACCATTTTGAGCTTGTCCCCTGGAGCAGCACACTGTGGTTGAGGACTCTCACCCTGGGTCAGGACGCCACCCAAGGAAACTCCTTGAGGTGACTTGCGTCAGGACACTGCCCTGAGCAGGTCCTCAAGATTGAGAGCCCTCACTTGTTAGGTGAGTGATGGAGCGTTTTGGGTTGTCGTTAAACCCTAAGGAGTGGTGCTTTGTTCTGTGTTTTGGGTTGTCCTTAAACCCTAGGAAGTTGTTCTGTTCTCCTCTCACAGACATTCGAACCTGCAATTTGTGGAGAGTTGGTTAATTGTGTTGACAATAAATTTTTAATTTTTGGTGGTTGCTTGTTTATTTGAGAGCCTCTGTAACAAGAACAAACCCTCACCATATGACAGCTGTCCTGAATGTGGATATACGTACCATTTTAATTTTGTACAACAGCCAGGCGAGAGCAAACATATGACCTACTGCATTTTACACCAAAATGTTATCTTTAAAGTATAAAAAGAATATAATTAGAAAAAACAGAAAAGAGATGAATTTATAAGCAGAATTTGGAAGTCTCCAAATACAGCCTGTACATAACCTGAGGCACTCCAGGATTACCTGGAGCTTTTTGAAAACATAATGATAGTGCAAATATTTTGCCTGTGTCAGAAATAACAAGTCAAAGAAAAAAAACCTACTGCTTCAGAAAACAGAGTTGGAAGAGAAATTTTACTGTGCTCTGATAAAATAAAAATAATAAAACCCCTCCTCTTTCAGATATTTGGATTCTTGGTGATAATTGTGCTACAATTGGGAAGAATGTTGATGTGCAGCTTTGAAGGAATGTAATAACCTACAGTTTGGAAATCATAGTAATGAGAATATTTTTAAATGTGTATTTTCAATGATCCTACCACCATATGGAAGCTGACCAGTCATGCTGTGCTACATGAAGTAAAAGAGCATCAATATCACAAATGTGATTCCTTATAAGTGAAGTTAACGGAAACATGAGCTAGTCCTTTCTGAATAAGGACAAATAATTCCAAATAAAGGATAATGGTAGAAAATTCCTACCCTGTATTTCTGTCTTTGTATCCACTTACTGTGCACGGATAGTAGTTTCATGAGAATTACTCCCGCTTCTCTTTAGTTATTGTGCATTTGTTACTATACCTCGTGGTGCTTAACACGGCTAGAATGCCACTTGTATCAAAGTGTACTATACAAATTAATTTGTTGATATGTCTACAGTAAAGATTGATCTGTGAAATGGGATGTGAAACAGTGTTCTACCAAACTATTTGTTAAACATAAAACTCTGTCAGATTGGTGAATTTAAGACTATTTGAAAAATGTGGATTAATTCCTTTGTTAAACTACTAAACTTCTCAATCTCCTTTGTACTGGGAGAAATTAATCTCCTAGGCAATCATTAATCTAAGAATTATTAGGTTTACAGTTCATGTCTGATCATCCAAGCAAGGTGCCTGAGACAAATAACTGTATTTCCAGACCATTTGGTTGGTGAGGCATTCCTGACGTCAGGGCATTTCTGACTCTGAGATGCTTAGGTGTTTCAATATAAAGGTAGCACTAATGGTGATGGAACAATAGGCTTTGGGTTTACATACAAAAATAATATGGGAAAAAATGGAGATTCTGGCAATCAAAGTGGACCAAAAAAGGATAAACTTCTTCAATATCTCTAACAATGCACAGTATCTCTCTTCCGAAGTATCCACAAGTAAATATGACCTCATGTTTTTCTCAAGCAGAATATGTTGAGCAATTACGTATGTCATGCATGTGACTGTTGTTTGCTATTGCTGTTCAGGCAGCAGTTAAGCTATTGTTTTATGTTCACAATTTTTCTTTAAGCAGAAGTGAATTTTTCAGATGTCTGATGTCTGTCACTGAAAACATTCTATGTGCCTTTTAGGCACTATCGAGATGTAGCCCCAAACTAGCCATTTCCTAGTTTTTGTGATCTCTGTTGGATCATACTCAGTCCATCATACTTGCCCAACCATATTTTGAGAATAGAGTGGAGAGAGTTACTGTGGTTTGGGGAAGAATTTTGAAATGTGGTTGCATTCCACTTTGGGAAAAAAAATAGAAGCTTTGATGCGTTGATGAAAGGGAATATCACCCTTACTCCAAGGCAGTCTGTCTAGTGGGCTGCCCCCAGAAGAGATCACAGAAGCCCTGGTATTTCAAATTGCAGACAGTCTGGCAGACAGGTTTGCCAAGAAAGTAGGAAAACCTGACAGGCAGGTTTTATAAGACTCCTGTCCGGATTCCTTTATTTGAATTTTATCACAGTCTCTTTCCATGAAACTTTATCATTTTGATTAACTGGGAAATTATGAGGAAATAGAAATTTCATTCAAGTGTATTTTCAGTTAATGGAATTCATAGTTTATTCTTACTGTTCATACTTGCTGTAACATGATTTCAGTAAAATTCTGGTATCATGAACACTTAAACAAAGGGAAAATTAAGGAAATCTTCAAAAAAGAGTAAAAGTTGTGCTGAAACTTTAAGAAGCATTTTCCTATAAATGTGGAATGAAAATATTTGGGTACTGTTTTGATAGAAAGATAGCTACTGCCAATGCCTTAATATAAGACCAAATTTTGTCTTTGTGGTTATAAGAGTACCTGAAAGATGATATTTCATTGTAGGATGAAGATTCATTTTGTGAGATGTTCTGCAAATGAGGTTACTGCCTGGGATTGGAAAACACTGCTTGAAAATAAACAAATAGTAGGGAATGAAGCTATTTTAGGGTAATGGCTTCTGCTTTCTGCAGTCTTTGGGGAATACTTAGCAAGAAGGGAAAAATAAGTATGAAGAGCAAGACTGAGCAAGACTGAGTGCTGGGAAGGAAAAATGTTAATATACTAGCTGTACTGCAGTAAGCTTCTCAGACAGGGACTAAACCATTCTTCTGTTTGTTGCCACCAATAGCAGCAGCAGTAACCAAGTAACACAGACAAATTATGGAGATTCTTCTTTACTTTTCCCCACAGTGCACGCTCTTTGGGAACTCTCAGTTTTGAGAACTGGTTTAATTGCAGTCATTTCTAGCCTGCACAGCTATTGCATGAGCATAAGCAATGTGTAAAATGACTGGGATTCATTTATTTTCTTTGTGTAACAGTGGATCCTGATGTACATTTATTTTGTTTTTACAAGAAAAATAAGCCAAGTGGTTTGCAAAAGTCCAATAACAGGTGGTGGTTTTATTGCCATCTAATGCACATAATGGTAATAACCTATATTGATAGTCTAATATGGAAATATTGTTATGTCCTGTTAAAATGCAATAAATACAATGTTTTACAGACAAGTTAAAGAATTGCTTGGGAATATAATCATTATGTCCATATGCCAAAGCAAAGCAGGGGAAAGGGAAGGGGGAGACAATTTAGTTTTCAGGCAGTTCAGATAGATGGGCTGCCAAGAAGTTAGAATACTTAATTCACATAGAAATGTGTGCACATCCAAAGGCTTTGGAGCTGTAGAAGACACCTCATAAACCTCTGGACTTATTCTTCTTGGAGCACAACTTTCCAAGTTCTGGAGGAGACTTCCTTATGTGCTGGAGGGAAGGTCACCATAGTGTCTTGGAAGAAGGAGGTTGTTAAAGTTGACTGTTTCACAGTCTCTCTGGAAGAGTGAGATTAGCAGCAAGCAACCCACACAAGAAAATAAACACACAAATAAAAGCTCAGCTTTAATTAGAAAGGTGAATACTTTTAGAACAGTATTAAACAGAAATTCTTCCTCACTGACTAGCAGCATTTTCAGTGAAATTGTCTGTGTAGAAGCCAGCATCAATGGCAGGAACTGTGTCAGGTATACGCTCAGTGGAAGCTGCTTCTGCTTCTGACATTTCATGAAGGTTGGTTGGGTGCATGTATTTCAAGGTTGAGAAATTTTTTCTTCTTTCTACATGTTTTTAATTAGGGTAACATTTACTGGACCATGTCCTGAAGTCAGGGCTAAGCCATGATATGACCAATTGAACATGACATTCCCCGCACCCCAAGGTACTCTAACATTAATTAGAGCCATCAAAATGCATTATTATCCTGTTTGGTTATGATTTGCATGGATTTTATATTAACTTCAGAGACATTCTGGTTCTGAACACAAGCCTGTGTGTCAGGACTGGATCCATATCCGATTCAGGTGTAAATGGCTGTCAGGGGTGGTACCTGATGGGTACACTTTAGATGTGTATATATATATGAAATACCATCCCATTACTTTTTTTTGTTTTGTTTTAGACACAGGTTTTCCATCTCCTTTTAGTTACTATGAATCATTATGGAGATGCAGATAGAGATGCAGAATTTAATCATGATATATTTTACTGTTCTCACACCTTTTAATCTGAGAACCTGTCACTCACCTTTGTCTCCATGTGCTAATGCACAGCTGTAGCAAGGTCAAAAAAAATAATGAGAGCACAAGCATAGTAGTGTAAACTCTTTCTGTCATTTTAATTGGGACTAAAACCTCTAAAATACAGATACGAGATTTCTGTCTTTATTCCACACAAAAAGTTACTTCAGCAAACAATCTAGGAGAAGGGCTCAGTATTCCCAGGATCAATATTGTGGTTTTTTTTTTTTTTTTTATATATACATATATTTTAATTTCCCAACTTTTGCGTATCGTATCTGTGATTCAGAAGAGAAACTCAGAGGTTTTTGGTTTTCATCTTGTGTATAGAGCATGTAGTCCTTTTTAAAAATACTTGACAGCTGGCTGGCCTTCTACCTATACTCAATCAGGTCTTCACTAAAGAGTTGATATATCAGGAAGAAATTGGTCTGAACAGTGAAATTTCATCACTGCTTTCTTGTCAAGTCATATTTAAATTTTTAATTGTTTTTCACTTTTTGTCTTTCCTGTAAATAAATTACTAGCGAAGCCGTTTCATTTCCACTAGTTGAAAAAAAAGAAAACCAGATAACTACTGTTTCTGGCAATCTGGTTGTAACTGCACTTGAAGAAATATTACTGCAGATATTTTCAAGATTTGATGGTTTAAGCTTTAAGTAAGCTGCAGGTCTTCTGGAGATGCAGGAAGATGATTTTTCAAGGGCAATGAAGAGTTTCATACTGAGGATCTAAGCCTAATAAACCCGATAAACCATCTTTTCATTCAAACCATAGTTGATTCTGAGAACAAAGGCAGAATGATTAATGGAAAGGTAGATTTAGAAACCTATGCATAGAAGTAAAAACCAAAACCTCTAACAGATCAGTATGCTCAAATAGTGAAAACAAGGTATTATCTATCCTACTTTTAAAAGAACTGACTCATGAAAACAGTCCCCTACCAAGGCTACTCAACAAATACATTTAGTGTGGAGTAGTACCCTCTGATGCTCTATCAGTAATTAAAAAGGAGATTGGAGAAATTTATCTCAACAGTTGCAGAGCCAGTAGTGTGACCTCTGTACAGTTATAAAGCAAAGAATAATAAAGGACATGGATATTCATGTAGAATTGTATTAAATACAATCCAGATTTGTTAAAGGTAGATCATGCCTTTGATATGATCATCCTTTGATAAAAATCCCCTACTTTTCTAGACAGAAAAAATCAGTAAATCTCACCCTTTTTAAATACAATGACATAGGAAAAAAACCTTAATTATATTGGAAAAGCTTGTGATTAGGACAAGAATTATGAAGAAGACAAATTGAGTAAAAGAAAGATAAAGTTTTGTGTTGAAAGAACAATTTCAGGCTGGGGAAGGCTACTACTACTATCAGTGTTGCAAGTGATCTTTAAAGTACTCTGACACAAAAAGGAGGAGTGGGTGAAAAAAACATGGTACAAACCAATTTTTTTTTTTCTCTAAGTATCAAAGAAGGACAATTAGTCTGATAATTTGTACCCTATAAATTTACTATTTTTTTGATTCATGCCTGTTGCTTGCATTATGTTTTATTGTGCAATAAATTAATTTTATTTTCTTTAACTGCTAGATTTCATACGGACAAGCCATCCTCTAAACTTCAAAAGGAGTACTCACATCATTCAACCTGTGCATATATTTAAATATTTTTTTCAAAGAGTCCTTCACATTGCAGGAAATTTGTAGAACTTGTTATATATAATTGCTAATACCCAGAGTAATTACCTTCATATTTTCCTAATTCTGAGTCTTAAAGGATGAGTTAACAGTGATGTTTCATTCCTGAATTTCTTAGTTGTTGCTACTACAGATCCATGAAATTATTTAAACTACTTTCAGATCTATGAAATTATTTAAATGACTTTTTTGGTATTTAATAAACTGTACTGTTCTCTTGGAAGACACTTTATTTAATTAAAGAGTGAAAAGGACAAAACCAAGTTTTTTTAAAATTGCTTATCTTAGCATAAGTTTAAAAAAAAAAGAATAATGAGAAAACAAAAAAAAAAATCCTACCCAAAATCCCTGTAGCATGTCATAAATCATCAATGTAATAGAGTAATGTCATAAAGTTAGCAGCTATAAAAACTATTTAATGGGAGATGAAATGCATTTGAGACTCTGGGTTTTTCTCTGTCCCAAATATCACTGGAATTCTAGATAGCAATGGAATACTTGATAAAAGAGATGCAGAATTATAAAATTAGTATTGGAAAATGGATCTGTTTTTAATCTTTCCATCACCACTTCACAGAGAAGGATCTATTTTCAGAATCATAAAATCTTTGAATTATATAAAATGGACAGGATCTAGGGAGGTCTAGGCAGATCTACACTTCTGCTCAAAGCAAGTCCGGTTAGAGCCTAGTTAGGATTTGTCCAGAAAAGTCCTGAATATCTCCAAGGATGGAGACTTCACAGTGTCTCTGGGCAATGCTTTTCAGTATTTGACCATCCTCATGCTAATTCCTCCCCCTCCCTTCAAGTCAAAGTTTCCTATGTCCTAGTAAGGGCATTAAATAATAATGGCCCCTATATTTGTCCCTTAGTGATGACACTAGTAACCAACCAGACTTCGTATTGTTGATCACAACCCACTGGGCACAGTGATCCAGCCGGTTTTCTCAGGCTTTTCCATTTATCAAATTTGTATATCACCAATTTCCCTCTAAGGATACCATGGGACACTATGTCAAACACCTTACTTGAGTCAAGGTATACAACAATCAATGCTTTCCCACTTGTCCACAAAGCCAGCCATCTCTTTGCAGAATGCAATCAGTTTGGTCAGGCACTATTTGTTGTTGTCAAGTCTATGCTGGCTGTTCCCAATTGCCTTCTTGTGTTCACGAGCCTGGATGTGACATCCAGTAGGATTTGTTCCACAATTTTCCTGGAAATCTAGGTGAATCTGACTGGCTTTTAGCTCCCTAGATCTTCCTTGCCTTTTTTGAAGGTCAGCTTGTCTGGTTTTTTTGAGTCAGGAGTATGCTCCAATTACCATGACCTTTCAAAGATGATGGCTTAGGTTACCTATAAGGAATAAATTCTTTACTGTGAAGGTGGTGAGACACTGGAACAGGTTGCCCAGAGAAGTTGTGGATGCCCCCTCCCTGGAAGTGTTCAAGGCCAAGTTGGATGGGCCATGGCAGGGCAGGGTTGGAACTAGATGATCTTTCAAGTCCCTTCCAACCCAAACCATTCTATGATTCTATGACTCTGCTAGTAGGCTCAGGGACCTGGAAGGCCTGAGAGACTCATATCTGTGATAACAAAACCAATACAAAGTATTGAATACCTCAACTTTCTCAGTGTCCCTTATCACTAGGTCCCTTTCCCATTGAGCTGTAGGCACATGTTTTCCTCCACCTTCCTTCTATTGTTCATGCATATCTAGAAACTCATCTTGTTGCCCTTCACATCTCTTTCCAGTTCCAGCTCTAGCTCAACTTTGACTTTCTCATTTCCAACTTGTAGACATGAGCAATGTCTTTGTACTTCTCCTGGGTAGCCTGTCCTTTCCTCCACCCTCTGCGGACCTCACTTCTGCAACTGAGCTCAGTCAGGAGCTCCCTGTTCAGTCATTCTCTTTTTCTGCCCAACTTGCTCAACTTTGTACGCTTCATTTCCTTGAAGATCAATGACCAATTTTGAGAACATTTGAGCTCTTCAGAGAAGTATCCCATGTGTTCCCACCAAGTAGATCCCTGAGTAATCTGAAATCTACCCTCCTAAATCCCAGGGCTATGATTACACTATTTGTCTCAATCACTTGGTTGCAACTCTGCCCTTGACTTTCATGTCCCTGCATTTTGGCATCTAAACAGTTTGTATGTTGTTTCCAAATGTCTGGTAATATCGATACTAATAGAATACAACAGAGAAAGAATAAAGATAGATTGAAAAGCGTTAGTTTGGGCAATGAGAAGACAACAGTATTTTAGACTGGCGTCTTCCTGGATAGAGTCTATGTGAGCAATAATCTTAATGAAAATAAAGACTATATAGACATAGTCCAAGTATTACCAACTTTTTCCATCCCTGCCAAACTGTCACTGCATAAAGATTTACATAAGGCCAGGAACTGCCCAACCCACTGGAAAAGAATGAAAAAAGGTCTCTAGTGAAAGAGGACAATCAAGAAAGGACAAAGAAGAGAAAACACAAAGGAACTTTTGAGGAATCAGAACCAGCATATATATTTTTCATGAACTGACTAATTTAGGGAGTCAAGATGGGCCTATTGATCAAAGTCTGGCAATGTCACACAACTAATTTAAACTATTGCTTAAGAATTTTCACATTTCATGGTTTGACATGTATCCAAATGATAATTTTTTCAAGACTGCTTTTAAAACCATAACAAACCTATAATGATGTACTAAGCTTCATTCTCCAGGTTAAACCATATTTCAGTCACTATTATTTTGGTTAATTTTTTATTAACTTCATACTGCTCAGGTAGATTAAATATTTCTTGAGTTCACCTGAGAATAGGGTCATGGTAAAAGCGCAGAAATGTCTACTTGTACATCCAAACATATTGGATTTGAGAAAATAAATATCTAAAATGTAGCTTTTATGTTTATTTTTATTAATTAAATAGAATGAGTGTTTTCTTCTTGTACAGCTAAGTAGGATTTTAAAAATAACTATACTTTTCAAAACCAGTCAGCTTTTACTTGGATGGAGTTAGCTTTCAGATTTGATCTCTTTGGTTTAAAAGTTCATGATATCATTAACAAGTTATTTAGTATTTTTTGCATATGTACATATATTTCAAAAAGCTAAAAATAAGTGATAAAATTATTAAAATATTGATAATAACAAATAATTGTAAAGCACAATTTGATTTATGACCACTAGTATTTTTCAAAAGGATACTAGGACTATTGAATTTCAGACTTCAACTGTATATGACTCATCTAATTTCTTAGGTTTCCATTAAAAATTTGAAAGGTCATCAAGACAGTTTTTTAAAGAAATGGCTAGCTGCATACAAGAGCAATGTCAAACAGGAGAATAATCTGATTTGAAATAACAGCAGTATTTTCTATGTAAATAAGAACAGCCAACATTGGGAGTTTCAATGAAATGAATTCCTGCTACCTTCATTAACGGACTATTGCAACTATCCAAGCATACCGTTTTTGATCTAAATAGTCATGTTAACCTCAGTGACCCTAGAAAGTAATGAAATGAGGTGTTCAGTGGTTCTTTAAGTACTGGTATTTGCAAGAAACGTTAATGTTTTGACAACAAAGAATCTGTTAATACTCAGGCTAAAAAGATTAAATATGTTAGAATGAGATATCTCCTCTTGGCAGAAAGTACCGTTAGGACATGAGCTGTGCTTATCACAAAATCTGTGCTTTTGCTTAGTAGACTGTTTCAGGCCAGAAAACTAATGCTTATTCATGAAAGTAGACACAATAAGCCCCAAACATAACACCCAGAGATACTGGCCAGATAAGACAAAAAATAAATTTTCAAAAATCTGAACTTTGGTTTCTCAGAAAAAAATGGAAGATATTTAAAGCAATCCTAGTTTTGATTTTAGCAAGTCTCAGAATTTACAGCTGGAGTTTTTTCACAGTAAAGCCTTTGTTTGGCCTTTCCTCAGGCTTTGGCATCTAGAAGTACTGAACCTGGATTTACATCATTATTGATTTTGTATCTACAAAACCGAAGTACTATTTTTCCTTTGAAGGGATGCAGTCAGCATAAGTGCTTAGGGATATGGTGGTGTTGGGAACTGTCAGTGTTAGGTTAATGGTTGGACTGGATGATCTACAAGGTCTTTTCCAACCTTGATGATTCTGTGATTCTATGAATATTTTCAGATTTTTTTTTGGTCTGCTATTACCCCCAGAGGACCTTGAGTGGACTTTTTTCCCAACTCCCCTCCAGTAAATACTGAAAAACCACAAGCAAGCAAGGGAAAAAAAAAAAAAAAAAAAAAAAAAAAAGGAATACAAGTAATCTCTTCTCTGGGCCTGTGGATTAGCTCTAGAAAAAAGAAAATAGAGATGTGAGAGCAGGGTCAAATTGAAGGTTAAGGGTAAATCACAAACTGTCTTCATATGTGCTGAACTGAACATGGTTATGCCTTTCTCAGTGGAGAAATCTCTGTCCCTTTTGAGGGTAGAGAAAATCTTGATGATAGGAGACATTAGTGAGTCTCTCACACTGAGTCCTTTCTAGAATGCAAAAACACAGTCTGAGTCCACTGAAATTTTTCACTCATTTAAAAATATTTTAATGTTTAATGTTTTTACAGTCTGTAGCTTAGAATTTGAAATTCAAAAGCATTTTGAATGAGAAGTGAATTGTTCATTTTCTTTATCATTTTAACAAAAGTATGCTGCGTAGTAGAACGAACTTTGATGTCCCAACCTTTTTCCTAAAGTGCTAGTTTGGCTTAATTCACATTTTCTGATTCTCCTCTACCAAAAAAGTTTTGTTGAAATACATCTCTTCTAGTTCTGTTAAAGAGTCTTTTTCCATTAGTCCATAACAGGAGCTAGGAGGATAGTTAATGTCTGGAAAATCTTAAATGCAATGCAGCAACTGCCACAATTACTGCCAAAGCATAAACTGGGAAGTGCAACATTGTACTGGACTTTCTACATGGCTTTCAGTTTCATGTGGAGGCCTGTTGAAACAAAAATTTTATGTGTTAAACATAGAACAGTATTATGGGAATGGTGCAAACTCTGAATCCCACTAAGTCTAAAATAGGTCCTAGATTAGATTAGTGCATCCTAAATTAGCCATCCTAACTGGAGGAAGAATCACCATCTAGAAATATGTCTCCCTCTGCACTGGTTGTACAGGAATGACTAGAAAATCAAAATAAAAACAGTAAGCTGACTAAAACATTTACTGGAGTACTGAAATGTTTAAGCTAATTCTATGCTTTTAACTGCTTCAATAATAAAAATATTGGAAATATCAATATTAAAGTAGAATTTCAAAACTAAAATATTTTCAATTCAAAATGTCAAAATACAGTCACTTTTATAATCTCTCTGTTATGTTGGCTTCAACTAACTGGCAAATTTGATCTAAATTCAAGTTAGAATCACATAGGAATGTCTGTTTCAGAGTGAAAATTAATTGAAACTTCTTGATAAACTGTTGTAACTCTGAGGAGTACCTTGCTGGCAGGTCTGAGAAAGTGTGCCTGCATGATGACATGTGCTGGCTGGGCTTTTTCTGGTAGTGAGTCATAAACCCTCCTTATTGACTGAGAAAAAGGTAATGTTCCCTTCTGTACTATACTGTTTTAATAAATCTGCAATATTTTTAATTCATTTCTTTGAAGGTGTGACCACAATAGACAACTGGTCTTACATTTACCTTTAAATTTCTTAATAATTCCAGTCAAAAATACCAAGATTTCTAAAAAAACACAGTAAATAAAAAACTGAGAAATACAATAATCCATGGAAAAAAGAATAACGGTTCATTGAGAGAACCCATACTTTCTTCTAGTTTAAATTCAATGTTGAAATTCTAACAGCAGCGAAATTTTCAACATTATAAACCATCTTGTTTCCTCTGAGATAAACAAAGAAGTGAATGCTCAATTTACTTTGTCTTTCTCTCTTTCTTTCTTTCTTTCTTTCTTTCTTTCTTTCTTTCTTTCTTTCTTTCTTTCTTTCTTTCTTTCTTTCTTTCTTTCTTTCTTTCTTTCTTTCTTTCTTTCTTTCTTTCTTTCTTTCTCTTTCTCTCTTTCTTTCTCTCTTTCTTTCTTTCTTTCCAGATCAGTTGAAGAAGGCTACTATTACCTTTTACTCTGAACACCAAAATATCAGCAGCATTTGAGGCTGTAACAAGTATACTTTTTATCCTTATCTTGAACTACATGTAGAAATTCTGTCCTGTCCTTGAATGCATTGAGTTTTGGGGTTTTTTTTTTGTTTGTTTGGTTTTATTTTTGAGCTTTCTGTCCTGGGATACAAGCTTTAGTAATCTCAACTCACTGGAGCAGATACATCTTCTTTGAAACTCGTGTCTAAAAGTGGCAGTGCACTTGCAATGGTGACCTTCAACTGAGAGAGTGGGCAGGTGAAATGTCCAATGAAGATACTGGGTTTTTTCCAGAGAAATTAGATACAAACAGAAGGGAAGACTCTTCTGGATATTCTAGAAGCCACTGGAAACAGTGTTAGCCAAAGAAGTTGGCAGTTCAGGAAAGAAAAAACTGCTTTCTTTTTGCCTCACTGATAAAAAAAGTATGCATATAACTTCGGCAGAGAATGAAAAATGTCATTCATTGTAGCTTCAGAAACAGGGTCTCATGGCTCTCTGAGGATGTAGAAGGGTAAGGAAAGAGAATCTTCCTGCCTTGATTCACTTTGTTTTGCAGAGCTCCATTCAGTTAAAGATGTGTTATGTAAGGTGTTGAATCCCCTTAATGTGAAGGCCCAATCCATACAGCAAGGTGTCATGTAGCAAGATACCACATTTCTGTAACAACAAGGTTGTACCGGGTCTGGCTGAGCCAGAATTGGTTTTCCCCTGTAGCAGCCCCCATGGTGCTGTGTTTTATGTTGGGAGCTGGCAGGGTGTTGATAGCACACTGGTGTTGTGGCTACTGCTGAGTAGTGCTTACACAGCACCAAGGCTCTTTCTGACATTTCCCCCCCCCACAGTGGGACAGGGTGGGCAAGATCTTGGGAGGGGACACAACCAGGACAGCTGACCCGAACTGACCAAAGGGATATTCCAGACCATATGACGTCTGCTCAAGTATAAAGCTGGGGAAAAGGAGGAAGGGGGTGGGGTCACCCTTGGTCCTCCGAGGCAACCACTACGCATATTGGAGCCCTGCTTCCTGAGAAGGCCCGACATCGCCTGTTAAGGGGAAGTAGAGAATAAATCTGTTTTCTTTTTGCTTCCACGCGCAGACCTTTGCTTCACTTTGCTTATATTAAAACTGCTGTTGTTTTACCCACAAGGGTTGTTTTTTTTTTTCCTATCTTATTTTCTTTCCCCTCTTTGCCCTGTTGAGAAAAAAAGGGGAAGGGGGGGGAAGTGATAGAGCGACTTGGTGGGTACCTGGCATTTAGCCAAGGTCAAACCACCACAAAGGTCCAGTAAAATCCTTGCTTAAAGAAGCTATTTTGTTTTAATTTGTTATAATGTGGAAGTAATCTCAGGCCCTAATTACAGTGCCTTACACATACAGATGATTGAATGACATTTTCTTAAACTGGAAAAATAACAATGAAATAGAATGGGAAATCTAATACAAATTTCATCAGTTTTAGTTAAGACTGTCTAGTAAGATGCTTCTGTAGATGTAGGAAAGTCATGTAGAAGAGTTAGTGCTTTAGTTCTGAGAACTGAATATGGAGTATAAGCACCAAGCTATTGCTTACCTTAATCTCAGTGTATACACTTTTTTAAAAAATAAAACATTTTTAAGGCTCTTTTTATTCTATGTCAATTAAGTTTACAGCAATTAAACAAATTATATTTTGAAATTTCATTACTTTTCATGAAACAATATGGAGTTAGGTTGTTTTTTTTTTCTTTTCCACCTAGATCTACTAGTATTTGCTACTTTAATGAAATTTAGCCCCCTTTCACAACTATGAAAAACAACTGCATTGCTATGGGTACAGTTTGAGGTTTTTTTCCACTCTCTTCCTGTGTCAAGCAGAGAACAGATGGCATGGTGGGAGGCCTTAGTGTATTGTTAAAAAAAAAAAAAACAACAACAAAAAAAGCTCTTTTCTCTCTTTTTCAACAAGTAGGAATCTGAAAGATTCAGAAAACTACTATTGTTTCTCAGCACCTCTGCAATTCCTTCATCAGTATCTTAGGCAATCATTGAAAAATGCAATTAGGCTTCACATCTTTAATGAATATGAGCCAAATATCCTTAGATACCACAATCAGTGTCAAACCAACCAAGAAAACATCTGTGGTTTATGTGTTTATTTTTATGTATTAAGCAAAGATTAGGAAGAAAAATTCTGTTTACTCTGTTTTGATTTTGAACTTGCTATTTTTAATAAAGCTGACCCATTTCAGGTACAAACCAAGCTGGTTTGAAATATGCATGTTATTTTTTTCTGTTTTGATATAAGGCTATGATTAAATACAAGCATTTTCAGTTATGTCAGTTTTGTTCTCTGGTTCTATAGAAAGCTACTAAGTCCCATATAACATTAAGGAGTAGAGTGCAAGCACATGAAAGCTGATTTATTATTATAAAAATATTTTGTTCACGTTCTTTTACTTTTTTATTCTACTGAAATTTTTATCAAGGTACATTTCTGCAAAATATATGTCAAAACACTTTCAATACTGTTAAACAGCTCTTTAAATTGAAAAAAACCCCCACGAGTAATCACAGGAAGTTATATTGAAAGCAATTTGCAATGAATCTGCTCTTGTCAGCCCAAGAGATTTTAAAGGAAGTTGTCTTCCTCGGGTTATATTTAAAATCATTAATTTAATATAAGTTGGAAAAAACAATATCTTCATCCCTTTGCCTATTAATTGTTATTTCCTTGATTCTGGCGTTGCACAAAAAAATTGTAATCAATTGGCAGCAGTGCTTTGCCTAAAATATTAAATTACCCCTATTGCTTTTCTACTAATTTATCATTCAGACAGTTGTGACAATGCACTTTGTTTTCATGTAGGACAGGTAACCTCACTGCAGCTTGGACACACTTCCAATCTCCAGTTTATGGCCTGGATTCAGCAAAACAAACACATAGTTTAATAATCATAGAATCAGAAAAATGTTAGTTTGTGTTTTCTGCTATGCTTGTGCTTTAGGATTCTGCTGGATCAGCTATGGAGAAATGGAAATTACTCATGGGTATCTGCTTTCTCTGCAAAATATGAATGATGATTGCTTGCCAAATGTTATGATTATAGCATAAACAACAAACAACCCCCTTATACAAATTAGCTATTCTACTTTTAATTTTTTTAATTTTTTTTTTACAATCTCAATTTCTTTTTTTTTACACAACCATATCTGTTATAATTCTGGTAGACAGTTTGGACACTGCAAAATGAGCCTTTAAATGCTTGGGGAGGGACAGTCTAGTTGTTTTATTTAGTTAGTTATTCAGTTATTTACTGTTATTACTATTACTATTATCGCTCTTACTATTGTTACTCTGAAAGGTTTTTTATATCTATGCAATTAAAAGTTTCCTGTGAGATCACCAATGAATTATGGTTCTCAGATTGTTCTCTTCTTACATATGTAGAATTTCCATGTTATTAAGTATATTGAAGTAAGGGTGTTGTCAGGTCCTATAAATCTTTATACCTAGCATATAAATGCATTATGATTACAAAAAATTTCATGATCTTGAAAATGGTTCTTTAATCCCCACTTTGGGTATCCTAGTTCTTGGAAGTGCACACTGAGCCCATGGGCCATGGCACTGAAAGCAGTCTCAGGGAAAATACAGACCAGTTTCACTCAAAAAAGTGGATTTTTTTGAGCTGAGTTTTGGTACAGCCCTGGAATCTCCTGAACTTGTAAAAGATCTGGCTTCATTCTGAGATCCTGGCAGAGCTGTAAGGGAGGGTCAAGGGTGCCAGGAGTTGGGGAGAGACAGGTTATGGCCAGCACCAGCAATCAGGTAACATCCAAGCAGTGTCCATGCTAGAGAACGAGCAGGCTTTGTAGGAAGCAGGAGGTAGTCCTGGTCCATAAACACACATGCACACAGTGATTTTAGGTTAATATATCTAATGCCACAGGTTAGGTAAATATAACCTCAACAACCTGTCCTAGACAGCTGTCCAGGAAAATGGAATTAAAACTTGTGACTCTTACAGAGCAGAAAATTTACTTCATAAAACACAGGAACTATGAGCCTTACCTGCTTTAGATACTATTTGACTGCTCTTGAAAATGGCCTACAACTGAAGTGATAGATACTAAACATACTATGCAGGAAAACTGTCACAGGGAAAGGGACTAGAAATCCCAGCATCTAGATCCTAACTCCACTGACCTTTAGATGCATTAGAAACCACTGCCTCACACCAAGCAAGAAACACTGATTTCAGATCTCCACAGGGTGTGGGAACGTCTTCATCATACGGGTATGGTCAACCTTAGGTCTAGGAAAGAAAAAAATAAAGCTTGGAAAACCCTCTCTGAGCTGTCAGCTCCCATATGTATGCCATGGCAGTAGCCAAGGAGGCTGCCTAAGTACACTCATTTTTTACAAATATTTAGACTTCTCTCTGCTGTGCAGTGTTCTCATCAAGTCATGTGAGCTGTCACCTGCAGGTACAAAGCATAATGAGAAATCTTTACAAAGACCAGCAGTCAGTTCAAAGAACTTGGATTCAAGCTCAGTAAAAAGCAGGGGAGTCAACTCGTATTAGTGTCCTCAAGTACCTGCTAACATGAGAGGAAAGGGCTTATTAATGGAAAATTATGAGCTTGGCAGGGATTTATGGGTTGGCTGCCTTGTAATAGGGACCTGCTAGGCATTCAACTTCGCCTGGTTCATAAACAGAGCTAATATGAGCCAGATAATGTTTCACACTGGAAAAGGTGATATGTTGCTCCTTCACAGTACACTCCTTTCAGGTTCCAGTAGAAACTCTGACTCATGGAGTCTTCTAGAAATTTTTAAAACTCTCCCAGAAATTGGTGAATAATGCTTCTTTTCAACCTCTAACCTAGAAGTCATCAACTGAAGCAAAAGTTTTCTATATGTAGAGTTACTTCAAACAAAAAAACTTGAGAAAAATCATGTCCTTGGTTTCCATCATCATCCCAAAGGAAAATAAATAAATAAATGAATGAACAATCTTACACATATGCTGCATTCCCAACAGTTCAGTCTAAGCTTGTAAGAGATTTGTGAGCACAAACAAAAGGCAAAGAGATTTTCTGTTTTCTACCCCCAGGAAATACAACTCCTCCCTGAAAAACAAAACATAACAACATAACAACATAACAAAAATAACAACAACAAAAAAGTGAACAAAATGAGGAACAAGACACTTGGGTTTGAAATCAGGTACAATTTTGATACTCTAACATGTAACTGATAAAACCCCCCAAACTAGTGATGCACCTACAAATTCTTTGAGATCTGATTTCATGCTCTAAGATCCTATGGGAATCAATAGCCTCTGTGTATCAAATGCTGTAATATTTACTAGAGAAATTAGATCTGCAGATTCATCAAAAGTGGAAACAATTCTTAGTTTAATTAAACATGGTGTGTGCTGGGGAAGAATCCAGGTATGCTTTAGTTCATTGTGATGGAACCCTTATCTAAGCTGAATCCATTGGGAACTTCTATAATACAATATTACTATCTACAAATAAATTCCTAAATTCTGCTTTAGATATTTCTTTAGAAATTATTTATGCATTCAGGTACTTTAATCTTAATATTAGTTTATTCTGAAGCTATTTTGGCTAGATGATGTATAAACACTTTTTA
This sequence comes from Strix uralensis, assembly GCF_047716275.1. Classification (NCBI taxonomy): domain Eukaryota; kingdom Metazoa; phylum Chordata; class Aves; order Strigiformes; family Strigidae; genus Strix; species Strix uralensis. The sequence continues at coordinate 158,373,760 of NC_133972.1, read as the reverse complement.
TTAATTAAACATATTTTATTAATGTTTTCCACTTAATATGCCTTTTTTCAATAAAGCCTGATTGATCATGATGGAAAACTTTCCTTGGAAAGAAATCAATGTTTTAGTTTTCCAGGTCAAAAAACTTTTTATTTTGGAATATAAACTTCTTGTCTTTCCAACTTTTTTTTTTTTTTTTTTTTTTTTAAATTACCAGATACTTGTAAAATCTATCATTAGACATTTCCTTTGCCGTGTAATTTGCTTAGGAACCTGGAACCTTGTTTATAACATCTTCTGTAATACTTTAAAGCACTGAAAAAACAATAAAGGCCATTTAGTAGTTAGTTGGTGTAAGTTAAGGGTATTTTATCTGATAAATCCTTGTCATGCATGTATATATAAATCAAATCCTTTTCCAGATGTTAAATTATAACAAAGGGAACAGCTGAGACTGATTTTGGATTCTGCAGGAGCTAAAGACAAAAACTTTTCATGAGAGAGGAGAGTTGAAGAGGCAGAAGAGAAATTCAGGATAGCTCCCTAAAGTAAAAACTTCCTTAACTTCCCCTCAAAAGATAGGATCTCCATTTCCCTAATAGCCTTTTGTGTACCTATTCTCATTCAAATTATTGTTTACATGATTAGAAGTGCCCGCTGTCCTCCAGAGAGGTGCTCACCAGCTACACAGCTTCCCTGTGTCTGATCCTAAATGCCTTATTTTACGTAGTCCAGGAACAGGTTTGCTGGTTTATCTCTCAACTCTGAAGGGAATGTGGGTACCCAATAGCATATGGAAGACTCATATACTCTGCTTCTGTTTTGAAGGTGGCAAAGCTGACTACTAATTAGTGATGATAGAAGTATAAAGGCTCTACGTTGCGTGGTTGAAATGAATATCATGACAGGCATCATGCATGCAGTGAATCACGTGCCATGTAACTATTCAACTCAGCAGCATGTATACCTCTAGCCTGAGTTGTATGAGACTCAGTTGTGTGATATTCAGCTAGTTGCTAAGAATTTCCATTTTATTTACTTGACAGATTCATTCATTCTTCAGCAGAAAGGCCATGTTGTTCTATTTTATAAGCCTCATCACCCCAGTGTTACAGGAACTGGGATAAAGGAAGGAGTTATCCACAATTCTTGCATAAATACATTTGGAATCAGGTCTCCAAGCATTGGATCAGCCACTGAGCTGAAGGATAATGTTAAAGGATGAGGCTATAAAGCCTGGGGACAGCCATAGTGGAAAATGACATGAAAGAGCTGCTGCTTGCAAGCATTCAGCAGGAAAAAGTTCTGGATACTGTGCACAATATGACACTAAGAAAACTGTGAAAAAGCTAGAATGCCAGGATATCCTTATCTGCCATATAGACTAGAAACTGTATTTCTTTGAGACTGTGGAGAAAAAAAAAAAAAAAAAAGCCCAAATAACTCAAACCCCAACATATTTTGATCACTTTCTATATTATGTGCAAACCAAAGGCATTATGAACATTGACATAAAGTGTTTTGCCAAGCTTTATTTGCAGTGCCTTTGCAATGGCTATATAGAAAATATTCCTTATTTCTCCTCACTTCTCTGTTTAGTTTGGTTGGATATGAAGAAGTAGCAGTGACACTGCACCAGTTTATTGCTACTAGTTTGGACTCAAAGTCAATATGACATCTGATGAGGTTTAATTCACTTAGTGACTTAGATGGGAAAAATCCAGGCTGCACACTTCTGTAGAACTGGAAACACCAAAGACAGCTCAGTACTCAATGCAAGGAATATTATTATAAGCATCAAAGAAGAAAGGAATATTACAGTTGAATTTCTAATCAGGATACATGATAACACAGCCTTGGTTTTCTATATTGGTAATCTAAAATGATTTTTCTTAGCATGATCTTGGTTCCTTGAATGACTTACTCTTTTCCACTTTGTATATTAATCACACACATTTCTTGTGACAGATCTGTCTCTTAGTACAGATAAATGATCAGGGACCTTCTGCTCTGGTTATTGTGCTTTTCACTGGCAAATAATTATTTCGGTTGACTAGTATAAAAGAAGTATTTCTTTAAAACTGTGATGCGTTATATGCTCACAGCATGATCATTAGGACATCAGCCCTTAGTGTGCCATGTGCTATGAAGAGAGCTGCATGAAAATGAAATTTTTCTCCCTTTCCCATCTATTTAAATTGCAATTGGAACTGCCTGTTCTGCTGGAAAGCCGTCTGTCTTCCAGCATCCTACTTGTAAGCTGTGGAACTTGTGTCTAATTTCAGGCATTGTTTAAATTAGGAACAGCGTTACCCAAGGCACCTTTTCTGTCAGAGGAAGGTACAGGAATTCCAAAAGGTAATTCAACCCACTTAAGAACTGAATCACGTTCTGGAGGTATAGACAGCCCAGAGCAGCAGTGCATCTGACTTAGACTTCTCAGTTAGATGCCTCAAGTTAAATGGATGGGATAGAGGCTACAGTGTGCAAACAAGACATAGGCTGCTGTGAAACGGATCATGAAAGCAAAGCTTGGAAAATGACAGACAAAGAAAAAAACCCAGTGTGACTGACTATAGTACACTGAGTAACGTGTTGGGGGAGAAAACAGGGAAATGAAAAAGAGAATTACACAACTGTGAAGATATTCACACTTGAACATGAACCATGGCACCTGGAGAGGAGTCCATGTGTGTTTGTGCATGCCTGAACAAGAACCTTAGTACTTGGTAAAGTTTGGCTTAGTGGAGGAAAAAGTGACATAGATGTCTCCAAAAGTGTTTGGAGGAAAGAAAAAGATCAAAATGGAACACGATAACAGATGGGCGGGCTGTTTGTCCAACACCATAATGCACATCTAATTCCAAAAGGAAAATTCTAAAACATTTTAAGGGGAAAAAGATTACTTTAGTCTCCAAAGAGAAGAGAAAATTTCTGAAGTGACAAGATCCTCTTCTCTAAAGGTAAATGTTTTCTTTTTTGAAACGTTAACAGCATATAGATTATCCTATGTAATACAAGGAGAAAAGTTTGTCCCTTTATCTGATAGTACTTTGAAATTCCTAGTATAAAATCCAATTGAGATCCCACATTGAGGATGATGAGAGTCATATACAAACAGTATAATCATAATTTGCTAATAATTGCATAAAAGATTTAGACAACTCTCCCCCAGCAACAACAAACAAACCCAAGATATACCACTCCCAGTCTGGATACAGTAAAAGGCCACTCATAAAACACATCTTTACCCTTTTAAAAGTGGTTGTGCCAGCATATTACTGCAAACAAGGATAAAAACTTAGAACTTTAATTGACCTCTAGCCAGGTTCACACCCAGAGAACTTCAAGACATTAGAAAAGAGTTGTCCACTCATGAATTCCAAGAATTCTCAGTTACACCAGCTAAAGGCAAAAAAGCAACCCAAAGTACAAGTACTAGCCAATGCCTCGCTAACAGTGATTTGGTAGGAGGTTACTTTGGGGACTGGTCTTTCAAACCTTCCCTGAAACAGCTGGGTCCTGTTGCGGAGAAGTTACTTGATTAACAAGACCCCTGCTTCAATCCAGGATAACAATTTGTATGTGTCTATGACACCTCCCACTGAAGTGCCTCTTTCAGTCTACATCCTTTCATGAGGGAGTCTGATGTTATTAGTTAACATTTCTACCTGCAGCCAGATGTCTTCATTTAAAAGCCTCTGTAGGATTCTTTCTTTCTTTCATTCCTACCCTCAACTCTTGATTTTCCCCTGGCTGTCAGCATGTTTTGGCCCAGAATTGCCCTCCTCTTTCTTTTTTTCTAATGTCTTCTCTAGTTGTCTCTCCATTTGCTACTTTCCCCGTTTTGAAAATAATCTATCAACACCTTTATCCCTCCTCTGTGAACTACTTTTCCACGTTCATTTGTTCCCACAGCAGCAAGAATAACAAAATGAAAATAATGATTTGTAAAAATCCACAGAATGCTGTCAAATGAACAGTAAAATTCATACAAATAGGTAATTTGGCCTGTTTTTGATAAATGAATCCCAGATTTTTCCTCTGACATGCACAGGCACATGATTTCCTCTACTTGCCAAGGCTGACCATTAGAATGAATTTTTAAAAACTGTAGGAAGTCAGTAATTTGAGAATGAAATAGAAATTAAACGAGTTGCATTTCAACTCTGACCTTCACTCCTGTGTGCAAATCACAGTCCTGAGAAGATAAACATCAGTGAAAATGGGGCAGAGTTTGTGAAATTATTTATACAGTGGGTTACTCCTCCTACAGACATAGGGACCCAAAGAATCTGTGAAACACAATAACATGCCAAATAATATAGAGAGCTTACACATTCAGGAAAAAAAAAAAAAAAAAAAAAAAAAGATTGATCTAATAGCTCTGAGAAAATAATCAAGAAATAGACTGATAGGATGTCAAAAGTGAAGTCCCATGACGGAAGGTGACTGAAAGCTACAAACTACTTTGGAAAATGAAGATGGTCATGTATCAGTGACCAGTGTTGGTCAAAAACCAGTTCTGGATCACTGTCATAAAAGTTGATTTGTGTGATCCTATATAATTTTCCTTCAAATCCAATTAATTAGTAGTCAATATTTTTGAAGTGGCAATAAATTAGAATTTTCTTCAAAACTATAGCAATAAAAACATTTTTGAACAATGCATGAACAAGGGATAATGTGAAGTGACTAAAAAAATGAGCACAACTATTAAAATAACATCACTGAGAAACATGGAAACATATTTTCTCTGGGAATAATTTCCCTGACTTCCATTTCATATCAAATCTCCTGGTGATCACTTGTAAATGTTAGTTCTTGTTATAAAAGTATATCTAAATCCCTATGCCTTTAAAAACAACTTGTTAAGGTGGCTTAGCTATAACAATACAGAACACACACATTAGGAGAGTGACATCATACTTGAAATAACTTGGAGTAGCTCAGTTTGTCTTCACTACAATGGACACCATACTACAGCTCAGGATACTTGATAAAGACATTACTTAGGATATCGCTGCTTTTATGTTAAACTAGTTACAACAGAAAGCTCTGTTCATAAAAATTACCTAATTATCAACCAATTTAGAGAAAACCATTGGCTTATTGTTCACTACATGTATCTGGCCTTTTGTCAAATGTGAAGCATTCTAAATTAGACAGAAAAGAGTGTTATACCAAAGATGATGTCAAATGTTTCATAATTCTCTCAAACTGACATTTTATCACTTACATGTCATATATTAGAGCTGTCACTTCGACTCTGTTAAGCTGACACATTTTGCTGCATTTTTCATTAAATTCTTAAGTCACAAACAACCAGGAGTTATCAGGCATTAAAACTGTCTTTAGTTCAGAACTAAATAATTCCAGTTGCTGGTCCAGCACTAAACAAGTACAACATTTGTGTAAAGGCAAGAGAACTTTCTGCTGCCAAGGTGACTCGCAATCTTCTAATTCTGAGAAAATGGAAGTTAGCTGTACATGAATGACAGTTCCATTCTACATTATAGTTTCATGATTGATCACATTTCTTATCACACTTGTAAAATATAAATAATCTTAAATGAAAATATTTGGAAATCTGAGTGTATGAGCTCAATCTACATTTAGCCGACAAAATTACTTTAATTTAAAAATTACAAGCAGCCAACACCTCCCATTGATTTACATGAATAACTCATATAATAAACCCATTACAGTAAGGTTGCTGTGATATAGTGCATATTCTTTGCCTTAGTCTTTTTTAATATAGATGAGATTACTGAAAATGTAGCTCAAAGAGCCCCAGAAAGCTCTGATTGTGTAGATTTGTTATCATAGTATGTTGCAGGCCTCTGAGGAGATACAAGCTTGAGTCCTGAGAGCAATGTTTCTCTACTAACTGTGCGAAGATGCCTACCCTTTTTCTGGTTCCAGAGTTTGTTTTTTGCTCATAACTCTGCTCTGAACAATATTGTGCATTGCAGACATGTCCTAATAGTCAACAGAACATGTGATAACTGCACAGGGCCTTGAATATCCTTATGTCCTTAGAAACTCACAGGCACACCTTTAACCTTCACCACACACTCTGCCAACCCTTAGGTAGTCCATGTTATTCTGTAATCAGCTGACAACAGACATATACTTTTTAACTGAAATATTGCAAATGCCATAAAATCCTTTATGATACATACATGTCTGTTTGGGGACTTGCTTTTTTCTTCTGTGAATTATTTTTTTCATTTACTTGTTGGACAAAGAACATATGCCCACTCCGAACATACGGAACGTCATAAAAAGACAAGAGGAGCTGCAGTGACACACACCCCCAAGTCCATCTAACTACACTATCTATGACAATGTATGCAGATAAATATGGAAGATTACAAGAGTGCACTGAACCTACACAATACTTGCACATACTTTTCCAGAGCCTTATGTGCAGTCAACTCCCTCTGGATTTCTTTTCTGTGAACTTGCTTAGTCTAGACTCCCCATGTAGCCATATATACTTCCAAAGAAATGCATGTTTCCCATTTGAAAGAATAGTTCTTATTTACTGAATTAAACTTTACTTGTGGTTTTTTTTGCACTGTGGCCTGTTCTCATATTCTACATCTATGATTCCACTAACCTCAGCATAGCTCTATTGAATAATCTTATGGTGACAACTCACAGGATCTAAAATATAATTTTGAGGCCCAAGCCATAATTCACACAGTTCTGAGATAGCTCTACCTTTATGTGGATCAAAATTAATTGAAAGACAGAAAATAGCTGTTAACATGAGTTTGAAAAACTCAATATTTAGAATATTTTTCAGAGGAGTCACAAAGCAATATGAATGTTCTGTTTTGGCTTTACTTACTCTCCATTATTTGTATATATTTCATATTTTACAGAGATAATTACTTCAATATTTCTCTTTTAAACTGTAAGCTGTTTATAGCTTCACTAGAGTTTATAATGGCAAAAAAAACCCCAAAAACAGAGAAAGGGGGAATTTCATAAAGAAGACAGAATGGAATATATATATTGGAATCCCTTTCTGGCATTAAAGTTTCCTTTGGGATGCCAGACAAGTCACGTAGAACCAGACCCACAAAACCGCATAGGTAACACTGGCACATTTTAAGTGTCCAAACCTAATAATTAGAAGAAAACCTCCCTCATGCTGAGCTCAACTCATAACAGCTTATGGAACATATGAAAATATGCTGAAATACTTTTATGTTCACTCAGCTTGTTGCAGTTTCTCACATTTTTATTTAACCATTTATAATAGGAGATAATGAGTGAGATCCTTACTTGCACTGGAAACCAAAGGGACTACAGGATATGTGCATATACATATCTGACCTAGACTTGAATGGTTATCAGTTTTGAAATATACCATTTATACCTAAATATATTTCAGAGAAATGTGTTGGATATAACACTGGCGCCTCATCCATCAGACATTAACTTGTAGGAATTAACCTTCCTTGGAACAGGCATCAAAGAAAAGATTAAAATAAACACAATTTGAAAAGGGAGCAGGAGAGAGAAATGTTTGGAATAAGAGGCAAAGGAGAGATGTTTCCTGGATATCAGAAGGAAAGGTAGTCAGCTGCTCTGTTATCTGACAGATTTGCTAAGATGACAACCTGACTTGAGAACTTAATATGTAAGTGAGCAACAGATTCAGGTTCCCTTTATAAAAGCTGTCTTGTTTAACTATAACTGTTCTTTGCTGCCTATCTCCTGTAAAGATTTTAAATGTCCCTTTCAGAAATGATTCAGATCTCTATAAAAGGGCCATTGGTGACAAGTTAAAGTGTTGGCACTTTCAGGCCCAGGCTCAAAGTTGAGGAGTCCAAGGCCAGGATTATGCCACACATTTGCTGGAAGGATCACCCAGGTGAGATCTGGAACTTAAAAAAAAAAATGTTTTTGCATAGACATGAGTAGACTATATGTAGATTTAAGACAACATTAATGAGGACTTTAAGAGTAGGATATTAAATATAAGATAAACTGTCATGTTTCATACCAAGTACATCACTGTTTATTAATATACATTCCTGGCACGGATAGAAAAGGTCAGCATCAAAATCATTATTTTTCTAGTATCTATTTGGTACACATGTTGCTGTTTGACAGTGATATGCTTTGTGGGTAATTAGTGATGTAACTAACTGCTACTGTGGAATTTGTTTATAAGTATAGCAAAAACCCCTAAAGTAATATTACAAAACAGCTCTGGATGGTGTTCATATGATACACAGGGTTAAACATCAAAATTCTTCCTCAGTTTCTGCTCAGGTCAGGGACTGGTGTTGAAAGAAGAGAGACTTATGCTTATTATTTAGGAATTGCATCATGTAGCGACACTGACTGTTCAAAGACTTGGGAATGTAAAGATTATAGGAATCAGATTCACAGCAGCCCCTACTATGATCAGGGTGTTACTTAGACGAGGCTGTCAGAAGTGCCAATGAAAACCTCTCCTGCCATTTAACTTGCCTCCAATTAGATGGGTAAGTTAAGTGAGCTCCAACGTGGAGTGTATCCCCATGTGCCAGCTAGTTCAATGAACATTGTTGTCACATGCAATGGAATAAACAGGGCTGGCCCCTTCTGTGTGAACTGCAGAATGAATATGTAGATTTGGAGCAAATCAGTGATTTGAATGTGGACCTTCTATTTCTCAAGAAGCTTCCCTAAACTCTGGGTTATCAGTTACTTACACATGTTGTTCTGAAAAGCTGTTTGGAAAATACTTGCTAGCTCAAGCCCTTCTGTCATGATATTTAGGAGAATACTTGGTTTCAAAATGCCATCAACACTTAGTTTTGCAGTAACTGTATGCAGCTCTTGGCACTTACGCTTCCAGTGAGGTAACTTCCACATGAAGAAACCATGACTCAGTTTATTTACTCTGGGGTGTATAAGTTCTGTCCCATCTAGAAACGAGAAAAAGCTTTCTGGTCATGTGAATTTTGAACAAAGGTATCGTTAGTGAAGCGCATAAATATGTGTCTACATTCTGTGGTGAACCCTACCATGAGCCACCCCCAAGCTGCCAGGGAGAGAAGCTAGTGAATCCATACAGTACAATGCAGAACCAAGGAGAACAAGTCATCCTGGGTGTGTAGCTATATTCGTATGGTGCTGTTATTAATTAAGAATGCCCTGTCCTCTTTTCATGACTTCCAGACTTACTTGACATTGCTGTCTTTAGACCATGATCCCAGACTTATTTTGCGGGGAGCGTGTTAAAATGTATCTACACACCTGATATAGATTCTGCCCTGTATAATTTCATAGATCCAATTCTTCACCTTATGTATTATTTAAATACATGACTTATTTTACAGCCCTTTTAACAACTCCATACTAGTTACAGAAATGAGGACCATACTCCCAGTTCCTTTAAAACTAAAGAAATGAGCAGGAAAAAAGAACCATTATAATTTTGGAGCATTTAAAATGTTAGTAAAAAAAAATAAATAAATGCATATCAATGAAAACATTACACTATTATCTACTTTTTTGTCTTCTGGATGACACCCACACAAAATATTGACAGTAATGTAATTAGCAACAGAATTAATTTCTAAGAGTATTTTACAGGCATAGAAAATGTTATCCTTCATTGCAAGCTGAGAAGACAGAATGGCAGAAGACAGTGAAACTGCAGGTCAAGGTTTTGCCCTTTAATTTCAGACCACATGCCTTTATGCAAGTCTGCTTTAAAACCAGTGCAAGTGAGACAGATTGACAGTCACAAGATTACACCATTTTTAAATGCCTGTGTACATATCTATTATGTTTGTCCTGTTTAACCATAATACAAAAGTGCAACTGTACTAGTCAAGAGTACCTTAAAGCACAGCGTTGTAAACTGTAATATTCTGGAGCTATAGAATATTGAAATACTTCTTCTGGTCAACTTCATATCATTTAAGGACAGCTGCAGAGTTCTGATCCAGAGTTGGGTCTGAATTAAAGGGTCTTCAGATTTGATTTTCCAGTTCAGTGCTTTTCCTAATTATAACTCAATAAATAGCACCAATTGTCATACTCCAGTAGTATCCATGAGAGTTTCACCAAATGAACAGGATGGTATTCTCTGTGTCACAGACTAAAACAAGACAGAGCTATCTGAAAGGGTCATTTGTTGCATATTGCAATGCAGAGTAAAACTTTGAGTTTTGAAGGGCTATTTATATGTTACTTTTGAATACAGAAAACATTCAAATGTCTTTCAGAATGTTACAACTTTCTTTTCACTTGTTTTCTGTACTTGCAGAAATAGTTTAAAACCATAAAAGTGTCTCTAAAATTTCAAGGTCACAAAACACATTTTCTTTTTTTTTGGCAGCATAGCCCAAGATGAGACTCCTGGAATTTGCCAGTCCTCCAGAGGGCTTTCAAGAGAATAATTTTTGAATGGGATTTCTAATGTTGGAAACATCTTGTCTTGATCTCATTAATAGTGTAAAATTAGAAAGCTGTCATCAAAATAGTACTCAGACTTGCTATGAAAATTCTCAAGGTTTTAATCAGTGTTTCTAAATCAATGTGTATACGTCATAAGTGAAACCCAGATTAAAAAATGAGACTGATCATGAGCAAGAGAATATGAACCAGAATTTCTATTTTTGCTTTTTAGTCTTCAATCTGTAGAACCACATCTTTGTCTAAATTTGATGTTTTAAAAGGAAAGAGATGCTGTCACAACTTTTATTCCATCTGTGTGCTTTTATGTCTATACCTATCCAACTTTCCTCCTAAAATTTTATTTGGCAGGTAGCCTAGAAAAAGAATGTTTTCGGGTTTAGACGTTTAAAATTTTATTATAAATTTTTCCATTTAAACCTTATTGTCAAAGTGCATCTTTGTTAATAAATTGAAACCCCCGGTTTTCATTATATACTATCTTGTCTGTCAGCAGAAAGTATTAGCATGTTATTGTCCCAGAATTCATTTACAGCTGTAAGGGGAAACAAAATGATGTGTTGATAACAGATTAAGCATATAATGCACAAGCCCTAAGGCTTTTAGTCTCAGGAGACGTTACATTTCCATAGCAGTACCAGGATATAACATAAATAAATGAAGAGTTACAGTCTGCTAGCCAGGCACGCTGGATTGCATTTAAGACGTATTAAATACTTCTGGAGTAAGCAAATGAATATTGCCAATGGAATGAAAGAGATACAGGAGGTATTCTAGGATTTGATACCATTTAAGCTACTTATGCAAACATCCAGTAATAAGATTGTATTTTTGAAGAAAGCTCAAGGCTGTTTGAGCCCTTGCATGTTTTGGTTTTTTTATTTTTTAAATTTCATAATAACAAATGTTGTAATGGAATTCACAGAGAAACCCAACAGGAGAAAAATAAAAGGCTTTATATTTAAAATGTGAGTTCATAAAGGAAGAATGAAAAGGGACATCTTGCGACTTCTGTATATACATGCTGCATTTGGGGAGGCAGCTCCATTTTTTATGTTAAAAGTGATGAGTCAGTGCAACAGAAAGAGGGAAAGGCAACTCAGAAAGCAAGATAAAAACCTCTGTTATAAAGAACAGATTAAAAAGGTGGTCAGTAAGCCATGTAGGAGGACTGAATTTGTGTGGAAAGGATGATGACAGTTTTTACAGGAGCATGATGGAGGCAAGGAATATGGAATTTCCTGAAAAACATTGAAAGTTGCAAAATGTTGGATAGGACTGTCCCAAACGCTAAACCTTTTGAGAGATGTCCATCCTCAATTTACAAGTCAGTGTATTAAACAAAAGCTACAATAAATCAGAAAACTCTTAGACTAAAGCACTTATCTGTATGGTTTGATTGATAAAGCTACTTCAAATTGCTTTATTTCATGCTCTTCTGAAATTGGTAGGCATTGGATGACTTCTTTACATTTAAATTGTGCTGATTAGCCGGTTTTACCTTAATAACTCTCTATGATAGTGACCGCCTTATCTTGCCCTTTAATTTTAAAATTAATGAAGTAATCATTTATCCTGGTCTCTTTCTGTGTTCTGCCCAATTACTTTAGTGCTGAATGGTACTTTGCATTTTTCCTGGTCCATTAGTCCTGTATCATGCTCTTTCTGGACTTCTTTGTTCAACTGAAGGATAATTAAATAGTGTCTTTTAGAATCTTTATAACCTTGGCACATAAATTTCCTTTGCAAACAGTTTAACCTAATAGATAAATGTCACTTAAACATTGGTACTTATTTTTGTTTGCTGCTGATTAAGGTGTTTAACTCCAAACCATGTCAAATAACAATCTACCTTGCATGATTATATTCATTGTACACATAGATCCACTTCTTGACTCTTACCCTTCCAGGAAACCATCCCTGAATTGAAAATGCATGGAAAAGAGCTGTTACTTTTTGACTCCATAATGTGTCAGACTTTGGACTGACTACACAGAACTAATAGGAATTTTGCAGCGTTGGACTGAAAGTGAATGAAGCAAATTTAACCCTGGCTAGTTCACAATGCAAAGCTTGAAACTTATAAATGCAGAGCAATATGCTGTGGACTTTATGAAATAGGGCTGTAGAGAGCTGTTTACAAAAGATTTGTACTATTAGGAGCCAGCCTTTTTCTGCTTGCTTGGGCAGTCTCACAAGTTCTTTGTTTGCCCTTTATGGTCTGAATGAAAAGCAAATTTTAAAGCTTGATGGTATTTATTCAGAGTATGTTCTATACTGGGAAATGTGGCTGTTTTATCTAGGAATGGTGAGGAAGTCTGTAAAGAAGAGAGATTCGGTGCAGAAAGAAGAGAAGATTTGCTTTTTATAACATTTTCTCGTTTATTGAAGATCTTCTCCATTTTGGTTTAATTGAATTCTTCCTAGGTTCATAAGCATAAAGAGCTGTTAGAGAGAGAGAAATTATGTTTATTGGGGACATGTTGATGATCTGCACACATAGCAGGCTCGGAGATTAACAGGCTAAGAAGAACCCTCTATTGAATACAACCTACAATATATTCAGATGGTATTACATTCACATTTTAATAAGTACAAGTTATGTGACTGACATTTTCTGACTTTTCATGCTTATATGAACAAATATAACTGCCCTGGCAGTACCTCTAAACGGAAGACTGGACCTCTGTTTAAATACTCTACCATCACCTTATTGAATATGCAGTTTTGTAGTGAATTTCTTTGTTCCTGTTTTTTACCAAAAAGTAGCATCTGTATTGAAATAGCGCTTATATATTGAAATGAGTAGATGTGGAGAGTTTTTGAGAGCATATAATGTAAAGATTTTGGAGAAGAAATTCAGCACATCATTAAAATGAACATAACGGTTCAACATACCATTTTGCGTATGAATGAGAAACTAATTAGCAAGTGCATATTTCCTGTGAAGTCATATAATTTCTCTGTCTTCAGGAAATTCATTAGTTGAGATTCTGGTCCTCTAAGGACAAAGGCAAAAACTGTTATTGACATCAACAACAATAGGCATTCACTGCTATCTTAATCTTTTCAACTGGTGATGTGCACTGAACTATGAGTGAGACACAAAACATCCTCCTTTACCATTTCTCTCTGGCATCTTTCTGGATGACAAGGCTCAAAATGTTTTTAATTGATTGAAGCAAAGCATAGAGTAAAACACCAAGGCATGCTAGTCTTGACTGTATCAATTCCTATGTGTTCTAACTACTTCAGTGTTGTGGTTCTGTTTAATTCAGTACTATGTATGCCCTGCACAGGCAATTTGAAAAAAATACAGAGCAGCCTAGCCCTTTCTAAGATAACTATACATGACAGACAGCAATGATTCTTTTATTATTGTTTCATCAGATAATCTGAATATTTCTTTCTGTAGCTCATTATCTATATATCCCAGATTTTGTTCATTATACAAGAGGATATTCAAAGGAAATATCTGACAAACCAATTAATATCTCTCAATCATTCTGGATTGGGAATCTTAATTCACAATTGGCAGCCATCCCAAGTCCCTTTTAGCAATTTAAACCAATCTATGTTGTTTCTCTGTCATTCATGATTTTTAACTGGAAATGTTCTATTGGAAAAAGCAGTAGGTGAATAATTTAACTTTAATTCAAAAGAAGAAAATGGAAAAAACAAATACATAGTTGTCAGGTTTTTTCTCAAAATGAATGTCCTTAAAATATATTAAAATAAATTTAAGAAGGATGATAATGTATATTATTACTGCAACCTATTAAATATTGTAAAGTAAATAAAAAATAGCATTTAAGCAATACAGATTTGTTGCTGCATTTTTTGATTCAAACTGCTGAAGTAAACCATGGAATCCAAGAATTACCCAAGAGTTTATTTTGGAAGGGACCTTTTGAGATCTCAGGCTCCTCAGGACCTATCCATCTGAGCTTTGAAAACCCAGAAGGATAATTCTCCACAACCTATTTGGGCAATTTACCTCTGCCTCAGGTAGTATCGTAAGAACTGAGTTTCTGAAGTAATAAACAATCTTTTTGACAGCCCTGCCTATTCTGCAGACACAGCTTTAGATTTCCTTCATTGCAGTTTATTTGGTTAATGAAAAAGAATTATTTCTGAGAGGTGAGATCTACTAATTCTAGAAAACTGAAGAACAGTATAAGAGGCACTTAATACTCAACTACAGCTATTACTACCTTCACTTTATAGATCATTTAATTTAAGTTGAAAACATTTTTTTCTTATGTATCCAGCAACTTGGTGTTCTTTTATTTATCTAATAAAAACAATTTAAAGATGCTGATTTTCTGCACTTGAATTCCAGTTTCCATTCAGAAGCCAATTTGACATAGAACATCAGTGGAAAATGACTCATCTGTTAAAGAAGAAATCATCGCTACTTTTTAACATAATAAAATAAAAATTAAGAATTGATTTAACTATATGTCAAACTCTAAAACTGATTAAATGTGTATATAGTATAATCTGCTTAGGAAAATATAGTACTACTTGTGCTAAATTCTAAGACAGCATGTCTCAATAGTTATGAACTATCAAGAATCAAATTTTGGCAAACAACTAAAGGACTACAAATGTAAAAGTAAGTACTTGAAGTCAAGGTTTCTTGCTCATTGATTTAGATCATGGTTAAAATGATTGAATTAAATAACTTCATTTAAGCCTGTCCACCTTTGGAAGCAGACTGGGTAGTTAATAATACATTATTTTGAAGAGTACCATGCTAACTAGATAAAAAATTCTCCAAAATTTTTGAGGAGATGTCCTATGATTATGAGGACCCTAGAATACATGCAGGGAAAATGATTTGTATGTCATTACAGTACTGGGGCTGGTATCACTTTTTAAAATTTACTTCCTAGGTATTAATACCTTTCTTTTCTTCTTTTTTTTCATTTAGTCTGATGTAAATGCAGTAATTTCCTTTACTACATTTCTGTTAGCAATTGAGTTAAGAACCTGCCACAACTGCCATGCAAATTCAAAACAGTGGATCTGGACTAGTATCCTCATTCTGACAATAGATAGCGCCAGTACTTCAAAAAAAGTGAACAACAAATTCAGCCCCACACACCACAGCATGTTTAACAGATGAGCTACAAATCTGCCAGTTTAAGGTTAAATTTGTAAGGTCTGTCATCACTGCAAATTTCTCTCCTCAGCCAGCCAAATGTCTAGTCTTTCCTTGAATGTTTGCTATCAGTCCTAGCTAGACACAGCTGAAATGACTGAAGAAACTGTGCAGCCTTACTTGTTGTGTGCAATATGAGGAGCACCCACAGCAACAGAGTTGGGTGAAGGGGCTGCGGAACTACATCACCAATGCTCCCTGCAAAAACATATGAATTTTGCACTGAGGTTAGTGTGTCAGGGAAACAAATATTTATAATCAATTTGAGCTTCACCACATTTCAATATCCTGCAGTTATCCTTTGACAATGTGTTGTTTGTTTTTTCCCTTTTAAATGATGAAAGCTCCATCATGGCTACCATTTTTTACTATACCCATTTCTGTCATATTGCCATTGACCATCTCATTTCTGTTATATTGTCATTGACCATCTGTATAAAACCACCAGTCCCAAGCTTGTGTTTTCCTTTTTTGGCATCTCTCCATGCCTCAGATCACATTTAGGGGTCAGACCATGGCCTTGGCCTGCCCCTGGACACCTGATTCAGCACCCAGAGACTGGTTCTTTTGCTTCTCTAATAAATTGGCAACTACTACTTGAACAAATACAGGTGTCAGGTAGTCTCCACATAGACTTGAGTACATTGCATTTACCTATTTTGTTGGTTTTGTAGTTTCTGATTGTTCTCCACACAATACTATCCCCTTGCCTTGCTAGAATTTAAGGAGATCTGCTGCCTTTTTATTCTTTCCTTTTTTGTCTCTAAAAATCTTGATACCCTCTAAAGAGCTTGATACTGTGATGTACTCAGCTTGTTTCCATAGTGGAAATCTAAGGTGAAGGTGGACTAACAGTCTTTAAGGTGGGAACATGTTTTAAGAAAAGAGAAGAGGAAATAGTTTCAAGGATAACCCCTTTGGTTAAGTCCCATAATCAGATTTAAAGTGGATACTGTCATTATGAAAATAATGAATGAATCTGAGAGTCATTGTACTGTCTGCTAACAGGGTTCTGAAAATAAAATAAAGCCTTTACAATGATTTGTCATCCAGCTCATGGCCACTTTCCTTTTAACATTGATTTTTTTCTTCTTTTTCCTTTCACAAACCAAGCAGTTGATAGTTTATGCCTGCTGCCAGCAAGAATAAACTACCACCCACTTTGTTCGTGACAGCAGAAATCAACATTAAGTGGAAAGTGGCTGTGTACAGGATAATTGATCCCTTTCAAGATTTCTTTACCTTATTTCGAGGCTGGTGCTGGGCGACAACAAATTGCCTCTTTTGAACAACTAGCACTAATTGACATCCGGGTTGGCAGTCTAGAGGCCGAGCACAGAAGAGAGGCTTGAATGAGCATGGAGCCTGAACTGATCTGCTATTATAAGTAATTTCTGCAGCAAGAACTAAAACTTCACCTTGTAAGAGTTTCTGATACACCTGTTCTCTGAGCAAAAAAAGGGATGCATATCCAAACCTGTCATTTCTAGTCTTAACAGCCTCTTTTTACCAAAAAAATGTTGACCAATGCCCTTTCTTGCTATTCGTAAAAAACCCCCACAAACCAAAAGCACACAATAAAGATTTATTAGCCTGTCTCCACATCTTATTTAATACTTCAGGTTAGTAGCTTCCCAACAGAAAAATGCTTTCTTCGCAGAAATTGCTGACAGTAACTGTACAAATCACCAGAGACTGCTTTTGTGATATATTTGACCAGATAATTTTATCTGAGATTTTTCCTTTTGTGTTGAACAATTAATAGAAACTTTTTTCAGAAATTTTCACCATCACAAACTAACCAGGCACATCTCTTTAATCACTCTAAATCCCTATTTTAATGACAATATTAAATTTATCTGTTACTAATCCCCAGACTCTACCTCTGTTAAATGCTTTCATTTATATTACAATGCCAGGAAGATTCAATTAACACTGAACCATTTCACCTAAATATTGCTTAGACCCACAGTGAAAAAAGGTGCCCATCCTAAAACTTATTATCAAAATACACAAGAGGTACTAAAGAAAAAGTTCAAATGATTTCTTCAAGGTCATGTAATTGGCCTATGTCTAAGCCAAGAACAGGAAAAAAGTCCTCCTGACCGTTGTGTCAAACGGCTCCATTTCCTGAAGTTAACCACAATGGACCAGGAGATATTTCAAACCTGCCATTGCTTAAAAAGACCCATGGGAAAAGCTAACAGCAAGTATGGCAGACCGCAGTCACACCAAACTACTTATCACTTCAAAGTCTTTGAGTCAGATGAATTATGGAAGGTTCTGCAAGCAATTATTTACATTGTACTTGTTTCAAATGGATTTTACCAGTATTTTGTTGCTGTTGTTCTGTTTTCTATGAATCTTTTCATGTTTAAAAATGCTGTTCCATGGTTTTTCTAAGCACTACTTTCTCCATTACTGAAGTCTTAAGTGGCAGCTCCCCATGTGCTCTAGCAACAGAAAACAAAAGCAAAACAAAAATCATCCCAAGCCTGAAAGAAAACACCTTGTGAATACATTCTAAGTGCAGTTGTTTTGGAATAATGATTAAGCTGTCAGCTTCTTAGATTAATGAACTTGTTTGGAAGGCATTAAAAGAGAACAATTAAATTACTAATTTCTTATTTACTCCGCAAAACCATTTCCACCTAGTATCAAATCTTTAAAAAGTAGCTATTTCATGCCTTTCAAAGTAAATAAGGTCCCTGTAACACTGCACACTGAGGATCATGAAATGAATTTGCTAATGAAATGAATTATCTTGGAAAACACTTGTGTTTTAGTCAAGTATGATACTACTTTTCTTACTTATTTTTCACAGTGTGCTTCTTAAATGCTTCTCAAATGCTGTATGGGCTTTAGCCTGCAAATATAAATCACATATGTAGTCCCATAGGATTCAGTGAAGAAAGATTAGGTTTTCATGACACCCAATCAAAGATTGATCATTATTAGACTTCAGATCAGACAAATAATAATTGTGTAAACAAAGAATATACCCTTGACTTTGGAGAAGCAATTAAATCTCAGAATTTAGGGAGCAAATCCAATTGCTATGATTATTTTATTACTTAAACCATTCTGTGGTTTAGTCGTTACAAGTTTGGCTGCATTTACATATGGAGAATTGGTGCTTATGTTGCTGGGAAGGATGAAGGAAGGATGAAGAATTTTTGAAGAAGGAAGAAGAGTGTGATTTGCAGAAGAGATGTGTATCATGTCTTCCTTTGTCTATCAATCACCATCAGGGCTCTCTTTTTGAATTTGGACCTACTTCTCCATGATGCATGGTAACAGCCAAAGCATTTAAAACATGTAATTTCTTCTTGCATGAGAACTTTGAAGCAATACCACTTCAGCACATCTCTCTCTCCCCTTTGCTCATCTCTCTACAATGGCAATTTATGTTTATGTTATCTTCAAATCATGTGACACCAACAGATGTTAAAAAGGCAGGCTGGAGTAATCACATTTCTTCGCTCCACTGTCATCTACTATGTGCCTTTAATGTCATATCACAGCCTGTTCCTGTATTCCAACTTTTAACAATACCCTTCCCCTTGTGGAGGTGCTGTTAGCACATTGGGAGATGAGTGTGTACACAGCATATTTTCTGGGTAATAATATTGTATAAAAGTGGAAACTTCTCATTATTATTCTCCATATTTAAAGGGGAAAACTGGAGCATCTGACTTCTAGTGTTTGGAGTTATATGATCATATAGCAATAAGGCTTCATGGGCAGCATATTAAAATAATTGAAACACAGCCCAACATGAGCCTGTTTCAAGATGCTTGTGCAAGCTTTGAAATTACTGATGTTCCTATTTACTTCTGATTATTTCTAATCCTTTAGAACTCTGGTAGCTGAGTTTACACTTCTGTTGACAACATGCAGTGTGACCCACAGACATTACCTTGCAACAAACTATGGAATCTAAACCATATGGCAACGGTTTAAATTCAGTGTCTCTTCAAAGTTAGATGCACAGTTTATTGGAAGTTAGAGAGTGGGAATGAGAAATGGGTACCTTGGATAATTGTAGGTAATGTACTAGTAAAAAATTGAAATAAATTCTACTATTTTATATAATGACCTAATTTTATACAACAACCGCAGTTATACAAGTGTTATAAACATAGAAACGTAGGACTAGATGTCTCAGTGTAGGTCAGGTTAAAGAATCAGCCCCAAATCTGTCTCCAAAAGTAACCATAAGCAAATGACTAGAAGAGAGTAGTATAGATGACACTTCTCTGATACACTTTCCAAACTTCTGTAGTTCAATGACTTTCTAAGTCAGAGGAGTTATCTTGTTGTTTAATAGAGGGTGGTGGTGGGAAGAGGGAGCATAAACTCTTTTATGAGTTCCTTTCATGGCTTTGTGAGTCCCTGGAGGTTGGAGCACCTGCAGTGCCCCATGACTGCATCTCCCACAGCTTCACTGAGCCCTGATTGCCTTCTCTACTCTTTGTTTCTCACCCTTCTACCTTCAAAAATCCCATTCCTTACTTAGGATTGGCAATAATACTTACTTTTAACCTTCTCCATTTCAGTTATGACTTCATTTCTTTCACATCTCTCACTCCTCTCTGCTTCCTTCAGGAGCAATTCCATACATTCCAACATCCTTTCTGCATCCCTCAGTTTCAATTCTACTGCATCTTTTCTGAGATAAAGGATCAGTGTGGCATGCACTAGTCAAGGTGTAGGCATAACATAGTTTTAAAATAGTATCATGATCTTGTGTGTTTTGTTCAAATTTGTAAATATTCAGAATATTTGAGTCATTGTTGACAGTTACAGAGCACTGAGCTAGTGTTTTCAGAGTATTATTTATTATCTCTGATTAAAAAAAACCCACCACCTAAC
Source organism: Strix uralensis (assembly GCF_047716275.1). Classification (NCBI taxonomy): domain Eukaryota; kingdom Metazoa; phylum Chordata; class Aves; order Strigiformes; family Strigidae; genus Strix; species Strix uralensis. Next base: position 158,353,305 of record NC_133972.1, on the reverse strand, counting down.
TCACGTACACAGTCCATCCAGTCTTGATGAAATATTTCACTTTTCTTCTATTTGGTCAATGATATGTTGCCCTAGTACAGCTTGGGAAATTAATAGGAAGTTTTTCATTAAAAATTGTGGAACTTGACTGTATAATCTTTGGCAGAATAACTCCTGCTGGATAACGTGAGTGGTAAGATAATAATATATGTGAAAAAAGGATATTAGAAACAGGTCTTTACTATAAAGAGGAAAAATGCCACACACATTTATGACTTTCTAAATTACTGCTTGGACAAAGCATTCATATGCAAATAAATACTTTCTAAGTAAATACAGTGAAACAGAGTAAATGGGAGAATCTGAGGGGTCAACAGCTAGCCAAGAGAATAATTTAAAAAGCATAAAATCATTACGCAAGCATATACAATGAACAATAGAGGAATAGTCTGGCTTAAAGACCTCAAGATCCATTAAACAGAATGGACAATTGTTGATCCTTTGAGCGTGAAATGGGGTTTTATTTTGGCAGAACAACTTCAGATAAAATGGACATAGGAAATAAACTACCCTGTGTTTTTGCAGTACCATCTATTGCTAACTCCTTTTCAAACCTCTCACCTTTTTGACTGAATAACACCAAAACAAATCAGATGGGCTTCCTGGATCAGGGAATACTGAGCACAGAATGTTTCAGTTTATGACATTTTATTAGTTGCAACTACTCTAGATGTAGGTCCAGCCATCTGACCTACAAATATGACTTAAATATAACTTTTTCATCCCCACCAGTACCTAATAATCACAGAAACAACAGTATCCATTTTTCTTAGCTTTAGCAGTTGCAGAAGCCTCACCTATTTTGTTGTCATCCTTTTGTTCTTTTCTGTCTTTTTTTCCTTTTCTCTTATCTGGCCTGCATTGTTCTATCCACCATCAATACAAACCTGTCACTATGACTCCAGTTTGGGAGATTTCTTTTTAAGACTGCTAATTGTTTGGTGTTTCCTGCCAATACTCTTGCTACTGTTACAGCAGTGCTTAGAGCAGGAGAACATTATTTGCCTAGAAAACAAAGGAGTTTTCCATGCAGACTTACTTGTACCTTGTGTTGCATATGGCAGGCCCGCAGCTACTTTCTGCTGTCAGTAGTATATGAGTTCTTCACAAAACAATGTATTTTTAGCAGAGTAACCAACAACCTTATCCTGCAGGAAAGTAGATGGAAAAGGAGATTGAATTTTGGCTTTTTTAGTATTGACACAAGTGACTATTACTGAGCATACTGTCTAATGCAAGAAAGGAGAAGCATGAAGGAGGTGATAAAATTATTTCTTATTCCTTTGTTTCACACAGTTACCTTAACCACTAACACTTACTGGATTATTTAAACTCTGTGGATTTGATAAATCAGAATGTCACCCTTCAAGAACTGTATTATCTTCTTAATTAGGAGGTGATGAGTCATTTGGGAAAAAAAAAACCATAATTGCTCCCCAAAATGCTGTAAAAGTTGTTAGAATAATAAATGTTAGAGGTTGAAAAAAGCTATCATCTATCTCTTTTTCAAGTGTCAGTATTCTGTAGCCTATGTTAAAATGTCATAAAAGTTAAGCATGTCTTTTTTTTCTGGATTTGAAGCTTTTTAGTGTTTCAAATTCTGGTTCTGAGCCTGCAATGGGCACTGTTACTATACATCATAGAGAGTCCAGATTTCATCCTCTGAAATTCAATTATACACAGTCCTATACATGCATCTAAGAAACATAACATACTACTGAGGAGAAAAGACTGTATATTACAATTATATTACTTAATAATAATAAAATTATTATAATAATTAAACATATTATATAAGATATATTATTTTATCACAGAATCACAGAATCTTCTAGGTTGGAAAGGACCTTGAAGATCATCTAGTCCAACCGTTAACCTAGCACTGACAGATCCCAACTACACCATGTCCCTCAGCACTATGTCAACCTGACTCTTAAACACCTTCAGGGATGGGGACTCCACCACCTCCCTGGGCAGCCCATTCCAATGCCTAACAACCCGTTCTGTAAAGAAATACTTCCTAATATCCAGTCTAAACCTTCCCTGGTGCAACTTGAGGCCATTCCCTCTTGTCCTATTGCTTGTTACTTGGTTAAAGAGACTCATCCCCAGCTCTCTGCAACCTCTTTCAGGTAGTTGTAGAGGGCGATGAGGTCTCCCCTCAGCCTCCTCTTCTCTAGACTAAACAACCCCAGTTCCCTCAGCTGTTCCTCATACGACATGTGCTCCAGACCCTTCACCAGCTTCGTTGTCCTTCTCTGGACACACTCGAGTAATTCAATGTCCTTTTTTTAGTGAGGGGCCCAAAACTGAACACAGGAATCGAGGTGCGTTATGTACTGATTTATTCTAATAAAATTAAAATATATGTTAATATAGTTCATTTAGAATATAATATTATTATTATCAACCTATAAAACCTGTTTTTTAAAGGTATGGTCACACATTCTTGCTAATCCAGCTAATGATAGAGCTCCAGAACTACCTAAAAATCAAAGCACCATAGGTTCTGAAATCCTTTATTTACATGTATGGTAAAGATGCTCCTTTTTCTGAGGCAGTATTTACTTCAAGAGTGGTCTCAATAACTTTTATGGATGTTATTAACTATTTCCAGACATTCTGATGTCCTAAATATGTCACTATAAAAAGACTTCATAACATTTCAAAAACTTAAAATTTGAAGTTAGGAAGTGAAAGACAGAAGGAAAAAGTTATGAAACATTTCTAAATAGCTAATAATAAGGACCAATCTGTGGTTGCTATAATTTAAAATCTTTCCAGTATGTTGGACAGGAAACTGGACTATAGATTCCCTTTTTCTTAATCCCATACTGATTTCCATTTCTATCTTTCACTTGTTTTCCATTCTTCTCACCCACTTCTGCTTGCATTCAGCTGCCTTGAAAATATAACAGGTGTTAGTAGGTTTAACAGAAAAGGAATTACACTGAAAAAAAATCTTTTTCTCTCATGTTTTGATAAGATTTATTGCATATTATCAGAAATGCCCAGAAAACCCATAATATCCATGCAGGACTTCTAGTGTATGCTATGAATGACCCGAGCAATGGGAATCAGGTATTTTTCAGTTTTGATAATGCTGTGTCTGACCAACACTTTACTTCTCTTGGTCTTAGTGGCAAACATGTCTCTTTTCCTCTTGTACCTACAGAAAAATAAATTTGATTTTTGCAATGACTCTTCTTTGGAACAAAAGCAGAACTAAAAATTAATAATTTATCTTTTTAACACTTTCTCTCATTGATAGTACAAAAAATTAACTTGTTTTGTGTTTCCCTGAATTCAGAATTCTTGAAAATTCAGTATTCTTGAAATTCATCAGTATAGAAAAGAAACATGCATTTAGATCAAATAGAATCACCTAAAATCTTATGAATTTACAGTTTAACATAATCCTCCAGTTTTTAACTAGTTGAGTTCATTCTTATTTCTTTAAGAAATGGTATGAATATCTCAGTATTTTTCATTGTGTGTAACTTGTAATTGGTGGAAACCAAGGAAAATGGATTTAAAAACAAACAAACAAACAATCCTGCTGTAACTCAGGTGAAATCGGTTGAGCAGCATCAGAGTAGTGCACAGGAGTAGTGCACAATATCCACTGCAAGCTGTTATGTGACTGTAGTTTGATTAATAATGAAGTGATTTATCAAACACAGATCTCTGGCAGAACTTCTGTGGAAGAGTTGGTCACAATTTTCATGAAGTGGGGAGATGCAATACCCCCTCACCCACTCCATTGATTTCATATTATTCTTCAGGTAGACTTTAATCAAGTTTTAAGGATGTACCTTCCATGTTTAAAAATATTAAGATAGGGAGACATTTTCAATATCATATTCTAAACATGAATGAAACGTATTCATCTTAATGTATCTAATCTGGACAGTATCATATCAAAAAGAAAAAAAGGTTCATGGAAGTTAGCTTCCTGCAGTAAAGTAATTTTTTGAGACAAAATTTAGTTATTTTTAAGAAAAAAGAGTTCTTCTTGACATCTCAGTTCATCAGTCCTCATAATCTGTTTCACGAAGTAGTGTGTGCCTAACACCTCTCACTTATTTTACAGCATTAGGTATAACTACACTTGTGCAGGTTTTTGAGAAAATCAGGGTCTGTTATTTTACTTGAGGAAGGTAAGCTGGCTGATGCTAGTTGTGACTGGAGGCAACCTTTATACTCCCTTATTTCAAGTAAACAAATCTAGTATGTAGATATTTGCACTGTAATGCATCTATACTATTAACATTAGCTATTAAATTGATCTTTCAGTTTTGGAAGACTGTTACACAACTTCCCACATTCTACTGGACCCATTTCATTTACCTGATTTATAAATAAAGGAGATATTGTGCTCCTAGGTATGACAGTATAGAATTGCTCTCCAACATATGCAATAATATTCCTCAATATCTCATTTGGTTGTAAGTAGCCTGAATATTTTCTACAGGATTAACCTTTACTCCATTATTTTCTCTTTAAAAAGTCTACATTATGGGCACATTCTTGACTTACTGCATTTTGAGGTGTTTCCTTCTGTATGTTTTATAAAACTTCTGGAACTTTTGAAGTAATAGAATGATTGAATGTTTGTGCTTGGTTAACTGACAAATCCAAAAGTATTATAATAATCTATGAATATTAGAGGGTATAAATATCAAGGATAGTAATATTATTTATCACAGTATAATTTTTAAAAGGTTATCATTAGGAGTAATAGAATAAAATTAAGATAGATAAAATGATACATGAAGAATGAAAACCTTGACAAAGTTAACTACTAGTCTATGGAATTGTTTCTAGGGAAAGTGATGGAATACTCTTTGCCTATGTCTTTTTAAATAAGACTTGAGCAAACATGCTGAATTGAACAATAAAGAACAATCACACTCTGGCAGAGAGAAGGAGCAGATGACCTAATAGATCTTTTTCATCTTCTTTTTCAGTGGCTTTCATTCTCCTTTTCCTTTAGCTGGTAAAACTGTATAGAAAAGAATGACCTTGAGGAAGGAGTTGTTCTGTGTGACTTAACGGAGTGAAATAATTACAGCATTCTGAGCTGCAATCACAGTGAGGGCCTGGTGTGAAAATCAGGAATACAATTTGCTTTTTGTCAGCCATAATGAGTAATGTTCTTACATGGATTGATGGGAGATAGACAAGCCCAGAGAGTTACATCAGCTTGCATGCTCCGTGAATGGTGTATCTTAAGGAACGACATGACATCTTGGCTCAAGCATCCATACCAAGTGCCTATAGGTTTATGGTGCAGTATAAGTGGTTGGTTATAATATATAGAGCAATATACTTGTGACATGGTTACAGATGAGATCTACTGTTCACCCAAAGCACTACCATGACTGTTACTGTATCAATATCTAGGCAGCCTAATAGGCATTTCAGCAGGTTTTTCATGAAGACATCTCCAACACTGGAACTTGCTGGTTGAAAACATACCAAACATGGCGACTTTCAATGTAAGGATCAATTGTTTTTCAGGAGATGGAAAAGGCAATGCATGGTGGTTTTGTTGCTTGCAGATAGGAGGAGAGTGTTACCAAGCTTGCATACCATTGTGGTTAATTTTTTTTTTCCTTTTGGGAGTGGTTCATCTGCTTGGTCAACTTCCCATTTTATTGCATTATTTAAGCTAAGCTACATGTCTCTTTGAAATGTTTTATACGCACACTTTTATTTGGTCCCCTAAGTGTAAATGTACCCCATTAAAGCAGAGTGAGTAACAGAGATGTTAATATTCATGCGGTGTTTGCTGTCCCTGTAAAGTGCTCTGAAAACTTAGTTTTAGGAGCAGTTAAATATCAAGTTGAATGAGTTTACCAAAACAGATCATCAACTGGTGCTTTGTTGTGAATTTTGACTGGTAGTTTTGAATACAAGGAATTTGCTGGGTCTATGTCTGCATTTATACATAAAATGGGATAAGAACCAACTGGCAGACCTGAGGACAGGTGGCACAGCCTGGCTTATACTTCAATTTCTAAACTCTCTTCCCCTCCCCTATGCTCCAGACAAAACTCAAGTGAGCATTATTCATGCTACCAACTAGGAGCAATCCCTTACCGCTGCTGTTGAATGAATAGAGAGTACCTGGGTATTGCCTGGGAGAACATGGGCTGGCACTCCTCTGAATCATGCAAAAGGGTGACTAAACTTGAAAAGGTCTGTATGTGCTAGGGTTCAAGTCCATGGCCTAATTAGTTTTAGTTTACTAGTGCAGATGCTGCCATACATGCATCTGGGACAGATTAATCTTCCTATAGAGTGGAGCTTTAAAAAAAGATCAGATGAATGATGCTCTGCAAGTGCCTATTTCTCTCCATCTATTATGAAAAGATCCTACAAAATTAGATCAAATATCGATGCTACATTGTAGATATCTAAAAGTGGGATGATGCAAATTCCACCTTCATTCATCCTAGAGTAAGTTGTTAAGCCTTTAATATCTCAATGTTTCAGGACTATTCCTTTAAATAAATAGTCCGTTGTTTTAGATTGCTATTATTCATTTGTACTTCCCTGCCTTCTTTTTCCTCCCCCATTTGCCACTTCTCCATTTTATTTTTCCTAACATTTATTATGATGATGGTCACTGTTTCTAATGACAAAATAAACAATGAGAATTTAAAACAAAAATGAAGGAAAAAGCTATGAGTGAATACTGAAATATTGTTTCAGAATATTAGTGAAAATATCCAGAATGAATGAATAAAAAAAGAACAGTAATTTGAAATTTAACAATAATTCTTTTTAAACACTTATAAAACATCAAACTGCCTTTTTAAATTCTTTGTTTCTTCAAACCACTTTCGGAGAAGAGGAAGGGTAACAAAATTAAGGATGAATAAGATACCAGCTGATACTCTATTATCCAGTTAGAACTATGATCTAAGTCTGCAATCAGCTGCTCACTGTCCACTGCATAATTTATCTAGGCATATGATTTAACTGTGCTTTTAGCTGTCCTTCTAAATAAGGAAGGTAGTGGTCGTGCTTTCTTTTTGAGTTTAGTGACCAGAGTTCTCGAACTTTAGGTTCAACATAAGCCTCTGCAAATTTCACAGTTCTGACTTTGTGGAACTGTGACCTAAAAAGTGAGCTAAAGTATATTTGGGTCTAGAATCTCTTAATTTTTATGTTATATTAATTATATAGTTATTGACTGAATCATAACTGTAACCTGTTTCTATTATGACATGGATATAAACATAATGTAATAATTAAAAGATATTTAGCAAATTCTTATAAGGCTTTAGCCAGTGCAGCACAGATACCCACAAGTGACATCGCTGTCCATGTGGATGTACTTTTTAAGCTAGTCAGAATTGTTTTGCCAGAGTGTCTCTCTGATGTGACTATATTCTTTCTTTTTTCTGTGCTAATTCTCTTACCATGACACTACCTCATTCAAAACATGCTCTTAAAGTCTTCAAAAATAGGATTGCTCTAGTCCCTATCATTTTAACTGTACTATTCCTTCTGTTCAGATTAGTTTTTTCTGCAGGCAAATGGCCAGAATTGTGACCTATAATTTACCTAATTAATCCTAAAATGTACCTGATGTGCTAAGATCATTGTTTTTCCAAAGTCACATCAACTTGACTACTGGTAGGCATCATGTCTTTGACCAATTACAGCTGCTTTTCCCTTTTCTGTCTCTTGTTTTCATTTGGTGATGTATCAGCTTGATATCAAAAGCTGGCGTCTCTGTGAAAATGAAGTGTGGAGCTGGCTAAGACTTACTTGGTTCTCACATGTATAAAACTGAGATTCAGTGAAGGTAGACTCTAGGCTGAGGGGATCAGATGTGATTCAAGTCCCACAGTTTAGACATAATCTAAAATATAAGGCCGTGATCCAATGACTCATTTTTTATAATTAAGTAATCATTACAGCAAATTGTCTAGCTAGCTGCTTATAAAATTTCCTGCTTTTCAGATGGGTAATTCTTTAGGTGTTTCCTAATATTCCCTATATTCTTGCCATGTCATTGCAGATAGAGTATTTAATGAAGAGAAGGAATGAAACCAGTTTAAATACTCATGGTAAAAGGACAATGTTCAATTTAGGTTTTTAAAGCTTGGAGGAGTGTTGTACATACTGATATACTTGATAAGAGGTCATTGCCATAAATACCTCCTCTGGTGAGCTGGTTCTCTGAGAAAGCATTGCTGTAACTACTACTGAATCCCAACTGCAAATACTTGGTTTTGTCAAATATATTTTCTTTTCTGCCTAGAAATTTAACCTGGAGTGTAAGAATTATTTCACCATATCTTGTAACCCAATAAAACTTGTGACAGGCTTCCAAAAATTCCAGAGAAATGGCTGCTGTGCATTTCACAATGTGCCACAGCTCTGCACTGAGTTAGCAGTACAGGGTCTGCAAACAAACAGAAATTACAAATCTAATGTGTACAGGATCCATGGAAATTAACATGTAACACAAACCTACTTGTGCATATAATTTACAGAGACTGTGTGTTCATGCTTGTCGTGGTTTGAACCCAGAGGGAAACTGAGCACCATGCAGCCACTCACTCACCCTTTCACCCTCAGGAATGGGAAGAAGAAAAATAAAGAAAAAGTCTTGGGAATCAAGATAAGGACAGGGAGGGATAACTTACCTGTTATGGTCATGGGCAAAAGGAAGAAAAAGAACATCACTTCAATTCAAACACTAACAACAACAATTAATAGACATATTAGAACAGTGAGAAGCATTATCACATCTTAAAAACACATTCTCCCACCCCTCCCTTCTTCACGGGCCCAGTTTTAATCCCAGTCTCTACCTCTTCCCCGTCAGCAGTGCAGGGGGCAGGGGATGGGGGGGTGCAGTCAGTCCTGTTGCTCCTTCCTCCTAAGGAGGAGGACTTCTCACATTCTTCCCCTGCTCCAGCATGTGGTCCCTCTCACGGTAGACAGTCCTCCATGAATTTTCTCTGACGTGAGTCCTTCCCACAGGATGTATTCTTCCCAAGATGCTCCAGTGTGGATCCCCCCGACATGTTGCCGTCCTCCCAGTGCTGAACTACAACAGCAGGGGATTCTTCCCACAGAGTCCTGGCCTTCTTTGGGCACAGGCACCTGCTCCGGTGTGGGGTCCTCCATGGGCTGCAGGTCAGTATCTGCTCCACCGGATACCTCCATGGGCTGCAGGGGCACAGCCTGCCCTCTCACCATGGACTGCAGGGGTTCTCTGCTCCAGTACACCTCCCTCCCTCCTCCTTTCTTCCACTGACCTTGGTGTTTGCATAGGTGTCCACCTCACAACTCCTCTTGACAACTCCAATTCCTCCTCTCAGGTTCTCCTTCTTAAATATCTTATCACTGAGGTGCGGCCACCATTGCTAATTGGTTTGGCTTTGGCCAGAGGTGGGTCTGACTTGGAGGCAGGGGAGCTTCGAGAAGCTTCTCACAAGGGCCACCACTGTAGCCCCCTCCCCCTCTACCAAATCCCCTGCCACACATATGAACCCAGCAAAATGTTTCTGCCAAACTTCATTAATGACATTAATTACAGTAAGTATGATCAATAATAGATGGGAGTCCATACTTCCAAATCTGATACAGCTAAACCAGCAGACAAGGAAGCTAGTGAAGACCACTGAGTAAGTAAAAAGCAGAGAGGAACACGTACTAACTGCTGTTACCCCAACATGATGATAACAGAAAACACAGGATTACTCTTCAGGTTTAACATGCCATCTTTATTGGGAACTTGAGAGGACCTCCTTATCCCTGCTTCCTGAAGACTGCATTCTTTTTATGCTGTTCTTGCAGCAACTCTGAATTAAATTCAGTATTCGTACTACTTGCTTTATCTGAACTGTGGAACCATCACATTGCCCCAGTAGGACAGATAGATGTTTTGATTTAATGGACATTTTATGCTAGAATGTTCTTTCATTGGTAATGTACATATTTATTTTTCAAACAGAAAGCCAACTCTGTTTGGATAGTCTCTGCAAAGGCCTCATATTAAGAAAGTGAATAAAGGAATAACGCAGCTATTGGCCAATGATTGTTTTCTTCATGGGTTCTCTAAATAGCTAATGTGTTTCTTTCTCTTTTGAGTGCAAAATATAAATCATCAGACTGACCTACAATAGTAAGCATTTTTCCTTCTTTCATTTCTTTTTTTTTAGTGAAACATAGTCAACTGAATAAAAAAATCACCCTCTTGGCTAGTACTTGTCCTCTGCTATAGCTTAAGTTTCTCTCAATATTGTCATGGTGCTGAACAGTTACTGCAACTGGACTTGAGAAGTAGGTTTTTTAGAGAAAATAAATGGGCAGCAGCTTCTAGATTATTAATCTCATTTACATTTATTTACAGAAATGTAATTCTTGATAATATGCCTGTAGTTGAGATTCCCTGAAGAACAGCAGTAACATAACTACTGTTTGAGCTACATATCAGAAGATTTTGCTCTTATATGCTCCCAGAACAGTGTGTCCTATTTTTCAGTAGATCTCAGATTTTTCCTTGAGAATTATAGCTATTGTTTAATTTCTTCTCCTGTAGAATTCTTTACAAATCTTAAAGCCTTCCACAAAACCATGAATAATATAACCCTCACTGTCTTAGACCTTCTGCTGTCACTTACCCTGCTTCTAAGTGATTTTAAAAATAAAATATTAGCATCAGATGCTATCTGATGTTTTAGTATGATATATTTCTTTAGTGTGTTCTTTCCATAATCATCAATGATCAAGCAAGGTACATAGCAGTAGGAGGCAAATCCCATTTTATTAAGGATCTTGTATAACATATTATTCCAAGGAGGGTAAAGTCTGAACAACTGAGACTGCCAGCATGATAAGGTATGAGCAAGTAATAATACCACAGATCTGACTTCCTAAAACAGTAAGTAATTATAAAGCAAATTTCAGGAAGGAAAGATTCTAGATTATAGGAGGAAAAAGTTAGAAACCAATGTCGGGAAGTCAATCTGTGTGCATGCAACTACAATGCTGGTTGTAATTATAACATCTCTGAACAGCATCCTTTCAACATTTTTAGTCTTCTCAATGGTATATGAAACCTGATGACAGGGAGTACTTTAGAGATACCTGCAAAAATAAATAAAAATGTGATTCAGCAGCAAAAATAAGCCACCTTGAAGTGGAGGGAAGAGGCATTATGGAAGTCCTAAGACCCCAGGGAATGTTATACTGACATTTAAAGACATGTTATACTGACATTGAAAGAAACCTGTACAAGCATGGAAGACATGACACCAAGAAATGAGTCTCTAAAAAACATCCATGATCACGGGGAGGAATGAGAAAGTGAAGCTTTTTATTTACCGATGCACTGAAACAAAGATAACAAGAATTGAATGGAATAACCCTTCATAGGGATAAAATCAAGAATACTCTGGCAGCTGATGAAAATGCCTGTGTACAAAGATACTTTAGTTTTACCTTCTTTTCTTCCTCTCCCATCTCTCTGTCCTCCTTTCTCAAAAAAGAACCCAACAAAACAAAACAAAAACCAAACCTAAAAACAACAACAGAAGAGGGAAGAAATACTTTGCTAAAGATGAGGATGCAAGTCTCTTACATGCACTTTGGAACTTTGGGAGGTATTCACAAATCTTCAGTTGAAAGCTGGACCAGAAGAGGAACCAGTACTTGTTGTATCTCTATGACTGAGTGATTTCAGGACCAAACGTTCTGTCCCACAATTGCCTGAGCTGGGATCTGTGTCCAGTCAAGACAGGTGACAGAAGAATGTGTAAGGACAGGTTTATGGTCTCACACTGAAGAAACAGGATAATAGCAAGAGCTTCTAATAGCATGAATAATAGCACAGTACGTTTTTACTCTAGCCTACATGAGCAGACTCACAAAAGGAAACTCAGCCCAGAAGTTATCTGTTACAGAAGGAAAACAAAACCAAAAATCAGCATTAAAAGACACCTATCAGCATCTATTTTCTAACCAATGACAAAAGAGTAGAGAAAGCCAGGAAAACTGATAGCAAAAGCAAGACAAAGAGGAAGGAGTTTTCCCCCCACAGCATAGATAACTGAGTGACCAGAACCTGTGCTCTAAGTTGCAGACACAATGGTAGTCTGCTGCCATCCATTAGAATAATATGGGGAAATTAATAGTTTAAGAAAAATACAGATGACTCAGAAAAAAAAGCCAAAGACCAGGCAATATATAGATAGATAAGTAGGTCTGAGTCTGATTGCTGCATGAGATATTATACAGAACAGTAAGTACTGCAGTGGGACCTAAGCCTTATGAGGTACTAACAGACTCAAGATAGCAGAAACACAAAGACCCTGCAGACTAGCAGCTATCAATTAAGACACAGTTACAGGTGAGACAGAGCAAATGGTAACCTCCAGTAGATCTGTATAATGGGTTTTGTTTAAGAACCAAGGGGATTAGAGCTTTTACCCTACCTGATTATGTCTCACACTCCTCCCAGCAGTGCACTCAGTAGGTCTTGTCTTCCCTTCCCTGATCGGAGGTCTCTGCTGGTCTGGGAATACTGGGAACAAAGTCACATTGGGTCATTCTGTGCCTCTGCTCACTATTACCAGCCACCAGTGTACCTGGCCAAGATCTCTAGGCTTCCCCCAGTATTTGTCTGCATGTATCTCCTTCAATTTCAGGACATTTCCTCCAGCCAGGATCTTCACCTTCTTCTTTCCAAGACTGCTTTTTCTTTCCAACACCACTTCTTTCCAGGAACTCTTCTTGCAGGCCCCAAGCCTTCAGTTTCCCCAATCTAAATAGTCTATATGCAGAAATATGATCACCTTTCTAAATGTTGATTCTATTTCATGTTCCTTTATTAATTGGAGGATTCAGAATGTGCCACTTATGTTTATTCCAAGTTTTATCCAAATTTATATGCAGCCTATAATGATTACAGCTAGGAAGTAGTGGGCTTCTCCTTAAGGGTTCAACAGTTCAGTTCAAGTCATTTACCCACACACATAACAACATTATCTGCTATCTGTCAGGATTTGGAATTCAAGCTATTTTTTCACCTACAAGTACACCCAATCAGATTTAAGGTGATAAGCATCAGCCATAAGCTGATCTCATAGAGGAAAAAAAATAAATTTTACAATATATCCAGGATAAAGAGAGTACTACTCAAAAGAAAGAAGACAGCAGTAGTAATGAAATAAGTTCTTTACTGGCAGACAAAGTATATTGAAGTGCAATACTGGGTTGGGAGCCAACACACACATTTCTTGCTTGGATAACCACCACATTTATAAGGACAAAAAACAAACATGGTCTGCTGAAAAGACCATTTCTCTAGTGCTGACTACATATTAACAATGTCTACCGCAAGCAAGCTGGCAAATACTCACAAAAGTGACCTAGTAAGTACTTCAAAAAAAGTGGTTTTTACCTGAATGTGGAACTTGGAGGAACAGAAATATTTGAAGGAGTCATACTGTCTAGTATCCTCGCCTTCTGTAAATACATATTTATTTCTTTATTTTTAAGATAGGGCTTTTTTGGTGTGTTAATAATTTGCATGATACGTTAAGTGATAAGAACTTGAAGCTGCTTATGATGACATTATTAATTCTCCCTAATTTAATGGTGAGATTTAAATAAGATATTGTTTATGATGCATTAAAATTTTTCTCAAGATCATATACATAGACATTCTATCTTCCTTTGCATTTAAATAAAACAAATTAACTTTACAGAGACAGGCTTTTCTGCTTTTGAAATTTCTGGAGATCTGACATAAATCTTGCTGAATTCAGTCTTGTCCTGGAAAAGGACAGAACCATTATATTATACTACGTATATGCATTTATATATACTCATAATTTCATCTCATCAGAATATAATCCTACTTATGTTTTGCATTTTTATCCTTGCTGCAACAGTCCAAAGACCAACCATTTTATACTAAGAATACTACCAATATAGACAGGATAGATGTTTGTGTGAGAGAGAGAGAGAAAGAGAAGACAGACAGCAAGCTGTCTTCAATAAAGTTTTTTTAACCAATTTCATTGAGAGAATTGTATATGGCTGTTAGCAGTCTTCATGTGATTTTATCTCTGTGCCCCATGCCTCAAGGAGTTTAGTAGCTCTCATTAGTTTTGAAAATGGATTTTGTTTTATCCCCTCCGTAGCCTCAGTGAGTGCTTGTCCCTGGCTTATTTCAGGTTTTATATTTCTTTTTCTGTTGTACATGATACTCTCTGCTCATTTCTTCTGTTTGCCAGGATTTCAGTTGTACTAAACCTTCTGTAGCTGTCTAATATTACACTAATGGGAAAGGTGCTGCCAAGGAACAATAGCATAACAGAGCCCAACAATTTTTTTTTTTTTTGAACAATGTACACAATCTTGGAGAACACTGAAAAGCATCAGGCAGAGGCACAAACTAGATCTCAGACACCTGTTGAAGTTAATTCATTTCACACAGGAAATTACAGGAAACCAATTAACCAGATAAGAAGATAGACAAGATAGGAGTAATAGTAAGCCTGGGACTCTAATTAAGAGCTCACTGGAGAGTTTGGTGTCTGTTTGTAACACACTGATTTTGAAAAGGAATAACATGACTGTAGAAATTTTAGTCTGCCTTCAGGTGTACAGATAGATACATGCAAATAAGACATTATTAAAAGTACAAATACAATACCTTGTAAAGGATGACCTCAGACACAATTCTACTGTTTTTCCTCATACTCTCAGTTAAACATGTGATGTATTTTTGTACGGCTGGGTCATCTCACATTCTGTTTCAGGTGCTTGGTGTTTTAATCTCTCCTTTAACTCCTAAGTCAATTCTGTGAGTTTTTATTATTCAGACCAGAAAGATTCATGTTTATAAATGTCTGAATCATGAAATAAGAATAGGCCTGAACTATAGTTCTAAGCCTATAATGAAAGCAGATCTACATTTTTATTTTGGCAGAAGTTCAGAAGTATAATATCTGTTCCTCAAACAGCTGTCTAACATTTCCCCAAATTTGTCTTAGGTTTGTCATCCATTCAGATGGCTTCTGCTACCTTCTTCGTGATTAGGTGATTAACCAACCCATGATTATAATTTTTGTAGTTTAAGTTTGAATGAAATCATTATCAAATGTCTTCCACATTAACTGGATAGCTTCACGAAGGAAGAAGGAAGGCAGGAAGTCAGAGCCACTGGCGTCCAACTAGACTTTGTGCCACTGATTACCACCCTCTAAGCTTGGCTGTTCAGACAGTTTTCAGCCCACTATACTGTTTGCTCACCCAGCCCATACTTCATCATTTTCTCTATGAGGATCTTATAGGAGACAGTGTCAAAAGCCTTACTGAAGTCCAGGTAGATAATAACCACTGCTCTCCCTTCGTCTTTTGGGCCAGTCATTTCATTATAGAAGTTTATCAAGTTGTTCAAGCATGACTTCCCCTTGGTGAATCCATAATGACTTTCTTGTCCTGCATGTGTCTGGAAAAGTTTCCCAGGATTAGTTTTTCTCTATCACCGTCTGAGGGACTGAGGTGAGACTGACTGGCTTGTAGTTCTCTGTATACTCTTTCTTGTCCTTCTTGATGATAGGAGCGATGTTTGCTTTCCTTCAGTCCTCAGGCACCTCTCCCAGTTGCCATGATCATTCAAAGATTATCAAGAGTAGCCTTAAAATTATATCAGCCAGATCCCTCAGCACTCATGAGGACATCCCATCAGGGTACACAGACTTATGTAAGTCCAGTTTGCTTAAGTATTCCCTGTCCTGATCCTCTTCCACCATGGGTAAATCCTTCTTGCTCCAGACTCCACAGTCTCTGGGGCCTGAGATTCCTGATAGACAGGCTTGTTAGTAAAGACTGAGGCAAAGAAGGGATCCAGTACCTCAGCCTTACTCATGTCCTGTGTCACCAGGTCCCCTTCCCCATTCAGCAGTGGGCCTACATTTTCCCTAGTCTTCTTTTTGTCACTTATGCACTTAAAGAATATCTTCTTGTCTTCCACTTCACTGGACAGATTCAGTTCCAGCTGGGCTTTGTCTTTCCTAACCTCTTCCCTGAATGGTCAGAGTCTCTGTATTCTTTCCAGGATACTTGTCCCTGCTTCTACCTTCTGTATACTTCCTTTTCCTGTTTGAGTTTGGCCAGGAGCTCCTTCCATGTGACTGCCTGTCATTTTTGTCTGACTTCCTACTTGGTGGGATGGACTGCTCTTGAACTTGGAGGTGATCCTTGAATATTAACCAGCTTTCTTGTGTTCCTCTTCCCTCCAGGGCCTTTTTCCATGGGACTCTTCCAAGCAGATCTTTGAAGTGGCTAAAACCTGCTCTCCTGAAATCTCAGGATACTGAACCCCTGACTGTCATGGTCATTGCAGCCAAGGATATCTTCAACCTTCTCATTGCCAGCGAGCTCCTCCTTGTTTGTGAGTATGAGTATGTTGTGTGTTAACCCAGGTAGGTAGTTCAGCACCACACAGCACTCACTTCCTGTAGTGGGATGGGGGAAAGAATTGGAAGGGTAAAAGTGAGAAAACTTACATGTGAAAATAAAGACAGTTTAATAGGTAAAGCAAAGCTGCATACGCAAGCAAGGCAAAATAAGGAATTAATTTACTACTCACCATTGGCAGGCAGATGTTTAGCACTCTCCAGGAAATCGGGGCTGCATTATGCTTAACAGTTACTTGGGAAGACAAATGTCATAATCCTGAACTTCCTCCCTTCCTCCTCCTTTCTGCCAGTTTTATTGCTGAACACAATACCATGTTATGGAATATCCCTTTGGTCGCTGGTGGGGCAGCTTGATAAACAGTGAAGGCCTTGATGGTGTGCAAGCTCTGTTCAGCAATAATTAAACCATTGGTGTGTTATCAACACTGTTTTGGTCACACATTCAAAACATAGCACCATACAAGCCACTGTGAAGAAAACTAACTCTATCCCAGCCAAAATTGGTACAGAATATTATCATAACCCTATGCTTATTTTGTGCTTATCCATTCCTCGGTGTAGTGGACTTCTAGTGTACATTATATACACTACACATGTGGAAACACACTATTGTTTCTAGCTACAGTGAACAACATGTAAGTGAAGTCTCTGTGCAGTGCTTAGCACAGCAGTGCCTGAATTCTAAATGGTGTCTTCAGGTGTTGGATTAATACAAAGTTAAACAGTAATATGGTCTCCTAATTTTTACCTTCTGTCCAGTAAACATGAATACTCCAAAACAGAGATTTATTTTGAAGAGGTATTTTAAATGCTTAAATGCTTAAATGTTAACAACGTTACCAATATTTTGGACATTACTGTGAAGCTGAGTATCAAAGCAGCAATACTCCATATGAAATCTATTGGCAAAGAATATGGGTTGCTGAAAACAGTTATCATTTACCATGCGTCACTGTTTGAAAAGCACACTTAAAACATTTCCATCAACTTTTTAATTAAAAAATGGCACTGTTACTTCCAACCAAATGTCACAACCCAAAAAAAGAAGAGAATAATGGGGAAAGGGGTGTTGGAAGAAAGCAATCAGCAAAAATGCAAGCCCACATTTTACTTTACTAGTTTAATGAGAATTATTTTCACTGTAAATGGTCACATGCCAATCTATTGATGAGATGCACATTTCCCAAAAGATTTTCCACAGTTGTAAACAACAGTGCCAAGTTCAGCAATGCCTTGTTGCATGCAAACATGGAATTGAAAATTCAACCTTCACCAAAAAATAACACCAAATAAAGTGCAGAAGAGAAGAAGGAATCTGTTGCAAAAGAGGGAAGTGGAATTCTGGAACTGAAAGCTACAGCTTTGAATCAAATAGCATCTAGATTATGTAATGTCAACAGTGGAAATGGACAAATTTACAGAAATAACACAGACATCTTCTGAAACTAATGGAACACTTGAACTGCATCCAAAATAGGACATAACTGTGCTGTACTTAACTGGCTTAAAAAAGTAGGGTTGATTATAATGGGAATCATATCAGGGTGTAAGGTGTCAGCAAAATATTTTCCAATATAAAGCCATATATTTTCCAAATATAAAGACATATAAATTAAAAGAAATACACTATATTGAATGCATACTTTTGTTAACACTTTGGTGAAATTATAGAAGCCCTACAATTCTTCGGATTAGTAAGGCCAAATGGGGATCTGCATGATTGGCACTATTCAAAATGTAGCCAATCATTTTTAAGGGGCTTAAAAAATGTGCTTTAGGATCTAGATTCTCATTTATGAAATGAATATATTCTAAATACATATGCATTATCTCTGTCTCATGCCTTCACAATCTGCCCATGGCTAATCTCTTATAGAAATCAAGTCAGTCTAACAGAGTATAAAACCAGAATCTTATAGATAGATCTGCCCAAAAATGTAAATTTCTGCCATTTCAGCAGTCCCAATGTTACATTTTTTTTTATTTTTTACTTTTTTTCTAGAGTGAGATGGCTTTTGCAATGTTAAAGCCTTTTTGTGGATAAAGAATGTAAAAGCGTACATGAAATAAAGAGTTTGACATTTTAGATGGAAATGAAATTTTTTGGCTGCTGAATTTAAACTCTTCACATTTGTTAACTGAAAAAAACCCCTCATTTTAAGCTATAGAACAGCTCTTAACCAGTGAAGAAACTTAACTTACAATAATTTGTTCCACAGTTGTTGATAATAGTATTTCTTGGGATTACTTTGAAAGTATCAACCACTGTCTAGTCAAAGACTATTAGGTTAGTTACTTCTAATTGATTTCATGTGTCACTCTGGTATATTAGTACTTAGCAATGTTTTTCTTTGTATGTTTTTCTCCTTTTTACACCTGAAGTAATTCAGTACCTGGAAGTTTGATTTTTAGGTGACTGTAGTCTGACTGATATAGTGAATCCTTCCAGCACTGAGCAGACCACAATATACTTTATATAACTCTATAAGCGAGATTATACTGCATATTGGCATTGCTTTCAGAAGCAGGGCTATATACTTTTTTTATGCATCCTTGGGAGGGTTTGCTCACTGTTTCAACTGTTACCTCTGCTGGCAATATGGCATGGCAGCCACACGTAATAGAGCCTTCAGTGAAGGTGGAGGTAACGAAAAATTATTTAAACAAGGGAAATTGCTGGGTTGATGGTCATCAATGCAGAGCCAGCTGTGAATATTTAGATGGAGCTTTTACAATTGAATTTACGCAAATGAATGAATGGAAATGTAAATTTTTTCACAATAATCTTTAATTATATGCACATAAAAGGACATCTCCATCAATAGTGACAGAGAGAACACTGTTAATACCTCAGTGACTAGGGCACTCACCTATAAAGAACAACAAGATTTTAATCCTTGAAGTAACTCCCACAGAGCCGTAATTTAAAAGCTTCATCTCCTTGTTCCTAGGTGAGTAACCTAACTACAACATTCTTCATTATTCTAGGAGCTTCTGTTTTGCCCAACTGTGTTCTGCCTACTTTTGTTTTTAAAATCTAGCCTGGTCTAAAATATCTCTCTATATGAAAGCTTAATTGAAAATAGGAGATTAAAAAAAAAGTAGGATGTTTTGGTTTAGTCTGGTTTCTCCATGGGGTTGGGTTTTTGTGATGAGAAGCATTACTCTGAAAAAAACCCCATTTCTATAAAGAAATCTGTCAACACCAATCTAAAAAACTATTCAAGCTTCTGGTTACAAAATGTAAACATGTAAAGTCTAAATCTAAATCTTCCTGGGGATAATCTCTGAAAAAGTGGCAAAGAGCCAATTCCTATAATTTCTGTTTTTATGTCCTATCAATCTTCTGTCTCTATCATTACAAGGAAATGATTGGGACACATCAGTTAATGATTATTTTGATATTATGAGTAGCAAGAGAATATCTTTGCTTATGCTTTCTTATTTTCCCTCAGAATCCATATAATCAAAATCAATATAATGGGTCATGCACTCAACAACAGGAAGTGTCAGTTAGAGAAAGAGTTACTTTACATTAGAGTAATTTCTGAGCTAACCTAAGCATCACCTAGACTGGCATTATGAATGTAGCAATAATCTACTTTTAGTCTCCTCTTCAGAAAATAACCATTATTAGTTTTTCTGTCCTACTCATAGAAATTGCAACCTGGGTGGAAATAATTTGGCTGGAATTAAGTCTGCGGATACAAAGATTATGAACGTATATGCATAAACCTATTACTGTACTTGGTGTTTTAAAACTTGTTATAGTATGATAATATCACACCATATTTTCCCTAGTGAAGGTGTTCTTGCCAAATAGCAGCACAAGAAATGCTGTGATAAGACTGCCCTATAGCACTAACAAGAACACTACAGAACTGTAAGACTGCTCTCTTAGAAGCTGTTTTGCTGATTAAGGATACCAATTAAACTCGGACACCAGAGTGAAAAGAGTAGGCGTATTTTACTGGAAATAACTAAATAATATAACAGAATAATACAGAAAACATACAGTAAGAAAAGACAGAATAGTGCACTCAAACAAATAGGAAAATACAGGGTAATGCATCAAATCATTACTACCTGAGAGAGAGAATAGTGATTAAGAAAGATCCATCACCACTTGCATACGTTACCATCATCCAGATCTGCAGACGCTGGGGAGCCCCAGTTACAGTGAGGATTTGGAGAGCCTGTCCCGGCAAGTGAGAAGTCCTATGTGATGCGTCCATCCATAGCTGAGGCTTCCAAAGTCGCTGTGAGCGGGTCCAGCCTTACATACCCAAAAATCAGCAAGTCAGAATAGCTGGCACCTTTGTTTTAAGTGGAAATATCTGGTTTCACTCTCACATTAGATTCCCCCAGAGCCTGGCCAGGGCTCAAGGGAGAAGCTAAGGGAGTTTCCCTGCTTATCTAATTGGATTATGAGCAAGGTTACACATCAGGTCACAGGGCCAGACAACTGTCTCCATGACCCTGTTATTTTATCCACACACAAAGAAAGATAAAGGTACATTCAAGATAGCTACATCTTCCATACATATTTCACTAATGATTACATACTCAGTTAGCAGCTTCGGCTCAGGGCCTGTTGTTCAGGCTTCAATACTTCCAATGTAACAGAATAGCTAGTTTGTTATAACTTAGTATAATACCTATTAGCACAATGGTTATCAGTTATAAAATATACAGGATTCATCTGTAGGTCAACTCTGGCTTGGGCTGGTTGTCCAAGCCTTAGCACTTCAGAAGCTCCTTGAAGTGCTGGTGACCTGGTACATCTTAGCTCTTACCCTGAGCTTGTGCCCTGAAACATAATCGTAAGCCTGTCTGTCTTTCAGTCTCTGTGCCAGTCCCTCTGTTCTCCTGCTGACCACTTTTAGTCATACTTTAAAGACAGGTAGAGTTTAAGAGTACATGCAGTTTAAATGTTATGAAAATGTGAGGAGGAGGCAGCGAGTTGCAGACAACTAAACACACTGAGGGAAATGTGGGCAGAATTCAGCTATCAAATATGCAGTTGACCAATTAGCATATAACTTAGACTAGAATTAGTCTAGTAGACTGACAGAGGGAATATGTAGAATTGGAGTTACTCTGGTGGTACGAACAAGAGAGGAAGAATCAATATCTGAAAGAAAGTAAGTTTCACTAGTTTCATCCCACCAATGCAACAATTTTTTTCTGCGCGTGGTGCACGTTTCTGTTAGATGTGCACTGCAATTTGGTGATCATTCCCAGGTTATTTTTAACCTTAACCGCTGTATAAGACACTGCTTTAGGTGAAGCCTTCAAGCACACTCAAATCAAAGTACATAAATTTAACTACATAAATTTAACTATTTGGAGAAAGGGCAGGTCATGTTGTATCAGTGCTTATATTGTGCAATGTCTGACAGCAGGTTATAAAGTACATTGATAAATAGTAGCCATTTCTACTTCCTAGTCCCTGAGTGAAGTCAATAAAGCTATATTCTGTTTTTCTTTCCTAGTCCATCTCTATAACAAAACCACCAATCTGGAATTAACTTTGAACTCATTGACCTAAAAGTTTAAGTGGGAGTGGAGAATTCTTGTCATTAAAGTGTTAATATTCTAGAAAAAAATGTAGCAAATCAGGTTTTGATAGCTTTAAAGACCATAGTTAATTAATCTGCAAAATGCTTGATTTTTTTTTTGATCTATGATCTACAACATGCACAAGCAATAAATCTACCTTCCAGACAACATTAATTCATCCTCACTAAAAAAAGTAGAACAGTCTGCTGGCTATCGCAAAATTTTATTAAGATTTTTTTGGAAAGGCCATCAGATGAAAATGTATAATGTGTTAAAATGCATTCTGATGAAAAATAATAAATCCTTATGTATTAATCATGCCATTTCAGTTATTATGTAATGCATTACTTACATAGGCAAATGTAATGACATGTTAGGGCGTCAGTGTTAACATAAACCAAAATTATTCTGTCAAAAATCAGGAAATAAAATTTGTTTTCCTTCTCTTCATTTGAACAGGATATATTCATATAACAGTGTCTGACCAGCCAATTTTTATACAGTAAATGCATGAGCTGATTTTAAAAAGAAATAGTTTTGTTCCAACATTAAAGGTTAGAGCTTAGTTTTTTTTGTTTTGGTTCGGTTTTATTTCAGCAGGTCTTCTTTATATGTATAAATCCTTTTCTGTTTAGGATGTATACAAACTTCCTGTACACTTGTATGTGTACAAACTTTGCATGTATACATAAAAAACAGAACAGAAGGAAAAATTAGGTTATCATCTAATATGACTCATCATGAAAATGCATCACAGAAAATAGTAACATCTATCTTAAAATTCGGGTATGATAGGATAGAGTATGTTAGATTGCAGACTAAGATTCTGCTGAAGGTAATAACATTTCCATTTTATAACTTTCAGATTTCAAAGGCATGGTTTGGAAGGGAGCCCCATAAGTGCAATGTACCTCAGTGGACTAGATATGCTTCCTGGTTTACTCCTGGGAAGAAATGTGACTAGGTCAACCCCTTCTTTATCCCAAGGGCAATTCAGACCGGACAGGATCTCATGATGTCATCGAGTTCAATATTTTGTCCAAAGAAGGACTAGGAGGTCAGGTAGAATCCTCAGGACTTTTTCCAGTCTAGGTTTGAAAATCAATGATGGATAAAACCCACACCACTTAAATGACTTCCCTTCCCTCCTCTTCTCCTTGGTTCTATTAGAAGAAATTTAAGCCATAGAATACCAGGTTGGAAGGGACCGCTAGGATCATCTGGTCCAACCTTTCCTGGCAAAAACACAGCCTAGACAAGATGACCCAGCACCCTGGCCAGCTGAATCCCCACTTCCCTGGGGAGATTATTGCAATGGCTGATTGTTCTCATTGTGCAAAATTTTCCTCTTGTGTCCAATCGGAATCTCCACAGGAGTAACTTGTACTCCTCATCTTTTCCATGTGACTCCTTGTAAAAAGGCAGTCTCCATCTTCTTTGTAGCCACTGTTTAAATTCTGGAACATGGTGATAAGGCCTTCCCTAAGCCTTCTTCTCAAGGCTAAAAACCCAAATTCTCTAAGCCTTTCCTCATATGGCAGGCTTCCCTGTCCCTTTATCCTCTCTGTGGCCCTTCTCTGGTCCCTCTTCAGTCTGTCCACATCATAGCAGGGACCAAAACTGAACACAACATTCCAGATGTGGACTGACAAGTGTCGAGTGGGATAATGACTTCTTTATCTCTGCTGGTGATGCCCTTGTTGATGCAACCCAGCATCCTGTTGGCTTTTTTTTGCCACAGCAGCACACTGTTCACTCATATTGAGCTTGTTGTCCACCAGGACCCCCAGGTCTCTTTCCACAGAGCTGATCCCCATCTGGGTAGATCCCAGTCTGTGCTGCACTCCTGTATTATGTTTTCCCAGGTACAAGACCTTACATTTGTCCTTGTTGAACTTCATAAAGTTCTTGTTAGCCCACTCTTTCAGCCTATCCAGGTCTTCCCACAGGGTGGCTTTCCCTTCCAAAGTGTCCACTTCCCTACTCAGTTTGGTATCATCAGCAAACTTCATCAGGGTACACTTGATCTCATTATCCAGATCACTTATGAAGATATTAAACAGCATTCGGCCCAATATTGATCCCTGGGGAACCCGACTTGTGAGAGGTTGCCAGGTTGAAAAAGAGCTATTTTCCACCACCCTCTGGATTCAGCCTGTCAGTCAGTTCCACACCCAACGCACAGACCACCTGTCTAGACTGTAACACATCAGTTTCTCTAGGAAGAGGCTGTGGGCAACCGTATCAAAAGCCTTGGAGAAATCCAGGTACACAGTGTCCACCACTCACCCCACATCAACTGAACAGGTTACTTTGTCATAGAAGGTGATCAGGTTTGTCAAGCACAATTTGCCCTTCGTGAAAAGTTGCTGACTTGCCAGTCACATGCTTCATTTGACTTGTGATAGGCCCCAAGAGGAGTTGTTCCATAACTTTCTCAGGGATTGAAGTAAAACTGATGGGCCTATAATTTCCTAGATCCTTCTTTAAAGAGCTTCTTGCATATGGGGGTGACATTAGCCTTCTTCCAGTCTTCTGGGACATGTCCTGATCTCCACAACTTCTCGAAGATTATGGAGAGTGGCCTCACGAGGACATCAGCCAGCTCTCTTAACACCCACAGGTGGGTAATGTTAGGGCCCATCAATTTGTAGGGGTCAAGCTCCTGTAATAGTTCACATATCAACTCCTCCTTCACTGACGGTGGGTCTGTGTTTGCATCAACCTGGATTATTTTTCCCAAGGCCTGAGGCCCAACAGTGCTGGCAAAGACAGAGGTGAAGAAAGTGTTGAGAACCTCTGCCTCTTCAGTGTTGTTGGTGACTAATTCACTTCTCCTGTTTAACAACAGACCAGTATTTTCCTTCTGTTTCTGCTTGTTATTCATGTACCTGAAGAACCCTTTCTTGTAGTTTTGGACATCTTTGGCCAATTTCAATTTGAGCTGAGCTTTTGCTCTGCATGCGCTGGCAATGCTCTTGTAGTTCTCAACAGGTATTCATCCACTTTTCTATCTCTGATATACTTCTCTTTTGGTTTTGAGCAGACTCTGAAGCTTGCAGTTAAGCCAAGGGCGTCTCTTGCTCTGTCTACTTCCCTTACCTTTAAAGGGGTGAACTGTTTTTGTGCTTCCAAGTGAGCATTCTTGAAAAACTCCCAGCACTTGCTAGCTTACAACGGAATCCATGGATCATTTTATCTTCCTACAGCTATGTAGTCTTGATTAGTGAGGAACCTGAGCTGTACCAATTTTGGCTCAGGTGGAACACAGCAGAGATGTTAAGCAGTTTTGGATAGTTTATTTTTACCTTTTAATTTTTAATTTTTTAAAAATTTTTTTTTTTTTTTCCTCCCATTAAGTCCTAGGGAAAGACCTAGATCTTATATTACATTTCAGGAAATTGAAACTTGTCCTAGAGGGGACTGGACCTCCTGGAGTCTGCTCACATCTCTTTTTGTCAAAATATTCCTCCTTCAAAACCTTAACTTCTTCACATCATTTCACTGACTGTCTATTGTCTATCATATCTTGTATAAGTAATTTGTGTTCACTTTTGAGATTTTTCTGTTCCAGCCCCACACTGCCATCACGTCTCTCTTATTGTTGAGAATCTGGCCTGCAGGAGATACAGACATGCGGACGATCACACTGTGATTAAGCAATGCCAATTTTATTATGGTGGAGCAAGCCTTTTATAATGCAGCTGAAAATCACAAGATACAATCACATGGTACAATTCTTTCTGATTGGACAGTTAGCTTTGCACATGCTCCTTAAGCTATCTTCTGATTGGATGAGAACTGCCACATCAACATTGTACAAACTTCCTTCTCCGCCCAAACCCACACCCTGGAGTTAACTTCCTGGGTTCTTCCTCATTCTTTCCGGGTCATCTCGTCACATCCTTGCCGACGCTGAGGCTTTACCAGTCTTGCTCATATGCAGGATTGCTCACACGCCCATTTCCCCGCAGGAAATCCTTACCAATCCCCACACTGGCCTCTCTTCCATTGTGACATTTCTCCACTGGCCAAATGCTATTTTTTTCCAAACAAAAGTCTTTGTACTTTGTTTCTTGCTACCTCTTGATGTGTAGGAAATGTTCCCACAGAGCCACTTCATTATCCACCTCCAAAACATAACTCAAAATTCTCCTTTTTCATGATGCCTACAAAAAATGTGACTGTGGTTAGACCGCTGATGTGCTTAGATGCCAGACTGAGTGCAGGCTCATTTTCTTGAAGTTTCATACTGTCTGAAGTGTTACAGAATGCCAGTACAAATACTTATCAGCAGCAGCCTTTATATCAAGACATAGTTTGTACAGTCGAAGTAAAAGGCTTAAGCTGTTAAATTAAACTGCATAGTAGTTCTCTCTTTTGTTATGTTGTCTTTTTCAAACAAAGATTGAATTCCTTCACTTCTCCAGTTTGACATTTCCATTGACTTAATAATGAGAAAAAGCACAGATATAGCCCAGATATTTCATGGTTTTACAGCACATGGGAGGATTTAGATTTATTGTTGAAGGGATCCTTTCAAATGGCAGTTCAAACAGAATGAAAACAGAGATCCAAAGGTTGCTCATTGTTCCAGAAAGGATTATTTTAGTAATTTATTTTGAAACAAACAAACAAGGTTCCCTGCAATTCTCCATTCAGGTGTTATGTAAGCAACATGGAAGACCAAGAGAGGAATCAATCTGTAATGGGAAAAGTCAGAATGAAATAGCATCACAAATTAGCTTGCTGACAGCTTCACACACCAATTTAAAAAAATTTTGGGCTTAAATAACAAAGCATAAATCTTCAAACCCTAACGTTCCACTTTAACCTATGGTTGTGATCATTAAAAACATGATGGATATCTAAACACCTACAGAAGCAAATAGAAAATCAAAGTTCTAGAGATTAATTTTAGTGTCATTATAGGAATTCTATTGCAACTATCCAGGTTAGCCACAGAACTTCAGATCTTTATGAAAATTTTCCAGTAAAGAAAACAGAGAATTCAGACAAACAGGTTGTGACATCATTCCCAGTAGTGTTCCATTTAGAAGACAGTCAATTTTTGACCTTTGGCAAGTTACAATTATTGCAGGAAGTGTCAAATACAGCTTGTAATTCTGAATTTCATGTATATATAAAAATAAAGATTTTGGTGATAAGAATGAATGTTATCATGGGAATGTAGATTAAAAAGTCAGAGATGTAACAGCACTTTAGATTGAAAACATCAAGGAGCTGACAAAAGGGGTAATTGTCATGTTAATTTTGAGGTGAAAAAGAAACAGACTTGCCAACCTCTAAACTCTTGGCAGTTTATTATTATACAAACCACTTTGAGTGACCACTGAGCCTGCAGTATTAAACTAACAAGATATGGGTTTTCCTTCTGTATTCCATACTCCTTAGCACAATCCACCAAACACATTAATTGGTAGCATTTGGAAGTGCTTAGTGACCTTTTCCAACAGCCTTCCACTCTCTCAAGCACTGAAATCAGGCTGTTTATACCCCCTGAGAATAAGGCTCTGACTTTCACACACTTCATGGCCCCAGGGAACAGCAATAGTAGAGGTGCCCACAGAAAAAGCAGCAGAGGAAATGCAGGCAGAAACTTTGTCACAACAGAAACACCACATTCAAAAGAAGCAATACACCCTTTGCAGTAATGACAAGCCTAAAGTTTTATTGAGGAAGTAGTTTTATTCTCCTTGTCTTTTTTACTGAATCATGTGTATACTGCATATATGAACAAGATTTGTTACACGCACAGGATGTGAGCATAGTTACTAAATTTTATCTTCAATAGGCAATTACAAGCTTAATTTCTGGATTTGATTCAAACCACCTGAAACCTGTTATGTGCATCCCTTGCCCAGTATCTTTTCATGATTTAGAAACAAACAGTTACATTGTCCTTCATTAAAGTGAATATTAAAATTGATTAATTATTAACTTTTTTTTTTCTGAGATGAGACTAAGCAAAAGGCTAAATCAATATTTTTTTGTTCTTTTTTAATGTTTTGACTTGCTATTGTCAGTTAAAACAAATTTTAAAGATAAGACTTTTATTTTTTTTTGTAGTCAGGGTATTCCTTGGTAAATGATTTCTTTTTAAATTTGTAATTGCTAAGCAGAAATACTATCTGCACTTTTTGCTTGCCTTGGTAAGAACTGTTCCAGTGATCTTCCACTGTAAGTTCCTTTTGTTAGGCCTTCAGGAACTTTCAGGAACTTTCTTATGAAAGATTTGCTTTGCTAACCACTGGGGGGAACTGTGTCTAGATTTGTACTCTAAATTTACACAAACAATAGTAGAGATGAGAACAAAGGATGCTTAAGAAAAATTAGTTAGGAAATTAATGGAAATTTTCTGAGCAGATGGAATTTGTCTGCTCTGCCAACTGTGAATCTTTACATTGAAACAACTATTGCATGGAGAACGGATTTCATGATGTCTCTCTTGAATCCCAAGATTAAAAAAACCCTAAACCAAAACCAAAACAAAAAACCCAAACCAAACCAGCAAATGAGATTCTTCTTGCTTGACATTATATTTTTTAATTATTGTCTTCTGCTATGAAAATGTATATAAGTAAAGGTCTCAGCCTGTAACAAAACCCAAAGCAGATATTAATTACTCAGTTAAATTAGTTTATTTTTCAAATATATATCCTTATTAACAGAATAATATAGATCTGAAATCTGAAAAAAGAAAGTTCTGCTAGTACAGAGCATCTTTGCAACTTCACAAGGGATGATGCGAGAAAATGAGTAAAGCTGTTTATAAATCAGAGGATCAGAAGACTTGTTAATATGTGAGGTGACTTCTAACTCAGTAGATTAACGATAATTGTCTCTTACTGAGTGGGAAATGAGGAAGCTTGTAACATACTCAATGAAGCTGATCATTGCAGATGGGGGATGAGTTTTGTTTTTGTGAGTGTGTGTTTTAATCTTGCTTGAACTGAATAGTTCAGTGTAACAAAACTTTATGCATGACCTCTGTGACTTAGAAATGCTGCAGGCAAAATGCTTCCTCAGAGACAGGGGACAAAAAGCATTTGCGATTCTAAGAATGGACACACAGAGTAGTGTTCTTTTTACCAAAATATCTTCAGGCTATATGAAATAATAAACAGTGTGGAAATGAGGTAATGAAGAGGAAGATTACCTAAGTGGACTGTGAATGAGCACTCTAGGAGAACGCAAAAGCAAAGGGAAGACTTAAAGCAGTTCCTTGCAATAGCAGGGCTGGATTGCTAACAGAGGAATGCCCTTTGAGTCCTGGGTTTTTATGCCTGAGATTACCTTCAGATGTATGGTCAGTCATTTGGCTGGTCACTTCTCAGTTATAACACCTTGCACAATGTGTCTAAGAATTAGACAGAAGATTTAGCAATGCAGTAAAATTTCAAAAAAGATTATTCTGACAATTGTCCCTAGGCTTTCACCCTGCAGTTACAATAGCTATGACTACTGAGCTGTGAAACATAAACAAAACTGTATGATTCTTTCCATACAGGCTGTAACAATGAGACCAATGATACTGGAAGAACATAACAGCAAAAAATGTGACTATAACTAGAAATTTATCAGTGCCAGACCAACACTGAAGACAACATAAATAGAGGTGGCAAAGCTCATTAAATACAGTTCTCAGACACATTACAGTCAGGAAAGCTAAACGCTGTTAGTACACACTGCTATTTTCAAGTCTTTTTTGAGTTACATCTTCAAACCATTATTACAGCATGTCTCTGAAATACAAGATAGATATTACCTGGTATTTGTAAAAGCAAACACTCCCAGACTAATTGCAAATGCCCTCTATATGTGCTGATCAACGACCTATTTTGTGGTTACTTATCCTTGCATCATTTATACGCCATTTCTTAAGGTTATAAGTCAAATAGTTTTCATATCATAGAAACATAGAAACATAGAATCATAGAATGGTTTGGGTTGGAAGTGACCTTAAAGATCATCTAGTTCCAATCCTCCTGTCATGGGCAGGAACACCTTCCACTAGACCAGGTTGCTCAAAGCCCCGACCAACCTGGCCTTGAACACTTCCAGGGAGGGGGCAGCCACAGCTTCTCTGGGTAACCTCACCACCCTCACAGTAAAGAATTTCTTCCTTGTATCTAACCTAAACCTACCCTCTTTCAGTTTAAAAACATTTTCCCTTGTCTTATCACTACACTCCCTGATAAAGAGTCCCTCCCCATCTTTCCTGTAGGCCCCCTTGAAGTACTGGTAGACCAATATAAGGTCTCCCCAGAGCCTTCTCTTCTCCAGGCTGAAGAACCCAACTCTCTCAGCCTGTCCTCATGAGGGAGGTACTCCAGACCCCTGATCATCTTCATGGCCCTCCTCTGGACCTGCTCGAGCAGGTTCACATCCTTATGTTGGGGCCCTAGAGCCATGTTATGTTATGTTGGGGTCTCAGGAGATCAGAGTAGAGGAGGGGAATCACGTCCTTCGACCTGGTGGCCACTCTTCTCTTGATGCAGCCTGGGATATGGTTGGCTTTCTGGGCTGTGAGTGTACATTGCTGCCTTATGTTCAGTTTTCATACACCAATACCCCCAAGTCCTTCTCCGCAGGACTGTACTCAACCCACTCTTCGCCCAGCCTGTATCTGTGCATGGGATTGCCTCGACCCATCTGCAGTACCTTGCACTTGGCCTTTTTGAACTTCATGAGATTTGCATGGGCCCACCTCTCTAGCCTGTCAAAGTCCCTCTGGATGGCATCCCTTCCCTCCAGCATGTTGACCGTACCACACAGCTTGGTGTTTTCATATATTGAAACCAGCGTCTAGGTTATAATACTTGACAATTTTCACCATAGATAAGAAAAACTTAAGATACTGTAAGATTTTTGCATTTAAATTTCAATTTCTATGTGACAGGAAAAGACCATGACAATAAGAGAATAGGCAGTAATTTCTTTGCACTGGCTACTCAGGTAATGTGTGATCCAAACAGCTGATCTTTTGCTCCCCAAGAGCTGCTCCTGTTTGTCACTGTCAGCAGTTGTGACATCATGGCTATTTTTGTGAGGATGCAACCCCATATAGAGGCTGCCACAGCTGCACTCAGCCTCTCTCTTCCAGCCTTGCAACCTCAGGAGAAGAAACTCCCACTTTTGTCCCTTACTCTGCTACTTTCTCTTCTGCTCAGTTAGAGCGGATCACATTCCTCCACTCTATATCTGGCCTCCTTGTGTCAGTTCAGAAAGTGAAAGTATGGTCAATAAAGGGCTACTTCAAAGAGAGGGGGTCTTGGAAAGAAAACTCTGTGTAAGTTAAAATCCTGTTCCCAAATGAATCTGGAGAAGTGGAGGGGGCAATGGTAAAGCAGAGTGGGGAAGCAACAGAATTCTGAATAATTCAAATGCCTTTGAATTTCTTTGCAGTCCCTTAAAATGGTACTAAATTCTACATCTCACTCTTTCTTGAAACTCCTTTTGCTGTTTCCTAGTTTTCTCTCACCTTCCCAGAAACCCTAATGACTCCTCTCAGCTCTCTCTCAGGGCTCCTGAATTACATATTACTCCTCCCACTTCTATTGTCCTCCTTCTCTTTCAGTCCTTGCTCTTTTGGTTGCACAAAATTAAATTTTTTCTAGGTTTCTGAGAAGCTGAGAACTCTGATCCTGGAGCAGCTTCCAAAGTCCTGGAAGATTCAAGGAGATTTATAACACATCTGTATTTATAACATATCTGTATTTATAACATATCTGTATCTCTGGGATGTCACCTGGAAGTTAATTTTTCTGCAGGGATCTAGCATCCATCATTCTTCTCCCCCAGGAGAGATAGCCAAGCTTAAAAACTGAAGTTATTACACAACAAGAACAAGATTCATGAGCGTGTTTTAGGACTGATTACACTAATAATTATTGTCATGACCTTGCCAGTCAGAGCTGCTTGGGCTAAGATCATGTTATGCCTTAAGTGAGTTAGGTTGTCCCTGAGGTCTTTGCCAGATATCTCAAGGCCATACGAGTCAGTTGAACTGGACCAGAAATTCTAAACTTAGAGTGAGGTTAAACTAAACTGTCAAAAAAAAAATCTCGGAGATACTCTATGTATTAAGTGTGTGCAACACTATATGTTGTTTTAAAAGAAAAACAAACGGGTAATATTGCATACGATGAGTCATGAAGTCTGTTAAAAATCAGCTGACTATTGCTTAATGGGATAAAACAAAAACACAGAAAAATTTAAGCAAAAGAAATGTTTAAAACTTGGGGTTAGCAGTCGTAGGGATTGGTAAGTATTTATCCAATACACAGGGAGGAGCAAAGTCCATTGCCTATATCTGGACGTAATTCCATTGTGACAACTGAATACAACTGAGGAATCTGTGCACTCAAAATGTAAGAGATGTGTTGAGCACAAACTGAACAAAGTCATTTTAAGGCATATCAGATTTAGACCTCATTCATCAAGAGTCATATCCCTGCTACTGTTTCAGCAGAGCTACATTATACTGTGCATGCACCAACTCTTGTCCCAGGTTTATGAATTCACATGTTCCCTGCTTTAGAAAAAAATTACAAAGGAGAGCAGAAACACTGGAAGGTAAAAGTTTTCCAAACCACAACTATTCAAGGGACAGAGATATTCAGAAGAGAAAGATACTTAAAAATACCCCTTGGAGTTCTAATAATGGTCAAGGCTAGGATATGCAAAACGGCAGCTAAAAAAAAAGGTAGAGTATATTATGTTATCAGAGTGTCACTTCAACAGAACAGAGAGAGGAAAGCTCCATTCTATATTACCAAAGAGTGACCATATCTGGACTAGTACTTTTCATTCTGGGCTTCTCCTTTCCTACAAAAAATAAATTAAAATGAAATAAACCAAAATATTTTTAAAATATTAAAACAAGAAAATAGCTGCAAGAGGACAGAAATCTGTAGAGACTAAGCTGTGTGAAAAGATTTAAAGTGATTGCTTTACTAGACATAAAGAACCAGATACCCATCTGGTTTAAATCAGCATGGCTTCAGCAAGGATTTGGTCTAAGTGATCTTTAGATATTTGCCAAATGTGTACAAAAAGAGAAGCTATAGTGTGGAGGGATGTATCCAATGGTAATAGGATCAAATTAATTAAAAATATATAGGTTGGATATTAGGAAAATACTAACAGTGTAATATGCATCAGTTTAGGAACATGTCTCCTAAAGGAAATGAGATAACTCTATTTCAGGAGCTATTTGATATGAGACAGACGTAAAGAACTTAACGTATATCATGGAAAACAGTCTTACATTAGCTAAAATGAGTTAGCTATGTTCTTTCTATTATCTACTTGCTGTGATTTTCTGAAGCATTTGCAATCTGTGTGCTTGTAGGATTGGTGGCACACTAGGAAGACAACTGGACATTTTTTTAATATATTTGAGATAAAGCCGAGCTAAATTAGAAAGAAGCAAATGGGAAAAAAGGGAGACTGTGACTAATGAGTAAGGCTGTCTATGGGCAATCCGATTTAGAGCTGAAAAAACTCTGCAAAACAGTCCTTTTACACACACTTGTCCTTGTTTTATTTACTTGCCAGGTAATTCAGGTAGATGATTACAGACAGGAGACAATTTTGGGCCTTCAGGAAAGACTTGATCATGTTTTAAAAGTACCTAGACAGAGCTGATGAAAACTGTGGACTACGTAAAAGACAGTGGAATGAGAAGAATGACCTCCAGCAATAAAAAATGGCTACAAGAACAACCCACACCTCACACTAGTAATTCTCACACTGTATCTTGCAATTCCCTCAACTGACAAGAGTTTTCTGCTAATCAAAAAAGCTACTGTTTGCTGATGGGCCTTCCAATTTTTGGCTTGAAAACTAAAAAAACCTCCATTCACACCCTAATGAGAGGAAACTTGCAACAATAGCTATGCCTTTTTACATTTCAGACTGGATGCACAACACAGGGCAGACCCTCACCAAGTGTTAAATGGTTTCAGTACACGGAGGTCAGGAACCCTCTCATACACATAAGCAGACATTTTTGGCCCAAGGACTTGAATTTTTTATGTTATAACTCCTGTCCTCTCTCCATACTCTGGATTATACTGTAAACAGAGATTTGATTTTCAGAAGTATTTGTATGACATCCAGGGATATGTTATTTCTGTCTGTAGCACTCAGAAGAGAACTGGTATTCTATTAAGGGCAAAGAAAGTGCCTCCATATTCCTTCCCTTTTGATAACATATTTACAAGAAGATTTTAGTACCCTCAAATATCCCTCCCTCTGCCAGCTCCATTGAATAAGGTTAAAATAATTGACTTCATTATTTGAAGTTCAGTATGATTAGTCCTAAAATTATGTGTGTTTCCACTGGAGCTCCTAGTGGACTTTTTCAGACAAAAAGACAAGGTGGATCCCATAGAAATTAAGAGAAGTGTCTGTGTTTTATGTCTTGGTAGTAACATTTTGTTCACATATTTAGTGTGCTTGCCAATTTTATTCAACACAAAGTTTGAATTCACATAGTTGTGCTTGGTTTTATGTGTGGAAGAGGAAAAGCTATGAAAGATGAAGGCATTTCTTCATGTCCTCCCCTGCCTTTTGTTCAATTTTAGTCAGCACCCTGTAAGTGATGTTTTCTATGATGCTGTGGTATTCCTTTGCCTTTGACTTTCATGCTATTCATCTTGAGCTGACATTTTATGTTACTCATTGCTGTCACTACTGGAAAGAATAGCAACATCAGCATTTGGACATCATTATTTGAACATCACCTCTCTTGATAAAGTATTTCCCTTATCATGCTTAATAAAAAAGTGTAATGTGTTATATTCCTCATGCTCTACCTAGATGTTACTATTTTAACAGCTAGAAAGAAAATGTGTTTTGTTTCAGTAAACCAGTTTTCAATTCAAATAACCAGCAGGAATCTGAAAAAATGCATTAATATTACCAACACCAGCAAAAATGGAGTAAGATACACTGAATCTTATTTTGATCGTGATCTGCAGGATCTGTAGTGACATAATTTGAGTAATTTCAATACTGTTACACTTAATTATACCAAAGTATGTGGCATCAAGAATTGGACTAGTGAGATTTTTTTTTTCCTTTTACTCCCCTTGGACGATGAAGTATGAAACACCTCCTGAACAGCTTCCATTTTGTCATTTTCACTAGGAATCTCCCCTGAAAGGGAATGCTAGAAAGTGGGTTGTAAAGATAGTTTATGTACTGTCAGGATAATGTTTCTCGAGTAAAGGCCAGATCATAGTATATTTGATACTTGCCAGCTGCTTACCTCCTCTTAAGGAGGCATGAATTCTCCTGATATAGGGTCCAACTTTCTCATGGTTTTTTTTGCCAGCCATGAGAGTCGTGAGTCTAACCTGCCAATTGTATATACTTGCAAATCACCTGGAATTAACTCTATTTTGAAACAAGCATATAGCTTGCATGGGAAAGATGATGTGCCTGTTCTTCCTTTGTTACCAGTTCTGCAGTCCACCCACATCTGACAGCTCTTCTAAACACACTGAAAACATCATGTGGCAAGGAAACTTTGAAAATGGACGGCAGTCAGGAATGATCAGGGATTTCAGTGAACAGGCCATTTGCTATATTTAGGATTCCCACAGGTACTATGGGAAAAGGGAAGAAACATCATTTCAACTCTATTTGCCTCTTAGATACATAATTTCCCCTGTATGCCTGGATTGTGGAAATCTGTAAAAATTATCATAACATTGACCTCTAAAAGAGAATGGTTATTTATGTATTTATTTAAAGTTTATCAGTTATATTCAAAATCTTTTTTTTAGATTTTTCTTTACTATGCTTATTTCATCCCTACTCTTTAATTTTACAACTAAAAATAAGATTAAAAAAATCAATCATAAAGAAGAGAAGAAGAAACAAACCCATAAAAGTTGGTCACAATCTTTTATGTACCATTTTCTTGAAATAAAATAAAGCATGCAAAAATTCAGGCCTGAGATTTTGTTATTCTAGCTTTGATGTATAAATTTCAGAAACAACACCTTTTCCCCTGAACATGAATTTAACCAATATAGGATTTACTGGTCTTGAATTTTGGGAGTTATTTTTTTAAGTAAATAAAAAAGTACTCAAAATGAGCAGTTCATTTCCTCTGGATAAACAGGGGGCAAGGAAACAACATTCTATTTTTTTTTTAGCTGAAATAAATAATCCCATAATTCATAGTCTGAGATGAAGTTGAGAGTTAGAAGACATCTTTTTGTTGCTATTCCTGTAATAGCCGTTCTCCTCAACTTAATTTGGTTATTTGGAACAATGTTGTACATAGTGACTAAAAGTATCTGTAAGTCCTTTCTGAGTATTAAAATATCAGACTGCATCTCTATATTACAAGGTAGTGTTTGTTACTGGTTAAAGTCTGAGGTACAATTGGTGAACAATATATACCTCAAAGACGCTCATCGACCAGGAAAACTTTCAGAAGGAAAAAGGATGTCTATTGCTCAAGGTATAATTGTCTTCTTTCAGGGTAACTTATTTTTTAATTTGAAATAAGTACTTCAAAGAGATTCAAAGTGGGCTATCAATGCTTTGAAGCTGTCAAGAGGTAATGATTTAGGATTTCCATTTCAAAGAATTTTACATCTCAGATAAAATGGAACAATTCCATTGAAAAATCAGAAGATCCAGGCCTGAAATGACAACAAGACAGCTTCTAAAGGATCAGCTAACAGAAGTGACATGCTTTTATTGTTCCCTGGTGAGTATTTTGACCTATATATGCCTGAATTATCTGAATTTATGGTTTTATTACAAAGTAAACTCCATTGCTCTCTAGAAGTTAGGCTAAATAAAATGATCTCTGCTGGGTCTTTAACACAAACTGTTATCTTTGAATATTATGTTTTGGGAAGAATATTTCTTTCAGGATTTTTTGCCTATTTTTAAGAAAGGTCAGATCAAGTAATCTATTTGAATGTATATATAGACATGTACTACTTAAATTATGATTACCTTCTAGTTTCTGAATAAATGACTAAGATTATGTCAATAACTTTGAAATGTCTTTGCTTGTTTGAAAATAGAGAAAACATATATCTTATTTGATCAGTTTTAATTTCAGTCAGAAACAAAGAGGCAGCATCCCTGGGAAGGAGACTCTTGGTGGCAGTATGATTGCTGTGGTCAGACTGCCTACTTTGCCTGAGCCAAACCTCTGGGACGACAAGTAATACTGCTGTCACTAAAAGAAGAGTTGTGAGCTATTAGCTAATATTTGGCACAGTTATCTTTCTCAGCAGCAACACTGATTGTGACTTTCAATGTTTTCCAGCTTCTAGATGTCAGTAAGAATGGAAAGACCTGTTCTCCATGGCCTTCCAAGTAGCTTCCCACCTTTTCCTCCCTGTGGCAGAAATGACATAACAACCTAGCACAGGTCACTTGCTCTTGAGGTTCCTCTCTAATGCTGAGAAACTTTAAGCGGGCTGTAGATCCAGAAGCAGGATCATAGAGGATATCAAGTCTAATTAAAATTATGATTGCATTTATAGAGATGTAAAAACATAGAAATATTTCAACCTTATTTTGAAAGCTTAACTACGTTTAACTGAGTCACTGTCTCCTGGTAACAGAACATCCAAATTAGTCATTATGTTCCTCAACATACTAGTCAGGTTTTCTTAATCAGAAAATTAACTTCAATAGAAATGATGGTTAGATAATGGACAAAAAGTATACAATTGATCTATAAACATATTTCAGCAAACTTTTCTGGCAAAGAAATCTTACTAAATGGATAGACTGTGAGCAGGATTTGGAGAGACAAATTACCCAAAGGAATGTGCTTTGATGTGGAAAAGAGGATCAATCACCTCAATCTGTAGTACGCTAGGAGAAAATTTATTTAAGATATACTTTCACTTCACACAAGTCAGGCTCATACATAGGGAATATTGGAGAAATTGAGGTGACAAGATTTTATAGATTTTACAGACATAACTAAGTACAGAGAGACTTGGATAGTGTCTGAAAACAAGCAGTAGAGATTGTTGTGTAAAATTCCCTTTGTTCTTTCTTGCAAATTTAGTTTAGCAGATTTAGTTTTTCATTTGTTAGTAGCCACTAAAGTACTGGATAGCTTCTCATTAAGAATGAAGAAAAATAATCTCACAGAGGAATAGCTCCAGAAAATAAGGGACATGGTGAAAATTTGAACCCATCAATTATATATTCAGAAATGTACAAGAAATAATATGAACCTAGTTTTTTTGCAGCATAGATTTAAGAAATGAGTACTTAAATCACTCGAGCAGCTACCAGTCTATGATGTAAGAGATTTATCAAATCTAATGACCGAATACTAAGAGCACATTATATTACTAAATATTTTAAAATCAAAACAAATAAAAATATGAACTTTTAGTGATTATTTTATTGTTGATATTCATGTGGCAGTGATCTATAACTCCATTTGATATCCTAAATGGTATGCCCTTTACCTTTTGGAAAAAATGATTTATTGTTAAATAAAACATTGGCATTTCTCTGGCTAGATCTCCTTTCTGAGATGAAAATTTGATTGGTTAAATATTTTCAGTGATTGAAAACTCACATCACTA
The DNA here is from genome assembly GCF_047716275.1 of Strix uralensis. Taxonomy (NCBI): domain Eukaryota; kingdom Metazoa; phylum Chordata; class Aves; order Strigiformes; family Strigidae; genus Strix; species Strix uralensis. The sequence continues at coordinate 158,314,619 of NC_133972.1, read as the reverse complement.
AAGAAGAAGAAAAGATTGGTAAGCCTGTAAAAGGACACAGTAATAACTAAGAATAATTAAGAGGAACAAAACACACAGAGAATTATGAATCTCTTTGTCTTGTCATTGTTGTTGAAGTACTTGAATTCCGTATTTCACCTGTATTTCAGCTTTTGGTTTGATGTTTTTTAGAAAGCTGACACACTGGGAAGACTGTACATTGTCAAGTAACAATAGTTTTGTGAGTAAGTCTTGTATGTATTTTGTGTCAAATCTCTTCCATGTTACATCAGTGCCCAGGTGAAGAAACATCTTTTAATTTCAGTGGTGTTACTTTTAATTGATGTTGGTGTACCATTTTGTTCAAGATTTTGATGAATTGGTATCCCACACTACCTTCATACCAAGCATTCAACTGTAATGATTTTTAGAAGGAAAACACATAGCTAAACAGAAAACGCTGCAAGACTCATTTCCCTTCACTTTGTTCCCCTGCTGTCCTGAATCTATTTTAGACCCTAGCCAGTATTTTTCATGTGATTCTCATGTCTAAATGGAGAGCAAAAAAAAAAAAAATCCCAGACCACAAACTATTTTAATTTTTTTCAACAGATGAACATTGAATACTTTTTAACACAGTGAAATTAATTTCATAGAAACAAAGAAAATTCTGGGCTAAAATCAGTTGATGTGATTGAGGCTGTTTCTGTAAACGTCTGATAAATCTGCCTGGAGCTATGGCAAGGGGGGACAGAGGTTGAAATATAACCCCCAGCATTCTGGAAGTGCTTTGGCCACTGGCCACTGCCAGCAGCAGGATGCTGCCAGAACAGCATTTCTGTAGAGAGTAAATGCTAAGCTATTTAGAGATTTTTACTCCACTGTAGTTTGCTTTCCCTGAGTGTTGCACCCTTTCAAGGGCAGCATTTGATTATTAGGTTTCGATGGTAGCAGTCTTTACTGAGCAAGGGCTCAAACCATGACTCTTGTTCCATGAGAATGGGCGGGACCGAAAGCAGGTTTGCAAGCAGAAGCCATTAAGTAAAGAGAAATCCAAAACAATGTTAGCTCCAGCTCCATGTCTAATTTGGCAGCTAGAGTAGCTGCACAACATTCATTTGAATATGTCAAAGCAGCAATCACAGCTGAAGATGGGAGGGCAAAGCAAGGAAAATCTATGTCTTTTCCCAAAGAAAAGAAGTTGCAGTAAAGACGGGAAGAAATTGTTCTTTGCCTAGGTAATTGCGCACTATCTCTTACTGACAGCACAGCACATTGCTAAGGTTACAGTTTAGCCTGTAGAGTTTGTCCCTATTTCCTAGAATTTTTAATGGGCGTGGGCAGTCTTGGTTTGTCTTGTTTAGGAGTAGTGGTTTTCCACTTCATCCCACAGTTTTATGCTGCCTGTGTCATCGTTTCAGACACAAGAAATAATTAGCCCTGGATAACATCTTTTTTTTTTTTCTTTTTTTTTTTTTTTATTCACAGGAGCTGAGCTAATTAGTTTTAAAATACAAATGTCTCCATTTAGGATCCCACACTGAGAGTGTCACAAATTATGTCGATTCACCAAATTGGTGGCTGCCAGCAAACGGCTGAGGATTGCCAGATTCACTTAAACACTTTGGCTCAGTTAACATCCTCCCATGGAAAAAAGTCATGGGATAGCCAAAAATCAGGCAGAATGATCTGCAGGCTCGAGCCACAGTTTCCACTGCATCATGTGCTGAGGAATGTGGGGGGGATGGGTCCGGACACCCACAGAGCCAGCAGGGATTGCAGCCCTGCAAACCCACAGGGACTTCTGTGGGATGTTTTTCCCGTGGATTTATCGACCTTGAGGTATGCTTGGAAAAGCATCTCACCCACACGTAGGCCCAGACCATGCCCATGTGTTGTCCCCTGCTGGCCATCCCCTAAGTTTGAAACATGCCTTGGGGGAATTTACAGGTGCAGAGTGGGAATTGTCCAAAGTGCTTCTGCCAATGTCAACAGTAACTATGTAAGGAAAATGCCTGTGGCTTTCAGTGAGGAGGAACATTTCTCCATTCTAGCAATGCCCTCTCCCTGAATAGCTGCACTCTCTCAAAACCTAAAGACCTCTGTTTGCCGGCAGCTTGCATACAGTGCCTTTCATGGGACTAAAGGGATAGATAAGACAACGTTACTTCATCCCCGCCTCCTCCTGTCAACAACTGGACCAAAAGATTGGATTTTTTGCTCCTTTCAACCCCTCTGTTGGAAGAGTTGGAGGAGATTACACAGTTATTTATCATCTGCAATTCAGAGTCCTCTATGTATGGTTAGAAATTCTTCTCGCAGCATGAATTTTCCAAAGGCTGCGTGGAAATGAAAGGATGCAGCTTTCTTTTAGTTATTCTGGATTGTTCCTCACAGTTTAACACAGATTTTTATTCTTGTGTTGTCAAGGACATCAATACACAGTTCAAGGTTTGGGGGAGAGAGGGTGTTGAGGAAAGTAATGAAAGACATTTGTTCTCTTCTTTTGAAGATAAAATAAGAATCTACAAATGAAAGTTTATCAGAGTTAATGCACTGAAATAATTTTACATTGGCTAAGAAAGTAAAGCTTCTCAGTGGTGATGTATTAGACATGTATATTCTGAAAGAAAAATAGATCTACAATATCTCCAGATCATTGCTAACACATTTAAACTTTATTTCTGTTTGCAGTATGTACCTGTGATTGATCACCCACTTGCAGATGTGCTGTTACATCCCTCTCTTTCTGATTCTTCTGTCTACAACAGGCAGATTCAGACAGCCAGAATAAACAACTGTGTTTCTTTAAACTAGCTACCCAAGAAAAGAAAGAAGTTGCCAAGGAGAGAGATTCTTAACCCATTTCCCAGACAGAAAAAAACATTACCAGCAAAAATGATTCCCAGTCCAGCAAAGTACAAAGTTCTTAATTTAAGAAGCCAAAGACAACTAGAATATTTCTCTCTCTCTCTCCCACCCCTTTCTCTTTTTCTTCTTTTATTTTTTCTGTCTCCTCTTTTTTTTATTTAGTATGTCTAATTCATTAATGGTGAGGATTGTCAAATGTACCTCCACTGTAATATATAACTTAAAAAAATTAACATGTTTTTCAGGTGAAATGTTCTCATCCTTGTATATTTTTTAATCTGTAATTATGAGCCTAAACCAATTCTTGTAAAAGTTCATGGGAGCAGGATCCAATCCTTAAAGCACAGTGCAGTAAGCAGCATTGATTTCTGTTGAATCACCCCTATCATATAGAACAGTAATAGACAAAACCCAGCTCAGTGTCTGAACATTTTCTAAAAACTAAGCTAATTGAAAAAGCCAAATAAAGTTAACAATCAACAATTATCCAGTTAAAGCAGGCAAGATCAAATAAATAAATAAGATTAAAGCTCTAGTGTCTTTTATTAGCAGACTAGCAGAACAGAACTGAAAAATTCATCAGCCTCAGACGGTAGGTTGATAAGGTTTTCCTGTAGCTAGGCTGGAATTCAGTTGTTGCTTTGCATCAACATAGTCATAGGAGCAGAAGGTCCTTCCTGTCCAATTATATCTGAATTTTTGCAACTTAAAGAGGTATACATTTCAATATTAATTGGACAGAAATCATTCTTGTCATTGCCTCTGAATGACAGCATGTGTGCATGCCAGTGGGAAGACTTTCCCTCTGTCTGTAGTTTACTAGCAATTACAAGCAGTACTACTGTGAAGCCACGAGCACTGCAAAGCATTTTCAGTTAACAATTAAAAGAAGTGTGAGACTCTAAAATGTGCATAGTTTCATGTTCTGCTTCCTGTAGCACAGATGATACAGAATTCATAACAGATGTTGAATATGCTATCAAAGTCAGATGAAAGGGAAGAGACATTGATCTTTGACCTCAGTAGTGTCTGAGAAAATGTCACTGCTCTCCCATTGCTTTTTTACAGTCTACTCTTCTATTCCGTATAGGTTTGTTACATGAATAGGTGCCACATTATAAAAATGACAGGGAGAAACATAGGAGGGATTGCAGTGATGAGAATATGCAACATTCATAAGGCAATGCCTAGAATAAAAGACATTTACAGAAGTCTGAGCCTGTCAGTCTGTGTCAAAGTCTTACAGTTAATAAAAAGCCTTCTCCAACCAACTTTCTTCCTGAGTCTCAGATCACGGACCATTAAAGTCAATAGGAACTTTGCCATTTCTTTCATTAAGCCTAGAATCAAGCTCTGAATGCTTACATCACATTTTCCATATCATCCATTTTTCTTCTGAACTAATAAACTGAGGTTATAATGAATGCTTTTAAAAAGTCAGCATTTAATCACAATTTAATTTTATAAACAAATTCCAATACCTTTTAACCTCATTTCTGTTAATTGAATTAAACTGCAGAACTGTAATTAACGTCAGAATTTCAACAATTTAGAAGTTTCACAATAGGTACCGCAATGTACCTACCACATACAGGAGATTCTGCGTAAAATCACTGGAATTTTCAAAATTTAAGCCAGGAAAATGAATTGTACTTCACAGACTAAGTGCTCTTCTAAAATTTTAAGAAAAAAAATTATGACTTTGCAGTAAATAATCTACTGGCATTCTATAAATCTTACTCAGTTTTACAGTTTCTTGCAAGAAAACTCAGTATAAATTTCTGAGCACTTTTAAAGCTGTTGGAAGAGTATCCAGGGACTGAATCTCACAAGCTGATAATTTCCTTCAATCTAATTTGTGATTAGAGTGCTGTTTAAAAACAGAGAAGTTTGGGAAATCTGAGGAACTGAACTTTCAAATGTTGCATGGAAGGATACTGACATTTTATTCAAAATAACAAAGCATTAAAAAAATAAGAAAAGTGAAGATCGCTAACCTTCCTGAGGAACGATCTTCCCAGTTTGTGATCTCAGTCATGTCATCTGCAGCTTGAATATTGCAGGAGCCCTTGTACCCTTGGTAGCTGTAGGTCCAGCAAGTGACTTGCTGTGAAGAAGTCTGAAATAAGAAGTCTGGAAGCTATTCCTGTGCTTATTATAAGATTGGTCTAAATGCACAGTCCTATGGAACAAACCTTGATTTTTTTTTTGATTTTACATCTTTTCAGTGAAAACTTTAATAGTAGAAAAGTATAGTAGGAGCTATAGTAGCAATAGACTGGTGTTTGCAACAGAAAAGCACTGCTGAGGTACATATTTTATATCCAATATTCCTTTTGGCATTGCTGTAAACAGTTCTTGTCCTTAATAACCCCACATCACTCAAAACAAAATGAATGGGGATCATTTGACTAAATGTTAATCAATGTTAAACAGGATCTGAACCAGAAATGTATTCTATTTAACAGTCAATGGGAAAAGAAAAGAAAAAAGAAAAAAAGAAAAAAACCCACAAAAAACACCCCACCCCCCACCCCCACCCCCCCCAACAAACAACCCAAGAACTTTTAGGGCACATTTCATCTGATCCTAAAGTTGACATCTTAAATATATCAGTGATTCCTGCCCTAAAAATGCCAGTTTATCTGTATTAAATCAAAGAGGAATCTGGGGTCACTATATATGTAAATGTTTACAATGTAGGCATCTATTGTTAAGTATGTATATGTATATGTGTGTGTATGTATGTATATGCATAGTATGAGTCCCACCAGTCTTTTTGGATATTTTGCATTCTTTGTAAATATTGTGGCAGATACTGCAGGGAATATACATTTTTATGAGAGAAGCTGCTGAACACCTCATGCCTTACTTTTAGAAAACACAGAAATTACAGGTGCAGATGAAAAGAACCCACATCTGCATCTCCAAAAGTATAAGGAAAAAAAACAATGAAGATCAGTCAGGTTTGAGGCTTCTGTGTTGTCCTCCTTCCCTCAATCAAAAGATAAACTACCTTACCAAACATCACCTTTATTTTTAAAAGTAACCTGAAACTGTCTTTTCTTGTTCGATCTCCAATTTTAATTCTCCTCTTTGCATATAGAATTCTTCATAGATGAGGTTAACAGTATAGTGCAATCAATAATTAGCCAGGGCCAAGTAGAATAGGAATGATACAACACAGGCAATTGTTGCAGCTTATAGTGAGAAACATAATTATAATTATAATTATACTCAAAGTGGATCCAGGAATGCATTCTGAATTCCACAAATGACACTTGGGATAAAAATGCAAGCCAAATATATTGGAATAAACTTTCATTTGAAATGGATTTTGTTATTGTTGTTGTAAGTAGCTATTACACATACAGTCCAAATTCTATTGATGAAACTATATAACTCACTGCATCACAGGGATATAAAGAGAATTAGTCCAGTTTTAACTTTCTTCAGCATAAACATGTTTTCCTCTGTTTCTGACTAACTCTCTCTCAAAAGTGCTAATCTTTCTGTTCATCTTTTGCATACACCTCCTCTGCATTTTCACCTGTATTCTTTTACTGAACTTTAATAAAACAGAAATCATTTTCCATTTCTACACAGGCAAGAGAGGATCTTACACGTAGGACAGTGGCATCCACTCCCACCAAATCTTTACAGCCCCCTGTTCTTTTCTGAGTCTCCTTTCCCTACTGTGCTAAGCATGGAGGGCTCACACGCCAGCAGCAGCCCTGCACCACAGCGCACCAGTGCAGAGGTTCACACCACAACTGGAAAGGCACTGACACTGCACCCTCTAAGCGCTCTTACTATGTTTATGGGGTAATCTCCACCAGCTAAGCAGCACTCGCGGTGCCACTGAATGTTTTTGTCCTTCCTGCCTTCTTATACCATTTTGAAATAATACCTACAGTACAGCAACAAAAAATAATGTGTTTGATGTATCATTTCAAGAGCACAGTGCATCTGCCCTTGAAAACAGATTAGTCTGTTCATAGTTCTCTACACTCTGTGGATATGATAACTTTTAGAGGGGACAAACTTGCAGGTTCCCAACTGTTTCTCGAAGTCAAATATCTAGAATAGGAAGGATTTCATTTTTCAACTTGTTTAAATTTTCTATGATAAATGCTCAAGAAGTCATAGACAGATCTCTTTGAGCTGTGCAGGTGTTCTGCCTTTTCTTAACCAGTTCTCCTGTGATCTTCAGCCTCATGGTTTTGCAAAGATAGACATAAAACTGAAGTTTTATGTCTACCTTTGAAGATATTTGGTTTAAAATAATTGTTTACCCTGGGCACAACATAGCATAAAAGAACACTCCCTGCTGGTAACGCAGTTCCTCTTGGTAACTGAAGATTGTGGACACAGGTACTGAGCTCTTCTATAAGAAAATGTGCATGACAGGATTCAGGGGACATCAGAATTACAGTGAACATGAGAAAACTGTATGCTTCATTTCAGGGCAAAAGTTGCACAGACAGATAGCCTGGTAACAAAGAAAATCCTTTACAGTTTCAGCATCTTGTCCTGTATTGTTATTTTCAGATTAAAGTAACTTTCCTAATCACCAGTCTCAAGTATGCTTTAATATTTTGAGAGAGATAAGTTTGGAGAATTTTTTAGTAGCAATTAACAATAAGAGAATAAAAATTAAATAACCAACAGATTCAAAAACAATAGACTTGGGACTTTAAAAATAGACTCATGTTGTTTTCACTGCTTTTTCTAAGTATTTAAATGCACATAATCATAAAAATATAAATCCTTTCTGTTCTCATACTGTAATTTTAAACAAAATTGAAAAATTGCATTAAAATAAAATAAAATTAAAATGTGCTATGTACTTCTAATAAAACAAAAAGGCTTTAGAAATGTAACTACAGCTGCCAAAAAGAGTCTGCTCACTTATTTCGTCATGATATTGTTGTGGAATAATACTATTAATGATAATGTTTAATCATGATTATGCAAGACAGCTTAAATTGAAAGCTCACTATGACATTTATAACCCAATTTTTCACATACATTTGCTTATGAACCCCCTCATTAGCTGTGACGGTCCAACAAAGTCACAGTTGATGCCTCAAACATCCGGTGGGGAATTTTGACAAAGGAGATGGTCTCTATGGAAATGCTGGAGTCATTCAGCGGACAGAAGGAAGATTTGGTAAGGAAGATTTGGTACGGGGGGGGAGGCGGGGGGGCTTGCAGTGGTGAGACTGCACCTCTCTGACGCTGGATTTCCCTACCTTGAGCGACTCCGTGAAGAGCCAATGGGGAGGCCATTTTCATGATGCATGCGCTAAGAAGAGGGGTCAGATGGTGGTCATACCTACAGGGAGGGGGTAGTAGCTCCCCAACGATCCCCAAGCCCACCAACCCATTTCTAGAAGGCTCTGAAAGTACAGACTGCACTGGAGCTGGGAAGGTTCTGGAAGCATGAACTGCACATCACACCTAATTAGCCTAATGACTACAAGTACCCGCCTGGAGGAGGGGCAAGGGATTATAAAAGGACACAAATTGAAAGCCTAGGCAGTGTTCCTCTGGAACCGGACCTGAAGGCTGAGTGGACCAACAGTGGCACCAAGACTGGTGAAATCTTTCTCTTTCTCTCTTCTTTCCTTCCTCTTGCTCTCTTTTCCCCTTTCTTCTCTTCTCTCCAGTTCTCCATTTTCTGCATACAGGGCTTGTTGGAACATACTGTATGATTTAAAGCTTGTTGGTGTCTGTTACATGATTGAAAGATTATTAGTATATGTTACATGTTGTACAGTTTGTTGGTGCATTTGCACTTTGTTGATATATGTTGTAAGCTTTGCCTCAGCCACTGTATTCATTGAATTCGAGGATTTTGGTTGTCATTCAAGTTTTGCTTAGCCATTATACTATCTGTTGTGCCACTGCTGGGTTTCAGGTAAACTTGTTATTTGGTGAAACCTTTTGGGTGATTGTTGTCACTTCCCATACTGCGCGGAGAATTAAAATCAACTTCATCCTGGCCCACAGACTGTGACGGGACACTAGCATGAGAAACTTCCCAGAAAGTGAAATGTCATATTAAATATATTAAAAGCTTTGAAAACTGTAACACCATTACCCTGCTGAAAATCACACTTACTGTTTCTTCAAAGACAGATGATTCATGTACATGAGTAGGACCTTTCATGCAAGTTTTTCATAATAAATGCAGTAGTTGTGAAATAAAATTACTACTTCCACGGTAATGTTTTACTGAATATGTATTCATAATTGCATGCATTCATAAAAGATAGAACAAAATGTTCTAGTATCTGGTTGTGACACAATAGAAATTCTAATTTTAAATTAGGTCAAAACATATAAGAAAAGGCTTCAGTGTGTGGAAGTTGATGCAGTAATTTCTATATGACTCATTCAAATACTACCTCAAAAGGTAGTTGTTATAACCATTCATAATGAGAAAGGGTATCATCTGCTTTTCAGTGCTTTAGGAGGTTTGTGGCAATTATTTCTCTTAATAAGATTTTTTTTTTTTTTCAGTAGAGTATTGATTAAGGACAAAGGACCACTTAGAAAGAGTAATGCTTTTATCCTTAGACTGCAAAAGATGCTTTTACACTATTTTCACTCCAGCCCTAAAAATAATTGATATTTATTTACGTCCCATTTTTTCTGTATTCTAATAGCTGTGTGCAATCACAATATTTAAAAATGTCAAATAGGATATTTTAAATTGTTACTGTAAATGTCTTCAAATCCTGTCTTCAAACTCTTTTAAAAAAAGAAAAATATTTAAAAAAAGAAAAATATTAAATATCTTAAAATTCTCCTGAAGTGGGATGTCCTTTTCTGGATGTAGCTGCACTACCTGCAGATGATTTTTGCCTCCAGTCTGTCTCTCAGCTCTCAGGGTAATTCTGCTGCTGCTTTGCAAAATGGAGGACGGGGGGGGTGGGGGGTGGGGGTGTGTGTGTGGTTTCAAGTCCATATCAGATAAAGTCAGCTGCGTGCACTCCAAATACCTTTGTTTTCTTTGTAACCTGTTTGCCTGCCTGCAGGGGATTAGGAAGAGCATACACATGATCTCTTGATGGCAGAAGTGAAGAGATGGTAACTTGTGACTGAAAAGAAGCAATAAATTGCTGTGGGGCAGAGGAAGGGAAAGCACAGCAGTATGTGTGTCAGGCATGACTGCTTGCAAAGGAAAAGCCATGCCCTGGCCATAGGCTTCTAAATCTAAAACTGGATAATCAAAAACTAATGTGCAGTAATTGGTTTCGGAGAGAATTGCTGAGCATGCTGCACTTTAAAACAGACTATGTATAAGCAGGGTGGAAATAATGTTATCCAACATCATCTGTCTAAATCCAGTCTGTATTACATACAGCCTAAACTGTATGTGGCCTAAGCTACTCAGCTAGGTTTCTTCTACAATCAGTGAAGAGAAACGAACACCTTAAAAAGTGCAATTCATTGCTGTGAAAGGTTTCTAACATAGGTGATTCAACCTTTGAGGTTACTTTTCTCTCTATATACCTCAAAGTCAGCAGAGTTATTAATATTCAAAGAACTTAAGTTTGATGAAGGGAATCCCCCACAAATTTACCATGGGTAATTCCTATTCCAGTTTTGAAAAAAATATTTGCTAGGTAAATTAATCTCAGATGTAAATTGCAAGTTATTTTACATATCTCAAAATCAAGTTCATATTTTAACTAAAATAAGTTCTGAAAGCCATTCTTTGGATATTCCCATTAGCAAGTCTTAGAAAGCTAAAAACCTGAGCATTAAAACTTTTCTTTTTAAACTTCAGCTGGACTTTTGGTAAATTTTCAACATGAGGATGTAATTATTCCTTTCTTTTTCTCTAGCACTACTGTCTATGTCAATGAGACTGATCGCTCAGCTAAGGATTTTGCCTTTCTCCACCCAGTTCTCTACTATATTGTGAAATAACTTAATTCTTGGCAAAGATGATATAAGATACTGACAATAATGTAAAGATCTGATTAAGGATTCACTGAAAGAATTGAGAGGTCTTTTTGGACAATAATGAAAACTCTCTGGAAGCAGAGAGTGTCTGACTGATACCATTTCACACCTATTCTTTACAAAATCAATCACAGAATCATGGTTTAGGTTAGAATGGACCTTAAAGATCATCTAGTCCTGACTCCCCTGCCATGGGCAGGGACACCTTCCACTAGACCTGGTTGCTCAAAGCCCCGTCCAACCTGGCCTTGAACACTTCCAGGGAGGGGGCAGCCACAGCTTCTCTGGGCAACCTGGGCCAGTGCCTCACCACCCTCACAGTAAAGAATTTCTTCCTAATATCTAACTTAAATCTACCCTCTTTCAGTTTAAAACCATCACCCCTTGTCCTATGACTACACTCTCTAAAGAGTCCTTCCCCATCTTTCCTGTAGGCCCCCTTGAAGTACTGGAAGGCTGCTATAAGGTCTCCCTGGAGCCTTCTCTTCTCCAGACCGAACAATCCCAACTCTCTCCACCTGTCTTCAGAAGGGTGCTTCAGGCCTCCAGTCATCTTCGTGGCCTTCCTCTGGACTTGCTCCAACAGGGCAATGGCCTTCTTATACTGTGGCCCCCAGAGCTGGACACAGTACTCCAGGTGGGCTCTCAGGAGAGCAGAGGGGGAGAATCCCCTCCCTCAACCTGCTGGCCACACTTCTCTTGATGCAGCCCAGGATACGGTTGGCTTTCTGGGCTGTGAGCGCACATTGCTGGCTCATAGTCAGTTTTCCATCCACTAATACCCCCAAGTTCTTCTCTTCAGGGCTACTCTCAATCCACTCAACACCTGGCCTGTAGCTGGATCTAGGATTGCCCTGACCCATGTGCAGGACCTTGTACTTTGCCTTTTTGAATTTCATGAGATTTGTATAGCTCACTTCTCAAGCCTGTCAAGGTCCCTCTGGATGGCATCCCTTCCCTCCAGTATGTTGACCATACCACACAGCTTGGTGTCATCAGGAAAGTTGCTCAGGCCATAGTCTTTTAGCCTTTACCAATGTTTCTCATCAAGCACAAGGACCACTAATCACTGACTCCATTGTGTAAGCCCAATATTTTGTGGCTCTATTGTGTAAACCTGATAGAATCCAAGCCTTGCAAAGGACTTCATCATTGAAGAGGTGATAAAGAGCTGATAAGAGGTGAGCATCTGACGCCAGAAGCTGGATGATTGCCCAAGAAGCTTGAAGTCAGCAAAAATCTGTGGAAACTGCGGGAGAAGTAAAAGCAGCAGGGGGAGATCATGAGCATCAACTCAATTCAAGAACTTGGCCCCCCCTACCTGCAAGGAGTATGCTTGCTAATGTACACAGCAAACGAGGCTAATTTAAATATAACTAACCAATAGCATGTGGAATGGTAATTACGAACCAATGAGTGTAAACTTAGATAGGTTTTTGCTAATTATGTAAGAGGGTAAATAGGCTGTAGTTCCTTTGTGTAGCGTGCTAGCTTTGTGGAATTACCACCTAGTAACTGTCTATGCACAACTATGCAATAAAACCAGTATCTTGGCTTTGTGTGTGAGACACACTGGCTATTGCACACCAGGTAACAAACTCCATTTGAGGGACAACAAGGGTGCACTCAATCCCACTGTCCATGTTGCCAACAAAGATGTCAAACAGTGCCGGTCCCAACACTGACCCCTGAGGAACACCACTGGTCACTGCTCTCCATTTGAACATGAAGCCATTGACCACAACTCTTTGAGTGTGACCATCCAGCCAGTTCCTTACCCACCTAGTAATCCATCCATCAAAGCAATACCTCTCTCTCCAATTTAGAGAAGGATGTCATGCAGGACAGTGACAAATGCTTTACACAAGTCCAGATAGATGACATCAGTTGCTCTTCTCATATCTACCAGTGCTATAACCCTGATGTAGAAGGCCACCAAATTCATCATGCACGCTTTGTCCTTAGTGAAACCATGTTGGCTTTCACAAATCACCTCCTTATTTTCCATGTGCCTCTTACGGAGACTCAAATAAACAACCACCAAAAATTAAAAGTCTGTTATCAGCACAATTAACTAGCCCTCCACAACTATTCAATTACAGGTTCAAATGTGAGAGGAGAACGGAGCAACTTCCTAGGGTGTAATGACAACCCAAAATGCAGAACAAAGCACCACTTTCTAGGGTTTAGCGACAACCCAATCACTCACCTAACAAGTGAGGGCTCTCAAACTTGAGGAACTTCTCAGGGCAGTGTCCCAGCCCAAGTCACCTCAAGGAGTTTCCTTGAGCGGTGTCCCGACCCAAGGGGAGAGTCCTCAACCACAGTGTGCTGCTCCAGGGGACAAGTTCAAAATGGCTTCCCCCAGGGGACTGCATTTATACCCAGGCCGAATCTGACCTGTAGTCAGTAGCGGCTCCTATTGACCAAAGGCCCCAACTACCGTGAAGCCCCGAGAACAAAGGCAGTCAGGAGCTGCTACACTTCAGCAGCCAAGAAGCCCTATTTTCATTGGGTGGGTGCACCTGCCACAGTGCCATAGCATACTTTCCAGAAGGATCTGCTCCATAATCTTGCCAGGCACAGAGGTGAGACTGACTGGTCTGTAGTTCCCTGGGTCTTCTTTTTTCCCTTTTTAAAGATGGGGGTTATGTTTCCCTTTTTCCAGTCAGTGGGAACTTTGCCGAACTGCCATGACTTCTCAGTTATGGTGGAGAGTGGCTTAGCCACTTCATCTGCCAGTTCCCTCAGGATCTGAAGATGCAGGTCCCATCAACTTGTGTACCTTCAGGTTCCTTAGAAGTTCTTGAACCTCATCTTCTCCTACAGAGGGCGGTTCTTCATTCTCCCAGTCACTGCATTTGCCTCTGTGCCTTGGGTGATATGGCTAAGCCGTCACCCTTGCTGGTGAAGACTGAGGCAAAAAAATCATTCAGTACGTCAGCCTTCTCCATATCCCAAGTGACCAAGCCTCCTGTTTCCTTCTGGAGAGGTCCCACATTTTCCCGTGTGTTCCTTTTATTACTGACATACCTATAGAAACTTTTCTTGCTGCCCTTGACATCCCTGGCCAGATTTAATTCTATCAGGGCTTTGGCCATCCTAACCTGATCCCTGGCTTTTTGGACAGTTTCTCTGTATTCCTCCCAGGCTACCTGTCCTTGCTTTCACACTCTGTAGGCTTCCTTTTTATGTTTGAGCTTACCCAGGAGCTCCTTGTTCATCCATGCAGGTCTCCTGGCGTTCTTGCCTGACTTCCTCTTTGTTGGGATGCATCACTCCTGAGCTTGGAGGAGGTGATCCTTGAATATTAACCAGCTTTCTTGGGCCCCTCTTCCCTCCAGCGCTTTATCCCATGCTACTCTGACAAACAGATCCCTGAAGAGGCCAAAGGCTGCTCTCCTGGAGTCCAGGGTAGCAAGCTAACTGTTTGCCCTCCTCGCTGCCCTAATGATCTTGAACTCCACCATTTCATGGTCACTGCAGCCAAGTCTGCCCCACCAGCCACTCCTTGTTGGCAAGAACAAGGTCCAGCATAACATTTCTCCTCATTGGCTCCTCTATCACTTGGGGAAGGAAGTTATCATCAAGACATTCTAGGAACCTCCTGGATTGTTTATACCCTGCTCTGTTGTCCCTCCAACAGATTTTGGGGTGGTTGAAGTCCCTCATGAGGACAAGGGCTTGTGAATGTGAGGTTGCTCCTATCTGTTTATAGAGAGCCTCATCCACTCAGTCTTCCTGGTCAGGTGGCCTGTAGCAGACACCCACTCTAATGTCACCTGTCCCTGCCTTCCCTTTAATCTTTACCCATAAGCTCTCAGTCAGCTTCTCATCCATTCCCAGGCAGAGCTCTATGCACTCCAGTTGGTCATTGACATAGAGGACGATCCCCTCTCCTTGTCTCCCCTGTCTGTCCTTCCTAAAGAGCCTGTATCCTTCCATTCCTGCACTCCAGTCATAGGAGCCATCCCACCACGTCTCTGTGATGCCAGTAAGATCATAGCCCTGCAGGCATGTGGGTATCAAATGATTCTCTAAGGTACAGAAAACCAGTGAAGAGTCAGCCTCTCTTCAGCGTGTTTTAGCATCGTCAGCTGCACAACTTTTTTGTTTAACTAATGTCTGCAGTTTACTCTTTTACAGATTTACTTGGTAGTTTCAGAAGAATCTGATTAAATACTGAGCACTGAGCTAAGATTTTATATATTAAATTAGGTAGCTACTACATCTTCCTAAATCACCTACAGTTTTTAATGATGACTGCATATCCTCTTGATGAAAAAAAGTTCATGCTCTAGTCATATCTTGAGTTTTTGTAATCTGTACAGTCCAACACATCAATTAATCACTTAAAGAGCCCTTTCATATCAACATCCAGGAGTGTTTCCCCAAAGTATGGATTATGTACTTTTAAGTGAGGCTAAGCCATAAGCAGTGGCAATGTTTGGAAAAAAAAAAAAAAAGTAAAAAAAAAAAAGTACTTTTAACAGATTCCTCAGATTCTCTTTCCTACAAAACTCAAATAAGAATGTTTAGAAGAATGCATGGCATCTGAACTGAAGATACAAACTATTTTCCACCATACTGCCTGTCTATTTAAGCACTTGCCTTTACCTTAATGAAAGAATGGTCTAGAAACACACAGAATTAGTGAAAGCAGTTTTTAAATAACTTGCAACATATACTGGAATAAACCCCTGGCCCTACTGAAGTAAATATCACATGCTCATTAACTGCAACAAAGTCAGGATTTCATCTCAGCAGTTTTAAATTAATCTCTCTTTATGGAGCTCTTAGGGGCCATTTATGTCCTCTGGGTCTTGATCCATGTATCAAATAGCTTGATGGCTGTCAGAGAGATTATGCTTGTGATATTTGTCTTCAAAGTGAAAATGAAAAAGAGGGAGAATTCTAGAGGAGCCAAAAAGCAAGTGATTCTTCCATGATGAAGAGAGGACAATGGAAAAATTACTGTCTCATGAAACAGCATGGTTACTTGAAAGTATCTTTTGATGGCAAGGCAAAAGAGAAAATCGAGCTGTTGATTGGTGACATCCTAAATACAAAGTGCAGACCTCAAGGACAAGTATGAGAGGGAGATCCAGGATGCAAAAGATTTATAATTTCCCTTGGCAGGTTCTTATTGATGTTTGAGAAATGATAAACTACTCTGCTTTCATAGTTTCAGACAACTACATCCTATGTAGGTAATTTGGAAGGTTTGTGAGCTTTTCTGTAAGTGGTTCAAAAACTGTGATGCCAGAAAAGATGCTGATGACAGCCCAGCTTTGTTTCTCTCATATATTTTCTAGTACTTCTTTAAGTAAATCACTGACATCTGTGCACCTAGAGGTTTCCTTCATATAGTCTAATATAGTTGTATTAATAAAGAAGACCACAGTTTACAGGGAAAAGTAACATTCTTTATAAGACCAAACAATATAGTAGGAGGGAAAAAAGCGCTTTTTCAATTTTTCTAAAGCTACCAAATGGTCCAGTAAAAGTTACTATTCCCTATTCTAACACCATCAAAACTTCTGCAACAATAATAAAGAAGTATGTTTCATTCCTGAAGTTTGTTATACAAAAGAAACATTAAAAAAACCTCGTAGCTTCTCATGTACTTTAGGAAAAAAAACAAGGTGTGTTTTGAAATATTTTGCTTAGTTAAAAAAATATAAAAAATGGAAAAAAATTATCTTCCAACAAATATAATAGTCTGATATGAAAAATAAATTTTGTTTTTTTGTAAACATTGTTTCATTTTCAAAATGTTGAAATAAAGCATGTTGTTTTTTCTCAAGATTATTTCTTTCTATTTAAATTGAAAAACATCTTTGCTCAGTTCTGATAATTTACTACTTTTCAATGTTTTTATCTCGTATTAACTAAGACAATACATATCTATTCCAGAAAGTTTTTAATTCAGAAGTCCTGATTGATTTGAGTCAAATATCATCCTGTTTAACTTTAGATATATGAATCACATAAGTTAGAAATTTGGTCACTTGCTCTAGGTTTCCTCTATAGAATATGGAAATGTCATGGCAGACCTTAAATAAGCTGAAATACTCTTTGGGACATCTTCGTCTCTTCATGGGCAGTTTCGGCGAATTTTACCAACTATACTTTTAGTTTACCTCAATTAGGTGGCTAAAATTAGGTGAGATAAATAAGTCTTAAATATCTGATAAACTGCAGTTGGGGTTTTTTTGGTGATAATAAACATTTTCCTCTTATTTGCTGACTGTGTAGAATGATATTTCTCTGGCCTACATTATTTAAATTCTGCACTGCATAGTACATTAAAAAAGTATTGAGCATTATTTATGTGTTTTCATAAGCTAACCAAACTTTGGCTGTCTGTCAGGATTTTGCATTGAAATATGACAGCATTATTTCACTACTGGTGAGGTAAATAAACTTTGACTAGTTTCTGTCCAAATCAAGTTGCCTTCTTCAGCAACAGTCAAGGACTGGCACTCTTACAGCTGTTCACACTGAATGTGTTATTTGCCAAGTTGTTCCAAATGTTTCTATTTATTTTTCTTTTGCTGTTTTTAAGGTTTATATATATGTGTGTGTGTAATAGCAATTGAAAATTCTTCTTTACATTGATTAATTTTTGTTTAATGAATGTGTGATTCATCAACTTCATTCTTCTATGTCATAATAACTGGGATACATGTCTGAAATGTAGTGAATTTCAAAGGAGGAGTTAAACATAAATTACAGCACTCAGCCTGCTCTAGAATTCAAACTTGCCTTTTTCTTTTTTTTTTTTTGATTCTGAAAGAACTACCCTCTTTTCCCTGTTGCTGTGTAAATTCGCACAAAACAGGGATAAAATGCCCGAGCTTTGATCCGGCCATTCAGCCCATGTGGGCACCACTGATCCATTTGCTGGATCACAACCCAGACGACTAAGCACAAGAAACAATGAAGTGACTGAACACAAAAGGCTGTTACTGATCTCTGTGGGTGTTTTGCCTCAATAAAACTGGGCCCTTAAGTAATAGAATCAGAGCTCTAAAACTGAAATAAGATGCATGTCTGAGGCTGCTAATTGTTTTCTGTTTTCAATATTTGAAATGTATAATTTAATTTTTTTTTTTTACTACAGAAAGGAAAGAACAAAGAAAAAGAAAACACTTTTGTTCCAAGAGGAGAAGACCATTCAATTTGTTGGTGAATCATTTTTCCCATCTAGACTCATTATTTTCAATACATTGTACAATACTAATTTTAAGACTCAAAGAAATAAACATAGGGGAATAATACTGTGTAGGGATGAAATAACAATTTATAATGGCTAGGAGTTTGGACTCTCCTAAGGTTTTTAATTATTCAATCTGCTAGAAATATGTTTTGTGACTTTATTTCACCCAGAATAATTTTTATGCTCCACTTTACTGATTTGTATGTATAAGAAGAGTGATATCAATATAATTAATTGAAGCTTTCCCTGGACATCAAAAAGTTTGATGGAAATATTTAGTGTTCTGAGACCATTTGATTGAAAACAGCTTTTTTATGCATGATTTCAATGAGCAACCTATAGGTTCATTTATTTGATAAGATCTACTTTGGCCAGTCTTATTCATTCCACTCCTTTAGAAGTGATTAAGAAGCACAAGAGATAAGCTCAATAAGGCATTTGATTTTCTGGTGGTATAACAGTTAAAACCAGGAACTGAAACTGAAGCTTCCTGTTTTTCAAAAAAGGAAAAAAGTCTTCCCACAGAAAATTCCATCCCCTTTCCAAATGACTTTTCCTTTCTTATAATTTTGATTAAAGATTATGGCCACAATTATCCTTGGTAATGCTTTTGGTACTTCTGTTTACCTCCTTATTCTTCTTCACATTTTGTATATGGGTATCTTGAACTTATGAGTTTAATGTCATGAAATGAAAAGCTGTGGCCCTATGAACAAGGGCAGTGCTTTCTGAAAGCACATAATTGATCTCAACTGTTATCCCATGTCATTCTATGATGGGGCTTGATATGAAAGGGAAAAAAAAAAGTGTATCAGATACATCTGTTTCTAACTCAAATTTAGGTGTGTTTGCTGAAACTGTTTACTTCTATCCCAAAATTTGTTTTAATTTTCTTAAACTTATCTAAACATTTCCATGGGGTATAGCCCTTTTACACTAACATTCTGAGAGCTACACTCTTTTTAAAATGAGAATCAGCATAGCTCTCTGGATCATCACAGAAGAGATACCACAGTTTTTGTTGCTTAAACATAAATGTAAACAGTGAAGTTTAAATTCAGTCTGAGAAATTTGGATATAAACAAGAACTCACATCTCAGTTTTAGCTGTGTGCTATGAATATAAAGCTAACAAGCCTGTATCAAAAAAAAAATCCAACAAAGTAAAACAAAAAACACTTTTCCCAAATCTCAAGGACTTTAGAACTTCATCCAGACCCAGCTCTTACATGGGAATGATCCAGAAATGAAACCTAATCACAATAACATTTAAAATGATGATTCAACTAAAAACAGTCTTGTTCTAATGATAAATCTACTTCAGAGGAACATTAGGAAAGGTCTTTTTTTTTTTTTTCTTGATTAAAAAAAATGAGAGAAAATGTCCTGTCATAAATGTTCACTCTCTGTAGCTTAATCTGTTGCTGCAGCAGGAGCAACTTTCAACGTTAAAGCCATAAGCAGGACTGGGAGAGTTGAATTTTTTTTTTTCTACCTTAAGAAGGTATCTTAGACTGACGACAGTGCTTTCGTATGAAGTAAAATTTTGACTTCAACAGCTCCAGTTTAGTGGTCTGTCATTTGTCAATGTGATATAAGGGTTTTTGTAATGCATATGCTATCATATGTAATCTCTATTACCTGGGAGAAAAACCCCATACACTTCTTCTGCATGCATAGTACAACCACATACGGATTAATTCGTGTTGTCTTTTACACCTGGTTCTGGAAATGAGCAAAATGGAACGGGGATACAAATGCATCTTGTATGATGACAGCTTTGCCATCAGCCTTGGAGAGCCCTGCTCACGTAAGAACACTTCATATGTTTGTTTGTTTGTGTATTTTTTTTTTAATATAGTAGTAGAATTTATAGTGAAATTCTAGAGGAATTTATAGAAGATTATAGATGAAGCCTAACCATGTATTTTGGATTACATGCTTAATTTGAAGATGTCTAATGTTTGTCCAGCTTCTGCTTAGAAAGCAAACTGTTCTGACATCTTCATGTAGCCACAATCTTGATTAGTTTAGGAGCAATAAAATCAGAGAGGAAAGAGAAAAAAACTCATTATTGCGAATTGCTGCTCAGATCCACTACTATATAAATGGGAATTAAGGAATATTTGATCCCGAAGACTTCTAGAAATCCACAGTCTCCTGGGGAGAAAACAGACAGATATCACAAGCAATGATTTCCAGTTCTACATGTGCTTTTACATACTATTAAATCATGCAAACAAGTATATGTTCTACATATGTTCTCGAGTATATTTATAAGTTATATATATAATATATATATTATATATATATAATATATATATGTACTACATATGTTCTCAAGTGTGTATATATATTTTATATATATAACATATATATGTATATGTTATGAATATGTTCTCAAGTATATTGGACGAGGGAAAAGCTGTGGATATTGTCTACCTGGATTTTCGAAAAGCATTCGACACAGTTCCCCATAGGATTCTCATAGAAAAACTGGCTGACCTTGGCCTGGATGAGCAAACAGTCTGCTGGGTCAAGTACTGGCTGGATGGAAGGTCCCAGAGAGTGGTGGTCAATGGAGCTAAATCCAGCTGGCGGCCGGTCACAAGTGGTGTTCCTCAGGGCTCGGTGTTGGGACCATTTCTGTTTAACATCTTTATTGATGATCTTGATAAGGACATAGAGTGTATCATCAGTAAGTTCACAGATGACACCAAGTTAAGTGGGAGTGTCAATCTGCATGAAGATAGGGAGGCACTACAGAGAGACTTGGATAGGTTGGATCGGTGGGCCAACGTCAACGGGATGAGCTTCAACAAGGCCAAGTGCCAGGTCCTGCACTTGGGCCACAACAACCCCATGCATCGCTACAGGCTTGGGGAGGTGTGGCTGGAGAGCTGTGTGGAAGAGAAGGATCTGGGGGTTCTAATTGACAAGCAGCTGAACATGAGCCAGCAGTGTGCCCAGGTGGCCAAGAAAGCCAACGGCATCCTGGCTTGTATTAGAAATAGTGTGACCAGCAGAAGCAGGGAGGTGATCATCCCCCTGTACTCTGCACTGGTGAGGCCACACCTTGAGTATTGTGTCCAGTTTTGGGCACCTCAATACGAGAGGGATATCGAGGTGCTGGAGTGAGTGCAGAGGAGGGCAACGAAGCTGGTGAAGGGCCTGGAGAACAGATCCTATGAGGAGAGATTGAAGGGGCTGGGACTGTTCAGTCTGAGGAAGAGAAGGCTGAGGGGAGACCTCATCACTCTCTACAACTACTTGAAAGGACATTGTAGAGAGGTTGGTGCTGGTCTCTTCTCACAGGTGATTAGTGACAGAACAAGAGGGAATGGCTTTAAACTCCCAACAGGGGAGGTTTAGACTGGACATTAGGAAAAAAATTTTCACAGAAAGAGTGGTCAGACAGTGGAAAATAGGCTGCCCAGGGAGGTGGTGGAGTCACCATCCCTGGATGTGTTTAAGGGTCATTTAGATGAGATGCTGGGGGTTATGGTGTAGGGGAGAACTTTTAGAGTAGGGCTGATGGTTGGACTCGATGATCCCAAGGGTCTTTTCCAACCTGAATGATTCTGTGATTCTGTGACACCTCATCACAGCAGCATTTTGTTTAGGTCCTCATTGCAGATAAATAATTCTCACCATTGCCAAGATGCAAATCAACAGATCTCAGTGGGTAGTAATATGAAAAAATTAAGAAACTCAGGAAATGTTTCCATAGTGGTTTTACTCCGTCACAAGTGGAAGCTGGTATCCAAAGGGAGCAATCTCACTTTTCTAATACCTTCAGTTGTGTTTTTACAGGGTTTTTTTACTACTTCTATTTGCACTGTGAGACAGAATGAAAAGCTGTTTAGGCTGAGAATGGACCCCGTTAAAAAAAAAAAAAAAAAAAAAAAAAAAGGCTTTCAGCTAGATCTGGTCTCTGGTCTTGTTCCTCAGGTAGCTCTATAAATGTTAGCATGATGAAGGTGGCAGGAGTTTCAAATGCACTCTCTGCTTCCATTCATTTAAGGTAAGACTGAAGTCCGTAAAAAGTGTCATTTTAGTGAATTTACTCCAGATATCTGTGGGACAGCAGATACAAAAGCTATGACTTAGTGAGTAATTGCACCGTTTGGAAATACCACAGGTGTATAATTTACATGTTCACCCCTTAAAAGTTGATTTGACATTTAGGCATACTTTATTGTTATACCGCACATTATGATGCGTTTGTTTTGTTACCAAGATTGATTCTTGGAGGGTAAATCACTGATAAGAAATACAGAATTGCATGAATTTTCTTTGACTAACTTTCCTCTGAGCTTTAGTAAGTTTGGTAATTAACAGAAAATGTTTTTTCATTCTTATATACAGTGATAAAAGCTGAATCCTTCATCTGCTGTCTTCTCTTTTTAAAGCACAGAGTTTTCTCTTGCAACTTTAGAAGCTTAACTTAAGCTAATGTGCATGTATGTGTTTTAATACACATGTGGTCTCTTAGCCATTTCTGACATGGCAAGGCATCAGACAGGATGACAGGCTAACAAATTCATGGAGAAGCGTGTCCTAACTTGACAAGATTAATGAATTACCTCGAGTGATACTTCAATTTGATTTTTTAAAGAGTCACATACACCTCTATGCTAGACAGCTCCACTGAGGTGAATTTTCACAGTCAGAATAGGCTATTATAAGTTAAAAAAAAAAAAAGCCAAAAATGGAAAATTGTGCTGGTATGTGTGATGTAAAAAAGAAGGGGCTTGGCCTTTTTATGGTAACTCTGTGCCCTAGGGAGAAAGAACCCTGAAAGACTGCACAACACAGGTGCTCTTCAAATCATAACAGAGGAACATAATCCTAAAAGTGGCCTCCTTAAATAGGTTATCAGTTTCAGAAAACCTGACAGAAGAATCTCACTACAGTGGAGATTAAAGGAACTATGTGTTGATGCTGTCATCTGAAACAAATGCATGGGTTGCTATCAGATGACTCATAGAACCTGCAATTTTTCACAGAACATGGCATTGAACCATTTGCAATTGTCAGTGAAATATTAGAAACATCTACACTATACTTAAGAAAAAATTGTTTTATATTTTAAATAGATGCTTGTTCTTTTTGCAGTCTCCTTCATGCAATACAAATGCTTCTGAATAACAGTTTAAACAGCTACCAGGCAGTTTAAATAATAACATACCAATTCTATCATATTGTTCTGAAAAATTGCTTTCCTCATCCTTACACAAAGAAAAAGGAGCAAAGACATGGAAAGGAACTGATTTTGCTACATATTTTTTATTTTGAATTTTATGATATGGATATAAATTTCAGGTTCAAATTCAGTTTATACTACTGTAACCCACATATAGTGTCTAGGTACAGAAGCATAAATATGAATCCTTGTCCATTTAATTTGTTCATGCAAATAGTCAGCAAAAGTTGCATGAAAGTACTGCTGTATTAGGCTAGCAATAAATGACTGCCACTAGGAAATGAAGAGAAACCAGTGGTAACTCCAGGGAGGACTTTGAGGTGCACTTCTTTCTTGACACATCCATCCCTCAAAGCTAAAAAACAGTGGAATCCAGTTTCCCTTTGAAACATAGAGAAATATGTATGTGAAGGGTTTTATTGTGGAGGGTTTTGTTGTTTTTCCTTTTTTACTTTTTAATACTACTGCCTTTTTAAGTCTCTAAGGACATGCAGGTTTCCTACAACATACTTAACAGGACAGTTCAGGATCTGATGTATAAACATAAATTGAGGCTGAATTGGAATAAAATTGGAATAAAAAAAAAAAAAGAAAAGAAAAAGCCAGATTGAAAGACAACCAAAGTCCATGGAGAAACTTCCAACTGACTCAGCAGGATCTGAATCAGCTCTTTACAGTGGCCCAAGAACTTAAAAGAAAACAGGAAGGAAAAGATGAAAGTGAACTGACAAATAAGGTGAGAGTAGAATAGAAAACAAAAGAGTGAAAATTAAGGATAGATAAAATTTAATAATAAATAGAGAAACATCCTCTGGGAGGAAATCAAGTTGCACTGCATGTCTGGCAAAAACCACAAAAGTGTTACATCAATAACATTTTTGTATGGTTGTACTTTTCAAAGATCTTTTCAGTAGATGCATGAAAGACTATATATTCACTCTCCTTTAAAGAAAATCAGCTGGGACACACAAAAAGATGTTTTAGGGAAGGAAAAAAAATATTGAGAGATCTGTCATCTGGTAGAATAGCAGCTGATCAGAAAAAGATTGCAAACAGCATGAGGAGTTGGCACTCATTTACAGACAAGGTCAACTCTTAAAGTTAAATTTGCAGGATGATAGTATTACCCTTGTCAGAAGACATATCTTTATTCCTCAAAGTGAGTTGAATTTCAAAGTTGTCACATCCCTTTTTTCAATAAGTATTAACAGTTGCCTACAAGAAATGATAATCACTTTGGCTTTCCCTCATTGTTCTAAAATCATGTGCAAAATTCATGTTTTTACTTTATGTCAAAGCATACAACTTGATAGTACACACAAGATTTAGAGGTCTTTTTAGCTTGGTTAACATTACTGTGAATCCCTATACAGAACAAATTTCACAGTTGATGAATAGTGAATTCGTGAATGTATTTGAAACCCCGAAATACATTTAGAGCTTACAAATCATTAAAATTATGGATTCCGATTAACTCCTATAACTATGTTACCATCAGTGGAGGTAATGTTAATGAATTAGCACTTCTACTGGTAGTGCTAAGAACTGCTGGAAATGTTGGAAAGGGACTGGAATTGAGGCCACGTTTATCCTACAGCTCTTATTAGTACATCTGTGATGGTCAAGACACCCTAAGAAGGGGTGATAAGTGGTCAGTATATTTGTGCTATAAATACATCCATCAGGGAGATACAGTCACACTGGAAAACTGCATTTAACACAAATTTCTTTATTCATGGGGAATGGTTTAAAACCTACAGTTTTCTCATGTAAATACCAGTATTAGGTGAAAGCACTAGTAGTAGTAGGATATGAATGACCTTACATTTATGGGTGAAAAGTATCCCTTTTGCAGAGGACAACTGAAAGAGCTATGTGCCATTTAAATGTTCAAAATAGACAGTAACGAATGCATTTCATTCTATTAGCATAATGGTGATGGTTCACTAACCTTTCATTTTAAATCCCTTTTCTGTTTTACTGGGAAAGAGCCTATTTGTTGTTGACAGTCTTACTGCTTTGTAGCCACTGGAATAAAAGATGTACCAATATAGGCATAAAGAGGTACAGAATTTAAGGTTATTATACACATGTTGCATTTAGAGCAACAATTCATCATTTAATGAAATGATTTTTGAAACATCTAAGTACTACAAATGTATGGCTTATTGATCATAAAATTGATAAATGTGTTAATATTTTATAGGAGAAAGCTAATATATCTTGCAAATGACAACAGGACAAGCTGTCAGCTGCAGCTGTAATAGAACATTGGTTTTGCCTTTGGACCCTGCTGTTTGAAAGATTAAATGTTTTACAGGCACACACCACAGCTCCTTTCAGAATATGCTATCACCGATCATACTTAAGACAATATTCCTCCAGCATGTTCTGGATGAAGCTCGTAATACATATTTGCTTGCTGTTGTCATGTGTGGAATGTTTGTGGAAAATCTTAGCTCAAATATTTGTGAAGATACCAGGTAAAAACTACTGAAGGAAAGCCAAGAGATTTCAATCAGAGTAAACAAAAAGCATGAGTATGATTAAAGTACATCTAACAATTGATTTATGAATCAAAATGTAGAGACACAGAAAACAACATAAATCATTTATCACCCTATTATTATAGTAAGCACACAAAGGGCAATAGAGACTCCAAGAAGACATGAATCAAGATCCCTGCCTGAGAAAGCTTATAATATAAATTTTAGGAGAGGCATTGTAAGCGATGATGAATAACTTGGTGGGGTTGAACAAGGGTTTCATTTGATTGATCACATGCTCATCCTATTTAGACATTGTAAGATTGTGAACATTCTTTTTATAATATATAAGATATGAGTGATATAAAGAAGCTAATACCTATTCTTAACCTCTCTGTTGTGAAACACGGTGAATAAGTTAATTTCCCATGGACTTAAATAAAAAGAGCAGAGCAGCAGCTTAGTAGACACAAGTGGAAACTGGTGAAAGCATTTTCCTTTTGAAACAAAGCAGACCATGAAGAATATACTGCATGTGAAAAAAAAGCACTCATAAAAGTGTCTAAACAACATTTTATTCATTTTGGGTTCTATTTATTTTATTATTATTAT
The DNA here is from genome assembly GCF_047716275.1 of Strix uralensis. Lineage (NCBI taxonomy): Eukaryota > Metazoa > Chordata > Aves > Strigiformes > Strigidae > Strix > Strix uralensis. The sequence goes on along the minus strand of NC_133972.1, from coordinate 158,288,264 downwards.
TATTTTAATGCGAGACTTCTGGTGAGGGGAAACATCTAATGCAGCTGAAATAAATGACAAAATTCCCACTGTTTTCCACAGGGCCATGCATAACCACTGTGATCTTATTTTAGCTATAAATATATGCTCTGAAAACAGCATTAACAAGACAGAAATCTGACTAGGAGGGCATTGTGTGTACATGAGACTCTGGCATACGAGATTTTTTTCAAAAACTTTCACAGACATTTCCATCTTTAACTGCCCCAGGGTCACCCTTGGCTCCCAATTCCTCGACCCCGTTGTGGAGCAGCTGACTCTTGCTGCTCCTTGGCGCTCCTCCTGAAAGGAGCGCCTAAAATACTGCAGACAGAGCCAGACAGAGGTGCGCAGCAGAAAGCCAAGAGACAATAGTCAAGGAAACAAAAAATCACTTTGAGAGTTAATAAGTATCAGAACACATTGCTCAGAAATTCTCCATCTGTGGCAGTACTCAAAACTTGAGGAACTTTGTCTAATGCTGAAGATAGCAATGCTTTGAACAGGACATTGGGCTAGATGACCTTCAGAGGTCCTTTGCAACCTATTTTTTTTCTTTTTATATGATCATTAAATGGATTAGCTATTCCTGACTAGAAAGGCTTAAATAAGACAAGTGCCAAGCTTTTAGCATAGAAGTAGTTCATAGGATGAGTATGAATATGTTAATGGACTAAGCAAAAAATAAATTAACAGTTTGAGAAATGAAGTCCAAAGGAAAGTAAATTGTGTTGTTCCATTTGTAACAAAGTTAAATTTAGGTTAGTAACTGGATCAGATACCCCCAAATATTCTTCATAAATATAAATCTGACTTCTAAATATATCATCTAATGTCTGGTATATGTGATTAACTATGTTATGATGTTTTCTTGGCTTCATAAATTGGGTTACCAGCAGAAAATATTAAGCCTATTTAATTTCCAGAAATTCTCTTTATTTTAATATTAGTCCCTAGAAGGCTTCTTGAACTTAGTTTCATCGACAAGTCACAGAGGATCCATACAAAATTAAAATAAAAGTAAACATTCATTCAATTTTAAAAGGAGTTTCATATCAAGGGTTTATAAAGAAATCATCTTAAACTTTCTTACTAATGGAGCCAAGGAGTTGGTGTGATTATGAATAAATACCAGTGTAAAACCTCTACAATTTATTCTAGAATTTAAGGCCAACCAACTGCCATGCAGAAACGAGAACCACTGAAGGCCTATTGCCCTGATAAATCCTATTAAATCTGTCAAAAAAATCAACAGTATAATTTATTTTCTTCTCAAAATACTCAATTATTAAATCTGACCCCAAGCAACTAGGAAAAAACCCCTAAATTTCCATTTTTATATTTTTAATAGACTTTTGATGTTGAATTCCTGAGGCTGGAAAATGATTACAAATTATTAGAGATAATGCCCAACACAAAACTTTGAATTTTAGAAAAGTGTTACAAAGTCTAATTCCATTTTCAGAGCTAAGTTTTCCTAAGAGACATAACATAAATTTTAAATTGAGGTCTTTGATTTATAATACTGAGAATTCTATAGGGCTTGAAATCCAGACCAAAACAATTTCCAGAATTCTTCTCTGAAAAAATATATCAAAACAATTTTATAATTCCACAAAGTTAATTTTAGATTTCATGTTAACCATGTAAAAATGTTATTTTATTGCCTAATGAAAGAAAAAGGTCAAGCAACTGACCAAAAAGGCAGTTATAGATAGGGACTAAAATTCTGAATTATCATGGACCTAATAGGTGACACCCATTTGAAGTAGTATGACATTACAAAAGGTGTAGTTGCATTTTACAATGCTGTCAGACATACTTAACCTGATCCACCACCTAGCATCATGCAGAGACATTAGCTATGTTACCTGGTACAGCACTGAGATGATCCTGCTTTATTAGCCTTGCTGTTTTAATTCAGTTGCTTCCAAGTGCTCAGCTGGTGTTTCTATGTGATACTGTACTGCTCTACATTGCTGCACCAGGAAGCTCAGACATACCTGAGTGTTATGCCGTTCAGTTTAAAAATAACCTTTGAATACAGTTCCTCTCTCAGTACAGAAGAATTAAGGAAACACAGTTCACTTCATCCCGACTACTTTGCCAAAGCAGAATTTGGTCAGATGCTGAAAAAATTAACAATACAAGCTATGATTTTAAAATATATATAAGAAATACCATAGCTTTTTCAATGATAATGCTGATTATATAGATTTTATATATACATATATATATAATCATTGGAATCTGTCATTTCACTCATGTTTTCCTCCTCTGATGAGAGTGCTATGTTCTTCAGACTAAAAGCTATCTGGATGATGACTGTGTGTGACATTTTATTCTTGTGTACTTTCACTTCTTGTCTGAAGGTTTCTAGAAACCTGTTAGACACAAGATGCTGTGGGACTGAGCTCTCTGAAGGTCTGGAAGATGCTAAAGCCAGTATGATGATCTTAAACGCCAATGACAAAGTGTTGCATTTAAGGTAATGAATTACTTTGGTAAGAGATGAATCCCCTTGCATTCTAGCCAGTCCTCAGAGATTAGAGGGGCTAGGGACAGCTGGACTTATCTCTTAATAGGTATGTCAATTGGGGCCGTAACTATAGGCCTGACACCAGATGCATGAACAGCCTGTATGCTGTAGGTCCAGTTGCATTCAAGAGAAGCAGTCAGGTTCACGAGTAGTACGGTTTACTGTTATGCAACATCTACAGATTCTTTAAGATTGCCTACGATAAATGCACAAACTGCAGGTTGGCTATACAGCACTACACACGAAAAACTGATTACAATCACACACACTTAATTCCCGGGTAATCACTTGGTGTAGCCAAGAGCCCAAATCTTAACAAAAGGCGTCCCTTCTGGGGGGGGCGAGGAGCACAAACCCGGCAATCTCTCCCTCTAATTTGGTATCGGATTATCATCCCTCCAAGTTAGATACAAACTCGGGGTAGTATTTGTCTAAGTATGTATGTGTGAGTGGGTGGGACTGTGGTCAAGTCATTGTTTCTTGAATAATGACACAGCACATTCCTTGGTGCAAGGTGTGAGCTGGTTTTGTGGGAGAAGAGGAAGAATGAGAGATAAGGTCCACAGAGTACTGCAAAACAGTCCTTGGGAGAAGGGGAAGAGCCGGAGATAATCTGCATAGTCATGTCAAATGTTCCTTGAGAAAAGTGGAAGAACAGGAATGCGCAGCCTCCACCTCACTTCGCATTCCTCCTTGGTGCCATGGCAACACAAATCACTGGATCTCCATCCTGTCCTGTGTTTGTTCTGGGCACCATGTGTTAAGGAAATGTGTTTTGCAGATTTTTCACTGTTTTGCTTTTCCCACACTTCCAACACAAAGTTATACTTTTCTGATCCAAAAGCAAGCAAGGAAGTAAGGATCTGATTTCTGCTATCACCAAACAGTATAAGTTCAAGAGATCTAGCTTGCTATAAACACATTTCTCATCACTTACTGTTTACAGTCCCTTTTTCTCAATTTATGAATGTGTTGCATCACCTCCTATACACGCAGTTTTTACTTCAGTGTAAAAGGTACATAAGCATCTAATCCAGCTGTGAAAATCTTCAGGCAGATAGCTCATTTTTTAAGCATTATAGTGCTGTATATCACAAGACACTAAGTCTAAATTCTATGTTTAGAAGCTGTGAAGATGTAAATCAAGGTCAGAATGAAACCCATGTAAGAGTAGGTCTAGGGCAGCATGACAAAATGCATGGCCAGGAAACTGTAGAAGTTGTACTTGAAGAAGAAAAAAATAAACATTAGCTCATCTTTAAATGCAAAATATGGTTTGTAAAAGCATAATCAGCGGGCTGCTAAAGACTCTTCGATCAACCTCTCATATCTACTTGATCTCTGAATCAAGAAGATTTGTAAACTCACTAGAGGAAGAAGGTCTGTGCAGTGAATGAGTTTACCCTTTCATTCTCATCCTGCCCTTGAAGAGGGAGAGACTTATCCCATTGAGGTGAGGAAAATAAAACAGTTGTGTAAATAACTCCATATCTTACAGGAGAAATTATGTGGGATGTTATGGAAGTGCTGCCATCACATGCTTCCTCTTACTTTACTATGTGGTAGAATTGAAGGTGAAATTTCTGGATGCAAGGAGATGTTTCATGGTCCTGTAATGATTTGAAAAAGTAAACCTTAAAATAGTTTTAGAAGAAATTTAATGTGGAAATAGTCTATAAATTGAATCCAGAGATTATATAGGTCTGTGCAAGATTTTCCTTTTGATTTCAATAGTCTTTCCATTTGAGACAGTGAAAGAAATTTGGGCTCCAAATAAAATTTGTACTCAAAGCTGAAAACTTCAATAAGGAACATATTTCCACATTTCATCCTTATATTTCTTTCCTATAATCAATCATTTCAACAATATACAAACTTTATCCGAAGCTTAACAAAGAAATGCCACATTATGGGTTATAGTCATAACAAATGAATAACAATATAATTTCTTTCTTTATGTGACAGATCCAGACAAATGATTCTGATACCTTTAATATTCCATTTGCTTCCTTAGTTAACAAAAAAACCCACCCCCAGGTCTGAGGAAACATGTGGGTAAGATTTCTAAACCACATTTTTGTGCTGCTGCTTTGTTCAAGGACAGGACAAGAGAGGAAAGGAAGCTGCCTCAAACCAATTTATGTTAGTAAAGGATTAATGAAAATGCTAGTAAATTATATAATGGCTTCAGGCTTGAAAAATGCAACAGCACTCTTGTTTCATAATGGAATTTTTGAATCCAGTTTTATGCAACATTCACATTTTATCATCAAGTAGAATTCCCATATTTGAATGCTGAAGATATCAAAGGTAACACTTGAATATTGTCTTGATTTTTACTTTTTTTTTTTTTTTTCACTATAGTAAGTCATAAGGACAATGATGCATACCATGTTGAAATTTTACCCTTAAGAAAGCAATTTTCAACCAACATTTCTGCAGAAGACAGCAAATGTTACCCTTTTAAAACTCAATGTCAAATGTAAAGAGGGAAAGAAAGCCTCTATTAAAACCAGTTCATTTTCTTGGCATAATCCCACCTTTTGCAATATATGTAGTTGAAAAGGCTTTTTTTAACATGGTTTGGTTTTTTTAGGACAGAGAGAAATAAATTTCAGCTATGCAAAAGATCCTATCCTGACATTGACAGTCTACTTACTATTACGTATGAAGTAAACATATTAATGGCCCTTCAACAGCCAGTATGTTACTTTACTAATATGATTCCACCATTTGTGACTCCTGGGATAAGAAGGCACTTGGATCAGGGAGACAGTTTTCCCAGAGCTCAGGTATATGTCACCCTCATGCATCCTTGAAAGAATTTAGATTGTTCTGGTTTAGCTGACAGGTAACATAGGCTGAAGTTATGGTCCTGCTTCTTCCTTGCATGCTCTGAAGTTCAATGAAAAATCAAAGTAATGAGGATGGATCAGCACAGTTTATTCAAAGATTCACAATTATTTGTTGCCTTTTTTAAATAAAAATATATTGACAATATTTTAATGTATGCTGTATTGCTACATTATGCTATACAATCTGTTAAATTCCAATGAAATTAGAGAGAACACAGACATTAGGAGAAAAATTTTGAGGTACCAGGAAGCTAACCTGACTGAAAGGCTTCCTACATTTCCAATGTCTCTGTCAACAGGTAATTTAATAAGTAGTCTAGTTTTACAAATATCTAGTTTCTAGTTTTCCAGTGTAATAACTCAGCATACAGAACACTGGGGAGGCAGAAAGGGAAAAGCAAAAGAAGAGCATCACTCATAAGAAGAAGGAGCATCTTGCAATTTATTGCCAGGCAAGCACCATATCCAAATAAGGCAAATTGCCAGTGTGGTCTCTTCCTTTCCTTTCCTTTCCTTTCCTTTCCTTTCCTTTCCTTTCCTTTCCTTTCCTTTCCTTTCCTTTCCTTTCCTTTCCTTTCCTTTCCTTTCCTTTCCTTTCCTTTCCTTTCCTTTCCTTTCCTTTCCTTTCCTTTCCTTTCCTTTCCTTTCCTTTCCTTCCCTTCCCTTCCCTTCCCTTCCCTTCCCTTCCCTTCCCTTCCCTTCCCTTCCCTTCCCTTCCCTTCCCTTCCCTTCCCTTCCCTTCCCTTCCCTTCCCTTCCCTTCCCTTCCCTTCCCTTCCCTTCCCTTCCCTTCCCTTCCCTTCCCTTCCCTTCCCTTCCCTTCCCTTCCCTTCCCTTCCCTTCCCTTCCCTTCCCTTCCCTTCCCTTCCCTTCCCTTCCCTTCCCTTCCCTTCCCTTCCCTTCCCTTCCCTTCCCTTCCCTTCCCTTCCCTTCCCTTCCCTTCCCTTCCCTTCCCTTCCCTTCCCTTCCCTTCCCTTCCCTTCCCTTCCCTTCCCTTCCCTTCCCTTCCCTTCCCTTCCCTCCCCTCCCCTCCCCTCCCCTCCCCTCCCCTCCCCTCCCCTCCCCTCCCCTCCCCTCCCCTCCCCTTCCCTTCCCTTCCCTTCCTCTTCGATTTCTTAAAAATTAAAACCAAGAAAGAAAACAAAGGAAAAAGTACAGCTTTTACAAAGCTGAGGATGTACATTGACATATAACACTGTCACGTAACTTATTTAATATTCCATAATTAGACACAGAACAGTTTAGGGGACAGACAATTCCATTTCTAGAAGAAAGAGTGTTGAGTGAGAGCAGTAAAATTGAGCACATACTATATGAAAGACCTAAACTAGGATGTGTAAGTGCGGCTATACACAAAAGGAAGAGAGCAGTAGAGCAATACAAGCCAGTGATGCAGAACTATTAGAGAGGCTCAAGCTAAAGGAGCCAAGGAAGCAGGCAGATCAGCTGGGAAAATGGTGTTGCAAAGGTCACAGTTCAGTGTGTTCTGTGGAAAGTGACAGGAAAAGCAACGGTATAGAGGGCATGGGAACCAGAATCGTTTTATTTCACTACAGAATAGGTGGAAAAACAAAAAGGGGGCAAAAAAAAGAAAAGTACAGTGAAGGAATATGGAGAATTCCAGTAAAGATAAATATATCATTTATATATTAGCATATCCAAAATAACCTTAATACATATGGGTGACCACTGCTTACTGGAGAGAGTCCAGCACAGGGTCACAAAGATAATTAAGGAATGGAACATCTTTCATATGAGGAAAGACTGAGAGAACTGGGGCTGTTCAGCCTGATGAAGGGGCATCTTATCAGTGTGTTGAAATACATGATGGGAGGAAATGAAGACAAGGGAGCCAGACTCTCTTCAGTAGTGCCCACTGACAGGACAAGAAGTGATGGTCACACATTAAAACACATGGAATTCTATCTGAACACAAGAAAATACTTTTATTTTCTGTGATTAAATGCTCAAACAGGTTGTTCAGAGAGGCTGCAGAGTCTCTTTGAATATCTCCAAGGAGATATTCAGTCAAATTTGAATATATCCAAGGAGATATTCAAACCCGAGTTGGACACAGTCAGGAAACATGCTCTACCTGATGGGACTAGATGATCTCAGGAGGTCCCTTCCAACCTAAATGATTCTGTGAAGCGGTCAATCAACTGTTTGATCAGGTCAATTGCTGGTCTGATTTCAACTGAATTGTGCCATCACCAGCAATGGGAGGTATCCAGACAACAGAGCTGTAGCTCTGGAGAAGGAAGAAACACTCCAAGAACACTGACTGAGAAGAAATGGTTCTTAAAGAGGTGTTGAAATAAAACTGAGAAGAAGTGATTTCATTCAAATCAAATATCTCCTGATAAAAAATGAACTCTGGCCAGGACTGGAGGAAAGTATCACTGAAAATCCCTCTCTGCGTCAGTGCGTACCATCTATACCTAGCACTCATAGCAGACACTTGTCTAACCTTCTACAAAAAAGGGTGTTCTGCAGACTCTCTGGCACTATGTTATTAAAATACTCCCAGGCCAGGACACTGGCCACTGATCTTACTTCCTGTAGCACATTTAATTTGAAAATGTTAGTGTTTTGCTTTCAAGTTTAATATTTACTGTAGGCTTTGGGGAGCTGAGTAGTGATCTGCAATATAGGGGACAAGTATAGAATCATAGAATCATAGAATCATCTAGGTTGGAAAGGACCTTGAAGATCATCTAGTCCAACCGTTAACCTAGCACTGACAGATCCCAACTACACCATATCCCTCAGCGCTATGTCAACCCGACTCTTGAACACTTCCAGGGATGGGGACTCCACCACCTCCCTGGGCAGCCCATTCCAACGCCTAACAACCCGTTCTGGAAAGAAATACTTCCTAATATCTAGTCTAAACCTTCCTTGGTGCAACTTGAGGCCATTCCCTCTTGTCCTATCACTTATTACTTGATTAAAGAGACTCATCCCCAGCTCTCTGCAAACTCCTTTCAGGTAGTTGTAGAGGGTGATGAGGTCTCCCCTCAGCCTCCTCTTCTCCAGACTAAACAACCCCAGTTCCCTCAGCTGCTCCTTGTACGACATGTGCTCCAGACCCTTCACCAGCTTCGTTGCCCTTCTTTGGGCACGCTCGAGTAATTCAATGTCCTTTTTTTAGTGAGGGGCCCAAAACGGAACACAGGAATCGAGGTGTGGCCTCACCAGTGCCGAGTACAGGGGTAAGATCACTTCCCTGTCCCTGCTGGCCACGCTATTTCTGATAGAAGCCAGGATGCCATTGGCCTTCTTGGCCACCTGGGCACACTGCTGGCTCATGTTCAGCTGGCTGTCAATCAACACCCCCAGGTCCCTCTCTGACTGGCAGCTCTCCAGCCACTCCTCCCCAAGCCTGTAGCGCTGCTGGGGGTTGTTGTGGCCAAAGTGCAGCACCTGGCATTTGGCCTTATTGAAACGCCTACAGTTGGCTTTAGCCCATTGCTCCAGCTCACAAAGTAGAGATGCTTTGTGGATACAATTAGACAGGGCTTGATTCTGACACTGGTACCATTTTAGGTGACACATCTATTTGCCTGCTACCTCAGAAAAGTGTTGGTATTCTATTGATCTTATGTTATATTATTAAATCCTATTATTATGGAACTGTTTTAGTGTATGACTGTAATTACAGAGCTCCTGTAACTGGACTAAGTAGGTAGATAAGCCCTTTTTTCCTTTATAGAAAAATAAAAGAAAACACTAAGCAAAACACTAGTCCAAGAATGAAGCATCTTTTGCTGAAATGGAACAGGAGATATAATCTATCAACATGTATTAACATCTTTTCTGCTGGGATGCTTCTAGACGGCTTTCTACAGAAGATAAAGTTATTTACCTTCCAGCATCTTAAGAAATTTTTCGTGCCAGTTTCTATAAGATGAATTCTCTGGAAGACGTGAGGCAAATGGTGATCAAAAAACTGACTGCACTGTGTGCCATAGTAAACAGTTCAGGTAACTCTCTATTGGCAGTTTGAGAAGGATGTGTTTTTCTGAGTACCCATAAAACAGAATTAGAAAAAAGAAGAAAGATTGTGGCAAAATCAAGTTTACTCATGGATTCACCTCTGGAACTTGCTTGTACTACAGCAATTGATTTGTAGGCAGAGACTGCTAGTTCTTTTTAAGTGCTTAACTCTGGCACTCAGTTGCACTGGATTTTGCCATATGTGGTGTCATGTCTACATTTCACTTTTTCCCAAAGTGCTATGCTTGGCTTCACTCTAGGTCATCACACTTTAAGCAGATATCAGACTCTTTAAACTACTTTAAACACAAACCACTCTGTTTCTTTGTCTGCCATTCACAATACTTCCATAAATAAGACAATGTTGAGTCGGCCACATCTACTAACTAAACCATTACCCTCTAGTGGAACATCATCACCTGCGGGTGCTTACTGAATCACTCCCACTATCTCTGGGTTGGCTGGGGATAGTTTGAGCACTGTTCTAGGCATTTACCTGTCTTTTATGCCTCTGATTGACCTGTTGCATACTAGTATTTATAAAACTTATAACTTCCATGTTTTCCCACAGTGTATTTAGGAAAACAGTGGATAACAATATAATCTTCCCTTTAATTTCAAAGCAGTCATTGCTTTTAACACCCACAAGAAGCTTTACCTACTTAGTTAAGCACTGCACTTGTACCTGTACTATCGAGGCCTGTTGGTATTGGTATCTTCGGTCATAGGCCTGGGCATCCCAGTAAATCTGGCCCAGAATGTGAATGCCAGAAACATTCCATGTTAACATGCCACATTTGCATAATGTTCTTCCTTTAGAGAAAAAACATTTACATTGCAGCTGGTCTGTAACTTCTTTTCTAGACAGTCCTATACATCTTCAGTGTTTGTGGTATAGGTGTTTCCAGCACCTTTGCAAACTGTGAGCTTGTCCAAAGGTCTAGAGTGGTGTGGATATTGTCTTGGGCTCCCGTCTGTCCCTGGCACTGGGGTTCCCAAATCTGCTATCTTGAAAGTGAAAAAGCATCCCCTATGTCATTTTTCAGGCTTGGTCCATAAGTTAGGAAAGTAGATACTGGCATGGGCAGTGAAGCACAAGACCTAAGGATTTAAGGGAGTTATTCCATCTGTTTGTGAATTATATTGCCTTTATTTTCTCATGTTGATAGATGTAAAGTAAACACAACTGTTGATAAACTTTTTCAGCCACATTGTCACAGATGTATGGAAGGGAAATAATTTTAAGAGTGTTATATCTTTTGTAGTACTCTCAGGTGCTCAAGCACAGGAATCTCTATTCATATTTTTCTATTTTGGAAGTATAACCAAAACTACAGGCATCTGACTTGCTTTCTGCCCAGAACCAGTCCAGTTTTCCATCAATAAACTCTTCTAATACTTAACAGAAGACCTCCATGCATCCAAATTGTTCTTCCTGTTCTTCATATCACTGAGATGATGATGCTGTTTTCTTTCTAATCCCCACTACTGTGGCAATTTATCTCTCAGAGTGGACCCTCCCTGAAACTAACTATCTAAGCTGCAGAATTTAGAGGTTCAAACAGCAAATTTAAACCTTTTTGTTCCTAATGCATCCATTATACAGGGATAGAGTAATTTTAACTAAAGAAAGCAAGTATCTTGCCACATAGATACCTAAAACAGATAGGTGAAGTTCTCTCATGAAAATGATTATTCACTTCTTGAAGAACGTCAGTGCTCTTGCTGTTATAAATAAGACCAGAATCTTGCTAAACAATTTTTGTCTCTCATCTCACAAAAATAAATCACTGAAATAATGATCTGACACAGTCTTACCTGTCATAATCTATTCTCTAATTAGTTTTCATACTAATCATGTGTTGCACAGGTATGGGATCTTTCTATTCACATGGATTTGGAACATAAGCTTGAGAATTCAAAATCTCAACCACGCAGCAAAAGGAATTAGTAGGTGAACTTACTCTTTCATTGCCAGATGGCTGCAAAATCTTGAGCATTGCCAAAGTCATATCAAGTGACTTGGGTCAGTGTTACCCTTCAGTCCTGTAAACAGAACTCTCTGTAGGTAGACTAATTATGTATTACTTATGTAATTAGTACTTGACATTTTAGGCACAAGTAGGAGTTTCACAGCTGTCTGAACTATAGCCAAGCCTTTCTTTGTCCCTCTTGCCCATGATTTTATGTAATACTTCCTCCTCTACTCCAGTATTGATGCTACTTTCTCAGCTTCCTTTTGACTCCTAATAGTTTCTAACAGTTTTAAAGACTTCAGTAACCCCTACTGAAATGTTCTTCTGGTTCCAGGTTGCACTCTGTCAAGCCCTGCATTCCTCTTTCAATTCCCTTACAAATTTCCATTCAGTTGCCTTTTCAGATGGTGAAAATTTTCCCTATAGGCTTCACTCCAAGTGTCATGTAGGAAGACAGATTTAGCCTATCAGTAATTTCTAGCACAGTTGTTCTTGGAGCTATCATAAGAAGTTATCCTTGTAGAAAGTAGAGAGTAAGGAATCACTCTGTCATTGTTGTAACCACCCTGATGGAGCACTGTAATCAAATCTCTTGAACCAGTGCTCTTTTGTGGGGACAGTTTTATGTTCAGAAGCAGCCCTGGGGCAAAGACCCAGATCCAGCCACATTTTTTGGGCTATTCCTTGATAGTCACTCCTGTGTTTACAGTGGAGTTCTGAAACTTCATAAACTGTTTTTTGGTGCCCTAGACTGAAAATACCACCCTTCATTTGATCTTCTATGTTATGAAATAAGATGCCTGGAATTAGGGGCTTCCCTTCCTTCTTCTTGCTACAGCTTCACCTGCAGATATCAGGGATTTTGAGTTTTTCCTCTCCAATTTCCTGGAGGCAACTGGTATGGACTGTTTTTTTCAGTATAGAAGAATCTCTGAAGGACCTTTGTCTGTAGGTGGCTCCCACAGCTTTATGTGTGAGACATCAGAGATCTCTGCATTCACATAGCAGTCAGAAAATGTTTGCCTTTTAGCAGAGTGAGCCAAATCTATCTGGCTCCAGCAGCTGTATTTGTAGATGGTGCACCCTGCACATATAGAAATGAAGAGGCTCTTCTCAGATATTCTGGGTATACACAAATCAGCTTCATGACTATATGCATTACACATTACCTTCTGACATGTGAAATGAGCCTAATGTGTCCAGGAAATCTGATAGAGCAATGCAGGGGGGCATTAGTTCATTACTGAAAGAACTATTGCATTACTAGGTGCCAAATGCACTTCCTCAAACTTATAGTACATTTGTGCTGAGAGTATGCCAAAAAATTACACTAATTAGACTGAAAACTATTAAAGATGTTCTCCATAATATTTAACATAATTTTCTACAGCAGCATTCTGTACCTTTTCTTGATCCAGACATAGAATTTATATGCTGGTTCCCTCTGTTTCTCATTCATTAAAACCAAGCAACGCTGTTTGTATCAGGTATTGTTGTAAAGCCTTTTATTCAGCCTTCTCCAAAGTCTCTTTAAAGAGATTTCGAAGCTTTTGTTCATTGCAGAGTGATTTCTCAGTAATTTTTCTTTCACTTTTTAAAGGATGAAGTGATTTAGTGACCTTCTTCCCCTACAGTGATAACTGTACCTTTCTGTTAAAACAGAAGTTGATTTTCTTCATGTTGGCCTGTGAATATTTAAAGCATCGCCCTTGACCAAGAGTTAACAATGAAGTAACAAAGGGTGTGATCACAGCCTTCAGGGCAGCAGAAGTAATAGATTACAGAACATCACTACTGGCAGAATGTAGTCTTGTATTCTCCTATAATGTTAAGGCCATTAGATGAAACAATGGCACGCCCTCATCTTGAGCTGTATGCTTGATTCTGGTCATTCAGCCTTCAGAAAGATAGAGCAGAAATAGCAAAAAAATGAAGATAATTTGAATTTAAGGGATGAAAAATTATTTAAACACTTTGATATGGAAAGAGATTTGAAAAGATTAGGGCTATATCATTTAGGGAAATGATTAACAGGGAGCATGATAAGAGGTTATTTATGAAATAATGAACTATATGAAAAAGGAATGGAATTCTGTTTGTCTTTCTGCATATTACAAAACTAAGGGACATGTGCTGGAACTAGAAGAACTTTAAACTCTAAAATGAAAGTATGATTAAACAAAATATAATTAGCATGTAGAACTCACTTAAGATACATACTTTTAGAGCCTACTGCATCAAGAAAAAACATGTGTGGTGCGAAGTACATTTCCATATCAAAAAGGCTGCCTGAATTCTGATTCAGATTTGGCAAGAATAAAACTTGTCTAAGATTTAAACTAGTCATGCATTATTAAAAGTTGTGAAAGGTTCTTTCCTGACTTTAGTGTGATCAGGCTTGGACCCTCTAAGCATAATAAACATGATTGCTAGGCAGAAAAAGTAAGACCCAAAATGGGAACCTGGTACATTTTGAGTGAGAGAACATGATATGGATGCTAATTTGGACTGGGAACTAGATTCGTTGACACAAAGATCTTCTTCCAGCCTTATATTTCCATATTTTATTTTAAAAAGTGTATTAAGTTGAAATAAATGGATAGTCTTATATTTTCCTAGTGTAATTTTTAGGTCTGAAAGGGATTTCAAGAGATCATATAACTCATTCAAGGCAGGATTAACTATACCTATGTAATTTTTGTCTGTCTAGGACTACTGCGCCACAGAATGATCATAAGTCCACACTGTCATGCCATTGTAAAAAAGCAGATGTTATAATCAAAGTTGCAAAAGACTAAAAAGGCCTTATTTTAAGGAAGATGTCCAGTTTGGTCTGCATTTGAAGTGAATAAACCCTTTCCCGAGAGCCTGGTAAAAGATAAGGAGAGTGATCAGAATGATAAAAAACATGGCCTATATGGAAAAATAGTTAAGTGCATTAATGTTATTTAATCTAAAGATTAGAAATATGTCATGAGTCTGTAATAGCTATTTTCAGATAGTTAAAAGGTTGGTTTGAAAAAGGAGAGAATATTAGAAATTCAATTTAAATAATTTATTTTTACTTATGTAATTAATATATATTTTTTATAATGGTCATTCTCAGGCAAGTCTCATTGTAGTAGAAATGCTCTGGCTTACTAGTGTATGAAAATCACTGAGATTTCAAAGCAAAAGAATGAAGTATAATATTTGTTAGGTTAATTGAATTGGCTTTTTATGTGATTAATAATATAGTAGTGTTATAAACCACAGATGAACCAGTCAAGACAGTCACACTAATTACTTTCCATGAACAAATAAGCATTTGAATTGGATCGCACACAATGAAAACCTTTTAGAAATAATCATCAAAACAAATTGAATTTCAGAACCTGTGTTTTTTAAGCTGGTGAAATATGCTGATGTTAAAATACGTTTTCATATCATGTTTTATATTCTGTGAATAACAATTATTCCACTGAAACTAAAATGTCTCATTCTTCTTTATCAACCTGAGAAACCTTTTGCATTTCTACTGGTGTCTGTTTGTTAGCATGCTGGTTAGCACTGTTTCATTATAAAATAGCTTTGTAATTCTCTAACAAGTATCACAGTATCAAGTATCTCGTATTGCTCTGACAGAATTTAAACAGAACTGCCTGTTGACTAGTTCTTTCTGGACATTATCCTCAAAACCTTGTATTTCTCATTCTGACATGATTGTACACTCATGAAAATGTTAATACAGATTGCTTAAAGAAATTTAAAAAAAGTTAAAGAAAATGTGAAATCACTATTTCCTCCACAAAGGATAATTCTATAACAATTTTGTAAACAATCCTATCAGATATTTAATTCCAGCACTTAATATTTGATGTGAAGAGAAAGTAAATTACTTTGGATTGTTTGACTATTTCAGTGTCTGAAGATAGCAATTCAATACCTTTTGTGAGCTTATTTTCTAACTGTAAAGCTAATGAGGTAAAAATAACTAAATCTATTACTTGCTCACACATTGTGGGTTGGAAAGGCCTCACTCTGGTGTGTTCTAAAAGCTGGATGTTTTGTTTAAGGTGCAAATATGGTCTATGATCAATAGAAGTCAAGGAAGGTAAGCGCTAGTGGAAACTTCTGTATGAATCCCTCTTTTATGATAAAATTGATTGCTGTGTGGTGTAACTCCTTTTTTTTTTTCCTGTTGAATATATTAGTAAGTGGACAATTAACTTTAGAAGATGAAAGTTGATGAAAGTTAGGAATGATGAATCTTCCATTGAGTGTATTAATCCAAGAAAAGAAAATTTCACAATTACCTTTCTTGCTTTCCATATATAAATAAACTCTTTATATCATCAGCTTTCACCACTTTGAACTGAGTTTCTATTACTTTGAGCCACTTCTGTTACAGCATTTCACTTTATGCTTATGCTATGTAATTTGTTTCAAGAAATTAAAAGCGTATTCATACAAAGCTCATAGAAGATAAATTTGTTTGAAAAGAGTTTAATAAATACTCTGTAAATTCAGAAGTTCACATTGCTCCTGGATAAGAAAATATTTTCAGATATGTCTTTAAGTTACCATGGGTTGACAAATTTCTCATTGTCAGATGATCTAGGATATCTGATCAATGTGCATGCTCATGGCCCTTGGCAAATATATTACTATATGATTTTACTTAACTCACGACCTACATCAATCAAGACAGTAGGTAATAAAAAGTCCCTGCATTTCTGGGCATAAGATGAGAGCATATCCTGGGATATTAAATTACCAATCTTGTTACAAGCTACCTTGTACCACCCAGCTAATTGAGAGGGCAGGTCACTACTGCTCACAGGTGTATTGGCTACCTGTTCTGAAGACATAACTTAGTTAAATTTCAATTTTCATTTTTCCTTTTCCAGGCTTCCCACCACACCCCATGCCTCCACAAGGAAAAATTCTTTAAGAATTCTTCCCACCTGGTAAGGAATTCTGGTGGGTTTGACAACCATACAACCCTCTGCCCTCAGAATGCAGGGATAGGACTTCCTCAGAGAGCAGTCCATGAATTTACAGCTCATTCCTGAACATGATCACTTCATTATCTTCAGTGCAAACTGGAAAGTCCACATCTTTGACCCTCTTCCCACAACAGCAACACATAATAAGGACAATCAGCTACATGTAACAAGGACAATAAATAATAAATTACATTGGAACAAAAAGAAGACAAAAAGAAGAAAAATTATATATTGTGTGGGTACAAGGAGGCATGGAAAATAATAGTGATGGGAACCATATGAATGAGCTTATAGCAAATAAACTCTATTCTGCTTTTTTTCTCAAACTGAAACAACTATTCTCTTCCAACCTACTCTGCAGCTAAGGGTACATGAATTATTTTTACCTATCTGGAGTGCTGTGATCCTATGATCCATTTGCACATTTTCCCTTCTAAATCTCACTTTAATACCTTCTAATTCTCTTTAGCTGGGGATTGACTTAGCCCTTAAAGTGTTTTGTGATAGTAATATAAGAATGCTTTATAAAATGAAGTTTTGCAGTACCCTGTGGAAATATATTTTAGATCAAAAGCAGATGACTGGGTTTTGTTTTCAAACTGATTTATCTGTTGTAAACAAGATGCATATGCTGAAGAATGAATTACTTTAGGACAGTAATAAAAGAAATACATATAGTTACAAGAAACTTCACATGTACGGTAGTAAAAGGAGAAGCTTAAGTCTTTCATGTTGGTATATATTGGTAAGGGAATCCACATGAGACAATTGTTGAGGAACCCTGCTGAATAGAGAAAAACAAAGATAAATAGAAAAATAATTTTTATATTTTGAATTTGAATCTTAGAAATACTCAAATCAAAATGACCACAATAAACTGATAAAATTGCAATATATTTCAGGAATTTATAATCTGCTGAAGCCCTCCTAAAAGTTTCATATATTTTAGTAAGGAGTGGTTGGTTAAAAAGTCCTCCATGTTTAAGTCCTAAACTCTACTGTAAGTGCTTATCAAACCATGATATTTTAGTCCCCTAAGCATCTATTGATAAAGCTGAAGATATCTGAAGTTCTGAGGAATTTACTCTTAGGAACAACAAGGAGAAGTTAGAAGCAAAGATCAGCATTGCATTGATCATATTCAGGTGCAGGTCTAGCTCTAGGTATTTCAGACCTCACTAAATGGCACTGCCATATATAGACTCCTATGGCCTTAAAATGTGAGGAAGTGTTCAACTTTGGGAAGAATAATTATGGCAATCTCTTGGTCACTCAGAAGTCCATGTGCATGTAACACTTCAGAAAGCAAGCTGTGCATTTCAACAGAAGTCAAGTGTTTATTTTGCTTTTGATCAGATTCAACTCTAGTTGTAAAGTTGTCTTATGGAGCCTGGGTTTTGGAGCACTTCAGGATTCTCAAAATAAAACACTGATCACATGTTTCTTTTCCATGATAAATGGTATGCACTTCCTGTGTGAATCCATGGAGGGCTGTTGAATGCTGTCTTACACTGCTGTACATATTCCACCTTCTGGTTAGTCAGTGTCAACAGCTCCTATGTTGTTCTCTACACATATGTTTTTGTGAAAGATTGGTTTTGAGAGCTCAGATAACAATTTCTATTTATCTAAGATTTTTTTTTTCCTCAGAGTCTTTTTGCATATTGGAAATATTCACTAGATGACAAAAAGAATGCTCCTCTTCCTGATTAAGGCATTCACCTGGGAAATGAGTTACCAAAATTCAATGCTTCTTCATTGTGTAAACTTTTTTGAAGAAGGTAGAGCAAAATCAATAGGAATGACTGAAAAAAAAAAAAAAAAAGGAACATGTAGCTCTGAAGCTGCTCAAGTAAAAGCAATTTTCTGAGACATAGGAGATCTCAGGACAAATCTCTGTTGTGAATCAGGCAGCATGGCAATTTATTGATTTGGGTATCAGTTGGAATACGCTGAGGAATATTCACCATTTTAAAACTTTTTCTTCAGTGAGATTAATGTCCCTTCAGTATACATAACCTTTTTTTGAAAGTGTCAAAATATAATTGTATTGGGTTTGTGTGGCAAGATTTTGGCAGCTGGGGGGCTACAGAGGTGGCTTCTGTGAGAAGCTGGTAGAAGCTTCCTCCATGTCCTATAGAGCAAATGCCAGCTGGCTCCAAGACAGACTTACTGCTGGCCAAGACCGAACTCATCAGTGACGGGGATAGCGCCTCTGTGATAATGTAGTTAAGAAGGGGAAAAAACTGCTATGAAATAGCAGCTGGAGAAGAGGAGTCAGAATATGTGAGAGAAACAACTCTGCAGACACCAAGGTCAGTGAAGAAGGAGGAGGAGGAGGTGCTCCAGGTGCCCCTGCAGCCCATGGAGGTCCATAGTGGAGCAGATATCCACCTGCAGCCCTTGGAGGACCCCATGGAGAAGCAGGTGGATGTGCCTGAAGGAGGCTGTGACCCTGTGGGAAGCCTGTGCTGGAGCAGGCTCCTGGCAGGACCTGTGGAGAGAGGAGCCCTTGTTGAAGCAGGTTTGCTGGCAGGACTTGTGACCCCGTGGGGGACCCACGCTGGAGCAGTCTGTTGCTGAAGGACTGCACCCCATGGAAGGGACCCACGTTGGAGAAGTTCATGGAAGACTGTCCTCTGGGAGGGACCCCATGCTGGAGCAGGGGAAGAGTGTGAGGAGGAAGGAACGACAGAGACAACGTATGATGAACTGACCACAACCCCCATTCCCCATCCCCCTGCATTGCTTGGGGAAGGAGGAGGTAGAGAAATCGGGAGTGAAGTTAAGCCCAGGAAGAAGGAAGGGGTAGGGGAATGTGTTTTTAAGATTTGGCTTTATTTCTTATTACCCCATTCTGATTTGATTGGCAATAAATTAAATTAGTTTTTCCCCAAGCCAAGTCTGTTTTACCTATGACAGTAATTGCTGAGTGATTTCTTCCTGTCCTTATCTTGACCCACAAGCCTTTCATTATATAATTTCTCTCCCCTGTGCAGCTGAGGATAGGCTGACAATCATAGTGCAACTTTGGTGGGCACCTCACATCCAGTCAGGGTCAACCAACCACAATAATGTTTCAGTATTTCATATGTTTTCTTAATTTGTATTTATAGAAATTATTTGCTGAATTTAACCTCAGTACATAGACAATTTCACTGTAATGTAACTACAATCCATAGATGTTCTGCCTCAGGTACAGAGTATAGTACTCCCAAGGAACTGATAATATGACTGAAGTACACCAAACCTCACCTTCTGAGGCATTGTTAATAGTTTTTTGGGTCATAAAAAGCCAGCCATAACTAAGAGCTATCTCTGTTATGAATACAATCAAGAAATAGTCAGAAAAACCTACTGGCAATTGAATAATTCTACTGTGGAAGATGGAAACATCATAAAACACAGACAGGGAAAAAAGAGCGTGAACAATCTCAACAATCAGTGGATCTAATATGAAATTCTGAAATAATTTTCATTAGCACATATTATCTGTGCCAAGATGAATTAGCCCCATGTTATGCAGATTTGCCAGTGTTCTCCTAGACATCACTGTATTCTTAGACTCACTGTTTCTAAATTACTTTTCTTTCTACAGAAAGTAGTCTGTAGTCTGATCATTGAGGTCATCCATTTCAACTTTATCTAGGCAGTTTGAACTATTAGAAAATACTTGAAACTAGTTGACTAATAGATTTCAGATGACACTATGACTATTATTGACAATGAAAATAATTTTTTCAGTATCCTGCCTGAAGAAACATCATCTCATAGCAGAAAGACGATATTAATCTTTATAAATATAAATATAAAACTGAATAGGATTTGAACATTAAAATGATTCTTAAAAAGATCTAAAAGATGTCTCTCCATTGTAATTACATGTGTTTAAATATTTTTGCAGGTGGCGCTTCTGAAAAGCACAGGGAAAAAAGTTCAAACTTGTGAGTGACCATGAATATAATAAAGGAAAAGAGGACACCCACGACCTGTTAGTTCATATATTTTGCTGCTCATTATTTTATCAATGGTTGTAAACTGATAAGGAAAGTAAATACTTGAGTAAGAAAAACTTTTGTATTAGTCAGGAAAGAAATAGAGGGATTGTTAGGCACAAGAGCAAATGACAATCATAGAAAATAGTTTGGTTTGCTCTATATCTAGAATCATGGCTGTAGACATACATAAAAAAAAAAAAAAAGAACGCAAAAAAGAGAAAGTATGCAGGAACTGAAAATATTGGAATAACATCAGAGAATTTAATACTAAGTTATGTCAGCCTAAGTCTAAAGAAAAAGTAGTTAAATGAAAAAATTCTTTAAAATAAAGGGTCAGAGATGAAAGATAAACATAATGAAGGAGATGGACACATAATGAAAAGCTTGGAGATATTTAATTTACGTCGAGAAAAGAAAATATAAGATGCTGGAGGATATACAAAATATGCAGTGGCCAATTGAGAATTCTGGGCTAACATCTTATACCACAGATGACTGAGATACAGCATATTACAGAATTTATACTCTACACATCTTACCCCTTAGTGGAATCTATGGACAAAAAATTAGTTAATCAGGGTCTTTACACACCTATTACCCATAAACATATGAGCAAACATAAAACCACACATATACAGGACCTAACTCTCTCTCTTTCTACATATACATGGTATCTGTTTGGATTCCATGTTGTGATGGAAATCACTTAATATAGAGTACAAGTAATGTTGTAAACAGGGTGGGCAAAGGAGCAGGAAGTGTGCTTGTGGGGGAAAAGGGGACAATGCCCTCCATGATTTCAGCATATTACAGGATTTCCATACAGTTTCGTACCTCAAATCTCCATTCATATCCCTAACTTTTCTCCTGGAGTATGCTTCCTTGCCTGTCTTCTTTTGCAAAACTACATTATCAGCTCTGGCGGAGATGGCATGATAAACAAGACAAAGGATCAGATTGTTACATTCCCAATGAAAATTTTGGCAGCTCTACAAAACAGAATCAAATTGCAAAATATACACAAAACCTGGAACTGCAGAGAACAAAGTAATCAAATATGAAAAACTAACTCTTAATAAACTATATGTGTTGATCTAGTTCTGGATTTCTTATCCACTTTAAATGCCAGCCAAAGTCAAAGACAACAGATTCCAGGTATCATTAGCCTGTTTTAAGGTAACTGTTTTGCTACAACAACAATAATATCTCCCAACAATATTTATGAATGACATATACAAAAAAAGAGTAAAATCAAAAACTAAAAGATAAACAGCTTGGCTTTAATTCACATACAAAATAGATTTTTGTTTTGTTTTGTTTTGTTTTGTTTTGTTTTGTTTTGGTTTGGTTTGGTTTGGTTTGGTTTGGTTTGGTTTGGTTTGGTTTGGTTTTTTTATGCAATAGCTGAGATCTCAAAATTCTCTTGAAAGCCTAATTTGGTATTTCACTGGTTCCTCTGTGTGGTCATTGTGGATCTGCCTATTTTATGACCAGCAAGCTCACAGCTCCCAAATGTGTTGGAATTCATCTCAAATCAGATGAGGAGAAACATATGTACGTGCCAGCCCTGGCTCATCTTGTGTCTTAGCCTAACTAAGAAACCCATTCATAAAGACTAGAGAAAAAAATCACATCACTCTCCAACAGTAATTTGGATTAAGTTTGAAAACCAAGGACATTCTCCACTGTAACCAAAAAAACCTTGCCAGGTTCATGGAGTATCTGTGAGGAGAGAATCATTGTTTCATAATGCATTATGATGCTGTTTTTTTCATGCATTTCTATGTTGAGCCAGTAGGATATTTTCTTTGCTTCAGTGTTGCTGAAAATAAGAGACTTTCTTTTCTCCACATTTCTGTGTCTTGAGAGATAGCACTGCAGCTACCAGAAAGCACTGATGAAATACATGATGGGGCATTTGGGACTCCAGTTTTAGTAACTCTTCATCTCTGGGTTTACAAATCATTCCGTTGGAATTCTTCCTTCCATTTCTTCCTGCAACCTTTCCCTTCTGCATAACGTAAGCATCACCTAACTCATGGTTCAATCTTGCAGTCTGAAAGGGAAGACAAAAACCAGTATCTGTTCATCCCACAGATCTATATTTGGTTTATATTTGATGTGCACGGAACTAGAGAAGAGGTGTCATTTTTTATTTCAGGACTCACGCCACTTCCTCACTTGCACATATTCTTCTGTCTGTGGTGATCCATGAATGACAACATATTTCCTTGAATAGGTGCAGTTCATATTGACAAAAGGAGTTTTTTTGCTGTTGTAGTTATGCTATTCCTAGAAAAGATGCTTGCAAACTTAAGCCTTCCTTGCAAGACTATCACAGAAAAGATGATTCTATAACTATCTTGAATTAGTATGTGTAAATATTCCAAAAACCTATATCTCAGTTTCTTTGTTAAAATTTTAACAACTTTGTTAACAAACCCTCACTAAATCAGGACTATGTTGTTTTCCATTTGTGGAAGATCATTTATGTCACTAAGAGGAAAAGAGTAATCAAATAACTTGAAAAATACTAAGTAAAAATGCATTACTCAACCTTATATACAGACTAATATTATAGTTGCTGGCTAACAGCACTTCATTGCTCTCATATTGGGAATGCAGTGAAATGCAATCAGACATGACTGGATAGAAATTTGTAAAAACCTATGTTTAATGTTATCAAATTTGAACAGAAGTTTTTCTACAAAACTATTTAAGAGTGTCACACCCTGAAGCTAGGAATTACAGATAAACTGCTGTCTGTGAGACTATATTTGATACATTAAAGAGTATGAATATGAATCCAAGAAAAATATGATAGGAAATTTCAAGCTTTGGGATTAGCTGTGCATTTGTTAAATGCATGCTATTTGAATTCCAAATTATATTTTCATAACAGACCACGTGTTCTATGTACTAGTTTATGCAATAGACTTAGTCCATAGATTTATTTCAGATGCTGGTTTAATTTGCAATGATATAGAAGTATGGGCAGAAACTATGTATCTTATACATTGGAAGTGAAGTTTATGGATTCACATGTCTTTTATGAAATATGCCAAAGCTAGATTCTGAAGGAAGAAGACATTCAATGTATGAAACAGCATGATTCATAAAATAGAAGACTGTTGAGGGGGTTTGCCTTTTTTTTTTTTTTTTTTTAATTTGTGTTTGCATTTACAGGTCCCATTGAGTGTAACAGGTCAGGTATACAGATCAACTTTAAAGAACGTTTGTAATAAATTCCTTATGTGAACTTTGTAAAGCAACATACTGGCATACTACAGGTCTGCTCTTACTGATGCATAACTCTTGCTAGAGCCAAGGTCTTAGGGTGTTTCTTGGGTTTTTTCCTCTTTCTTTCTAAACTTAATTTTAAATATAATTCCAACTCTTAATTCCCCTGTTTGATACTAGTACAAAAGGAATAAAAATGAACAAAGCAGGACTGAGCAGGTTTGCAGATTCAAAAGTATTGACACCTCAATGTTAATTTAAAATTAGAGGAGGCATCAAAGGCAATGCATTTGTGCATGCCATTACTCAGCAGCATATCATTTGAATTATTTCACACTCACAAGTGTTCCATTTCAGAACTACTGCAACAGATTTTGCTATTTCCTCTATTACCAGCTCTCTTAAGAAATAAAACCCCCAAATCAGCCCATGACTATTCAACCATTACACATAAAATGTTTTAAAGACTTAGAAGTCATCACTTGTTTGAAAGAGGAGTCTCCATGATAAAATAGATCTGATGCTTCTTCAACATTTCAGTGTAATGAACCTTCAATGTGCATTTAAGTTTGTGGCTTCACAAGAAATAAAAGCCAAACTAAATCTATTTGTCGTCAAAGTAAATGTCTGTCTTCCTCGGGCCCCTTCTCCACCTTCCCTAGTATCATATTCCCAGTTCTTGCCATTTTATCCAGCACTCGTGGGGTCACATAAACAGCCAATCATGTCAGTATTTTGGAAGTGTTTTTATAGGGTTAATTTTCAGATGTGTCAAAAAGGTTCCAGTGTTGACCTCTTCTGTGATCATTAGCTTACATCAGCGAAGCCACCCATGAGGCTACTATGGTTCTTCAGAAAAGGAGTACTTTAGGGAGAGGAGTAAAATACGGATCTAAACAACTTTGGTGTAACATAAGGCTCATTAGCAATTTCTTAAGTATACATCAGTACAGTTAAATGCAAATTTATACCAGTGCTACACTTATAGCATTACTGTATAGCATCACCTTTATATCATCATTTGTGGTAATACGAATGGAATAGTATTTTAAATGTTTTTCTAAATTAGCTGCTGTAATGATTCAATAATTCTTATATAGCCATATTTCTATCACAAACTCTGAGAAAGTAAAACATGCCCATCCAATCACCTTTGCATATTTTTTCTTTTCCTTTTGCTAGTCCTTGTTCCTTTGAAAACATGAAACATATTTTATTTGGAAGTAAGTGAAAACATAAAAAAAAAAAAAGAAAATTACTAAGAAACTCAAATCACTGTATCATAATTTGGACAACATTTGTTCATTTTTTCAGATTCAGGACTTTGAGCCCCATCACTGAAAGGCCCATCATCACATGCAACCCAGATCAATTAAAATTATAATCCAGGCATTTGATTTTCCTGTGTCAGTGCAGGTTTTGCTTCTTTCTCCCTGGCAGGCCGTGGAGCCACAGGCTGCTGGAATGGTCATAGACTATCATGAAGCCAGATCAATACTTGCCTCTCTGCAAAACAGCTGTGCTACTGCTAGCTCAGGCTGGATCCAATGCCAACTTGACAATACTACTGGAGTTGTCCTAGTGCTACAGACAAAACTTTCCCACCCCGAAGTTGTTGACTAAGTTACTTGAAAAATCAGGGTGCTCCATATATTACAAATTGTCTCCTGAGCAGTACTCAGCAGTAGCCACAACACCAGTGTGCTATCAACACCCTGCCAGCTCCCAACATAAAACACAGTGCCATGAGGGCTGCTACAGGGGAAAACCAATTCTGGCTCAGCCAGACCTGGTACACTTTCATAAATGTAGGTATAATATAAATTTACTATCACAATTAAAACTCATATAAATTTTAAGTGAAGCACACAAAACGCAGTTTGAGGTATCATTTAATGCGTGCAACAGCTGGTGAGAGCAGACATTTCTTGTTCTCCACAGTAGAGGAAGTAGAAATTGTATTGAATTATAGGCTCTTAAGACTCGGCAGAAGCTGGTTAGCACCCATCAGTAAACTATCCAAAAGTTTCTGCCTGCAAACAGCCTTCTTGGATCTGCCCTGACACTCAATACAAGCAAGAAACGCATACACACACTCTACAAAATATTTGCAATGAAAAGCTGGGACTAGGAAGCACTTATATGCAACTAAGAGGGTGATTAAATTCTGTAGCAGCAGTAAAGCAGACCAATGAACTGAAAAGGAAGCAACGGGCTAGCCAAACAAAAAGTAGAGGGCTGGAGGATTTGTTGGGCAAGGAGACAGGATGTCTACAGGGGTGGGGGAAACACTGGAGAGATTGAGACAGTGGAAAGAGACCTGTCAGTATTAAATTTCTAAGGAATAATCAAAGGTTGTAAAAAGTTGGATGAAAGCTTTCCAGATTTGTCTCAAGGTCCCTATTCTTTGAAACTACACTAATTTTTTAGCTTCTAGTTCCCCCAAGTTAAAGTGCCAAGTTTCTGTCCCTGGAGAGAATCTATTTTCCATCTGAAGGAATATATGTTGTTTGGCTACAAGAACTGCTTTAGAGAATCTGCCTTTCCACAACTTAGAGACCTTCCAAGATTCTGGGACATATCCCAAAACATAGTTATGGAGAAAATTATCATATTCATCTACTTACCATTATCAGATTTATCTTTTACCGTATTTTAGCCAAGACAGTTAAAGTCTGCGACAGTTCCAAAACATCTTGGTAGTTCACAGCTCCAACATGTCTGCTTTGGCACAGCATGTGTGGACAAGTGCTTGAGCCAGTCTTAGTCGTAATCAATAATAAAGTTTTTAATGTCTTTCAAGACATTTCCTCACAGACTGGGGTTCAAAGATGTACACAAATCTTAGTCTCAGGACTGGCACCAATGATTGAAAATGGTAAAAGTCTTCTGGGCCAGTATTTGTTACAGACTGCATGCAGTTATCTGCTTGGACTTGATACATTCTTTTCACATCAAAAGAAATATCATTTATTGGTATTCTCTGTCTTGAATGAAAACAAAACAGAACAAAACAAAATTAAAAAAAAGCAGGTCCTTAAGGATATGTTTGTTCTTCAGATTTTATGGGTTAGGTGATAGTTATATCTATCATCTATATAGCCTATATACACTGATGGCTGAAGTGGAACCTCTGAAATTAATTGAATGACACAATCTATCTTATCCATCCACTCTCACATAGTATTTCTGTGATTTTCCAGTACACTCACCCCAATGTTTAGAATTAACTTCCAAGAATATATTATATATAAGTGTATGCCAAAGTGGTGTATACTGTCTGGTAACCAGTGCTGCAGGAGGCATCCTGCAGTGTGAGCTCCAGTAGGCTGACCCCAACCAGTCTGTGAACAAAGGGCAAAATCTCATTCTTGCAGCGAAAGCTCAACAGTGCTGTGTTACGAAGTCTGGTTTTCCAGCAAAAAAATGGTGATCTGAAAGAGCTGCAAGATGGGCACACAAAAGTTTCCAGATAGACGAAGGTTGCAAATTGCAACAAATTATTTTTTTTTCCTTTCATCTGACTGCAAGAGAAATACTTAAAAATCAAGTTAATTTCCCCACAGTCATATAGATGAATGATAACCAGGAGACCTCTTAGGACATGCAGAGTTATAGAAGGCATGTTCATTTTGATAACATTAATTTTGTCCTAGAGGCTGATGGTAAGGTCTCTCCATCTGCCAAGATCTCTGAGATGTGCTCTAAATTAATTTTGAGCAGATTTTCCGTCTCATTGAAGATAAGCATCAAAGGAACATCATTAAGATTGTAAAATCAATCATGTAAAAGGTGGAAAATGCCAAAATCTTACACTGCATATCCAGAAGTGGCTGGAATAGAGATTGTTATAACCTTAATTCAGTCCATTGTGCAGTCCTTACTTTCCACCTGCCTTAATCAGGGCGGTAAAAGATTTGTACCTTTAAGCAGCAGAGAATTGAGTATGGTATCCAACACCAGGATTTATTATTCACATCCCAATTTGTAAGAAGCAAAGAGTTTTAACCTACCATAATAATGGGTTTGTTAAAGCAGTTTTCAAAGATCCATCTTTTCAGCTTTGCTCACAGTTTTTGCTATATAAGACCTCCAAATCCTTTCCTGTTTTCCTTTAACTGACATATTTTTCTCTTTAAATTAAGGAATGAGTATATTTAAATTTATTTGTTTCTTGAGGGCTGGTAAAAATCTAAGAGAAATAAATAGTCTGCTCAGATTTCTCAGCTGGTTACTAAATTAAATTTAAAACCTTGGTTATGCCTGCTGTCATGTTACTGGGAAGAGTTCCAAGATTATTTCATTTATAAATGTCTCTTCACCTAATAGTTTTAATTTATCTCAGAATAAAAGAAGTTTAAATGTTAATTTAAGATCTCTTTGCTGATCAGAATAGTTGCTGTTAGGTTAAAAATCTTGTTTAAATCAAATAAACGATTAGAACATGTAACAAGATACATCTCCTGAGAAACTACAATACATGCATATATACAGCTTTGATGTATACATTAAGTTTTTTGGTTAAGAAATTATATTTTAAATTCTCTGACCAGTAAATTGTTTAATAGGCTTTCACTGGTTTATTCTTAGCTTTTCCTAATACTGCTCAGTTATGTAGGAGCTATTTGGTACTTTCTTTTTTTTTTTTTTTTTTTTTTTTAGATGGTAAATGAAGGCACAGTAATTCAAAAATATCCTAAAGTATGTGTAGCTATTCTGATTCTTAAAACTTGATTCTTCGATAAAGTTATTATGTTGGATGTAAAATTAAAGATCAACCCCCACTGATTTCCTTCAATGATTTTTCACAATTATGATACTCAGTGCTAAGTCATAGTGCATTGTCTCCTACTTTTCACGTGGAAAATCAGAAACATCCAGTTAACCAGAGATAGTGGTGTATGAAATCAATCTTGAAGATTTCTCATCTCTTTCCATGGATACTAGAAAAAAGTTTAGAGCAACTAAATACACTTCTAAATTTATATATCTCAGCAAGATACCTACCTTTATTATGACAAAAATCAGGCCTCGATGTTATTACCAAAAAGTTTGTATCCTTTATAAAGAAAAAAAAGCCATATGGGACCTCTTACCAGTGTAGGATACACAGTGATTCTTAGAAGCCAACAGTCCTTCATGAACATCACTAGAAAACTTTGATACCAGTTCTCTGACTTTCAGTCCCTGGTGAGTTGTTTGTTTGTTTTGTTTTTAAAAAAGATTCATTGTATTAACCCTTTTTAGACTCTGTTTACACTGTAAGATAGTGACTGAGCAGGTCCAAAGCAACCCCACATACACTAGAGCATATCTGGCTAGAGTTTTACACCATTAAATAAGTGATACAAAATCAAGCCAATATCTTTGCGATGTTTTGTAGAGATGTTATGTAAAGCAGTGATGTTCTTTTAAACCAACAACCACACAGTGGATTGGGACCTACAAACATAGAGGTGAGGCTGGGATGGGGACTAAAGAATTCGATACCCAGTACATGTGAGAGAACTGTCCCAGAGGACCCTCTAGACTTAGAACAGCCAGTGCTCACTCTGCTCTTTAGAGAGAAGGTGAGGAATTAGAACTCTGTGATTTTTGCATCTTCTTCTACTGCGCAGGAGTGAGTTGGCTCCATTGAATTTCATGCTTAATTTTCTGTAAATCTGATCCATGAGGCTAAAAGCAAATAATTAGCTACAGATAAACATCGAAATTCGTATCATAGATGGTAAAGATTAACTAGATATGTTTTAATAAGAACTGACTGAGATATTTAGTTGACAGTGATTTGAAAAATTTATTCTCATTAAGTAGATCAAAGAAAAAATTCTAGTCACAATTTGTGTGACTGAGACACTCAGACAAGGTCAGAATAATAGAGCCTGCATCTTGCACAGTTTGATAAGTAGAGGTGTTTTGGGGATGTGAGGAACCTGACTTGAGTCTAACCCAAGCAAATTAGGAATTCAGATCTCACATTATGGGCCATTATCCAATGCAGAAGGCCCTAATACAGGGCTCTTTTCTCTGGCTTTTAACACCCTGCTTATCCTGACACAGAATAAATTTAACTGTTGAAATCTCTGCATATTTTCAAAGATTACATTATTCTTCTATTCATTTTAAATAAACCCATATTTTTATCTTCTTTTTCAGGTTATGCCTTACAAAATATGGAGTGAATGCCAGAAACCTAACATTAAATGTTGACTCAGTTAGAAAGGAATCTATTTCATAGTATCACATCATTCTACCATATCAATAAATATCAGTGTTCATCACATTAATAACTAACAATATGGCAGAAGTACAGCCCCAGATAGAATATTGTGTTATGTTCTGGAAATGATTTATCAGAAAGATGGACATATTGGAGTAAGTTCAGAGAAAAGCAACCAAAGCCATTGTGAAGAAAAAGGGAGTGACCAGAAAAGCCTAAAAGTTTAAACAGCTACCATCAAAATATTGAAGTTTACAACTTTCAGGTAATTTGTCACATTTTTTGTTACCACATAATTTTAATTGTGACCACATTGAGCTACAGAATCACAGAATCACAGAATCATCTAGGTTGGAAAAGACATTGAAGATCATCTAGTCCAAACATTAAACTAACACTGACCATTCCCAACTACACCATATCCCTAAGTGCTGTGTTGACCCTACTCTTAAACACCTTCAGGGATGGGGACTCCACCACCTCCCTGGGCAGCCCATTCCAACGCCTAACAACCCGTTCTTTACAGAAATGCTTCCTAATATCTAGTCTAAACCTTCCTTGGCGCAACTTGAGGCCATTCCCTCTTGTCCTATCGCTTGTTACTTGGTTAAAGAGACTCATCCCCAGTTCTCTGCAACCTCCTTTCAGGTAGTTGTAGAGGGCGATGAGATCTCCCCTCAGCCTCCTCTTCTCCAGACTAAACCCCCCAAGTTCCCTCAGCCGCTCCTCATAAGACCTGTCCTCCAGACCCTTCACCAGCTTCGTTGCCCTTCTTTGGGCATGCTCGAGTAATTCAATGTCCTTTTTGTAGTGAGGGGCCCAAAACGGAACACAGGAATCGAGGTGTGGCCTCACCAGTGCCGAGTACAGGGGTAAGATCACTTCCCTGTCCCTGCTGGCCACGCTATTACTGATACAAGCCAGGATGCCATTGGCCTTCTTGGCCACCTGGGCACACTGCTGGCTCATGTTCAGCTGGCTGTCAATCAACACCCCCAGGTCCCTCTCTGACTGGCAGCTCTCCAGCCACTCCTCCCCAAGCCTGTAGCGCTACTGGGAGTTGTTGTGGCCAAAGTGCAGCACCCGGCATTTGGCCTTATTGAAACTCCTCCAGTTGGCCTTAGCCCATCGCTCCAGCCTGTCCAGGTCTCTCTGCAGAGCCTCCCTACCCTTGAGTCAATCAACACTCCCACTCAACTTGGTGTCATCTGCAAACTTACTGAGGGTGCACTTGATCCCCTTGTGTAGATCATCAATAAGGTGTTAAATAGGAGTGGCCCCAAAACCGAGCCCTGGGGGACACCACTCATGACCGGCCTGGATTTAACTCCATTCACCACAACTCTTTGGGCCCGGCCATCCAGCCAGTTTTTTACCCAGCAAAGCATGTGCCCATCCAAGTCACGAGCACCAGTTTTGCCAGGAGAATGCTGTGGGAAATGGTGTCAAAGGCCTTACTAAAGTCAAGGTAGAAAACATCCACAGCCTTTCCCTCATCCAGTAAGGAGGTCACCCTGTCGTAGAAGGAGATCAGGTTTGTCAAGCAGGACCTGCCTTTCATAAACCTATGCTGACTGGGCCTGATCATCTGGCTGTCCTGCATGTCTTGTGTGACGGTACTCAGGATGAGCTGCTCCATCATCTTCCTGGGCACCAACGTCAAGCTGAGAGGCCTGTAATTTCCCGGATCATCCTTCCAACCCTTCTTATAGATGGGTGTCACACTGGCCGATTTCCAACCTGTTGGGACCCCCCAGTCAGTCAGGACTGCTGGTAAATGATGGAAAGTGGCTTGGTGAGCACCTCAGCCAGCTCCTTCAGCACCCTCGGGTGTATCCCATCAGGTCTCATAGACTTGTGTGTGTATGTCTGTGCGATGCAGTATGTCACTGACTATCTCCTCCTGAATTGTTAGGGGGTCATTCTCCCAGTCTCTGTCTTCTAGCTGAGGAGGCTGGATTCCCTCAGCACAACTAGTCTTGTTATTAAAGACTGTGGCAAAGAAAGCATTAAGGACCTCAGCCTTTTCCTCATCACTTGTTGCCATGCTTCCTCCTGTGTCTAGCAGGGGATGGAAGCTCTCCCTGGTCTTTCTTTTGCTGTTGATGTACTTATAGAAACATTTCTTGTTGTCCTTGACTGCTGAAGCCAGATTAATTTCTAGCTGGGCTTTAGACCTCCTGATTTCCGCCATGCATAGCCTCACAGCATCTCTGTAATCACTGTGAGTGGCTAGCCCCTTCTTCCAAAGGCTGTAAACTCTCCTTTTCTCCCTGAGTTGCAGCCAAAGCTCCCTGTTCAGCCAGGGTGGTCTCTGCCACCAGCTTCACTTAGAGCACCTGGGGACAGCCTGTTCCTGTGCATTAAGTCTTCCTTCTTAAAGAGTGCCCAGCCTTCCTGGACTCCTATACCCTTCATGACAGTCCCCCAAGGGATTCTGTCAAGCAGTTGCCTCAACAATCAAAGTCAGCCCTTTGGAAGTCCAGGATGTCAGTTCTGCTGCCCCGTCTCCTGGCTTCTCTAAGACTAGAGAACTCTATTATTTCATGATCACTGTGCCCTAGTCAGCCTCCAACCACCACAACATCCACCAGTCCTTCTCTGTTCACAAAGAGGAGGTCCAGCAGGGCACCTTCTCTGTTCAGTTCACTTACCAGCTGTGTCAGGAAGTCTTCTTCCACGTGTTCCAGGAATCACCAGGCCTGGTCCCTCTCTGCTGTGTTGTATTTCCAGCAGATGTCTGGGAAGTTAAAGTCTCCCACAAGAACAAGGGCAAGTGATTGTAAGATTTCTCCTAAGTACCTATAGAATATTTCATCCACCTCTCTGTCCTGGGTGGGTGGCCTATAATAGAGTCCCACTACCACCTCTACCCTGTTGGCCTTCCCCCTGATTCTAACGCAGAGATACTCCACCCTGTCTTCACTATACTTGTGCTCAAAGCAATCATAGCGGTCCCTAACATACAGCACCACCCCACCGCCTCTCCTTCCCTGTCTATCCCTCCTAAAGAGCTTGTAGCCATCAACTGTCGCACTCCAGTCATGGCAGACATCCCACCATGTCTCTGTAAGAGCCACTACATCATAATTTTCCTGTTTCATCATGGCTTCAAGCTTCTCCTGTTTGTTACCCATGCTGTGTGCATTGCTATAGAGGCACTTCAGATGGGCTGATGTCCCCAGCACCTTTCTGCATTTAGAGGTCCTAATTCCAACCTAACCTTTCACAGGTGTTACCATGGTTACTGATCCATCCATATCCCTTGCATCTTTGTTGTGCTGCATGTCTCCATCCCTTGCCTCCACTGAGATGGCAGGGTGAGGGTCATCGCTGGCACTCCAGCCCACAAACTCTGGTAACTACCCTGGGTCTTATGTCTGGGAGTTCCAGTTTTGTCCCCTTCCCCCTTCAAATCTAGTTTAAAGCTCTCTCAATGAGCTCAGCTAACTCCTGCCCCAAGATCCTTTTCCCTCTCTGGGACAGATGCATCCCATCTGATGCCAAAAGGTCTGGCGTCCTGTATACTAACCTGTGATTGAAAAATCCAAAACCCTGCCAGTAACACCAGTCTCAGAGCCACAATTTCATCTGTTGACTTCTCCTGTAATCTTCCTCGTCCATCCCTGCAACTGAAGGGATGGAGGAGAACACTATTTGTGCCCTCGACCCCTTAACCAGTTTCCCCAAGGCCCTGAAATCTCTCTTCATTGATTTAGGACTTCTCCTGGTAATATCGTCACTACCTACCTGAAAAACTAAGAGAGGGTAGTAGTCCTTAGGTTTCACTAGTTTGGGGAGTTTTACCGCGAGGTCCTTTACCCAGGCCCCAGGAAGACAGCAGACTTCCCTATGAAGCAGGTCCGGTCTGCGCATTGGGCCTTTGACACCCCTCAGAATGGAGCCACCCACTACAATGACTCTTCTGGGGTGCTTTTTAGAACTGATTTTAATACTTGGTCTAGAGCAACCCGGCCTTGGTGGACCTTCATCTTCCTCCTTGATTGACTCATTTTCTTCATCCTTCTCTGCTTTATTCACAAGTTCCAGGGCCCCATATCTGTTGTGAAGGGGCACCATGGAAGGTGAGGGAGGTCGGGAGGGTATTTTCCTGCCTCCCTGAGCAGGGACCTGTTTCCAGTCTCCCCCATCTCTTAGGTCCCCTCCTTCTGCTTGGTAGCAAGATGGTGAGGGATTGCCTGTCTCTTTTGGAGCTTCCATTTACTCCTTTTTCTTCAGAGGTGCTACTCCACCAATCAATTTCCCTTTCACACTCCCTAATACTTCTTAATCTTTTAACCTCTTCTTTGAGTTCCGCCACCAGGCTGAGCAGGTCATCCAGCTGATCACAGCGCACACAGTTGTTATCACTGGTGCCCTCCAGCAGGACTGACAGGCTCAGGCACTCCCTGCAGGCTGGGACCTGGACCACTGCATGTTTGCGTGGCAGCTCCATCTGGGTCACCATGTTCTTTCTGGTGCTGGTTTTGACCCGAGAGGAGACCATGGTTCAGTCTACTCGTGGAGGACAATGAGATGACTACTAGCTAAAATAAGCTCTTGAGCCAGGAGAGGGACTGCCCTGTCCACACACCTTACCTACACGCCCTGCCTGTGCAAACTGCCGTGCAAACTGCCGCGCCACGTGCAAACTGACACGCCACGGCCTGTTCACCTGTCCTGGTCGCTCGCGCTCCCTGGAGGATGCTCTTGTGCATGAGGGGTGTTGGGCATCGTCATTCCAGTCTCCGCCCACTCTGAGTCACCGCTGCCCTCGTTCGCAGCTCACTCTTCCAGCAATAGTGCAATAGCAGATGATAACAGTCTATACATACCTCGTGTGCATAAAAAAGTAGCAAAGGAGAGAAAATATTTAGCAAAATATTATACAAAAGGGAATATAACAAGACATGACTAAGACTATTTTTTAAACGGGAAGATATTTAAGGAATAGAAGTAAATTCTTGACAATGAGCACCAGTAGCCTTTCAACTGAATTCTCAAGGACAACAAAAGAAAACCTAGACCGTGGTTTATTCAAATGTAGTCTGCCAAGATACCCATTACATGTTCAATCCCTGACCCCAGTACAAGATGGACAAATGATCTAATAGTTTCTTTTTTCATGTTACTCATTCTATAATCTCTGATGATGTCAGAAAATGAAGATAAAGTTTTTTATCCCTCAGAAGTATTTAGTAATTAGCCCTTTCTCAACTTCCAGAGACACCCTTTTTTAACCTGAACAACACATCCACAAGTTTTGAGATAAAGAATAAAGTGATTGATGGTAGCATAAATGTCCCCATTTTAGGTTACTATGCTATGTTTGATAATATAGAGATGTTTATGCTGGGGAAAACCTTAAATAGAAACAAACCCCCAAACCCCAGCTCCAACAATACAGCGATATACATAAATAAAATTTAGGAATTATAAGGCTTTGGTACTAGACTTGGTACTAGACTTCCAAAATAAAAAGGAGAATATAATTTTATGTAACTTACTTGGCTTAGGTTGCATTTTAAGAAGAGGTAATTCTTCTTTTTTTAAAGACAGTTTAAATTACTTAACCTATCTTTAAAAATTATTTTATGCACATACATATATATGATTTACAGGTGCTTATTAGGATAACTTACTCAAATGTAAATATGATTTGTTTGTCTTCCTTTGGTTTATTATCTCTTTACCTATCTGCCTAAATTTCCAACTTTCTCTTATCTCTTTACTCATTATACCTAAGAACTTTACCTGAAACTGAAGGTGACATGAGTTTCTTTGCATTTTAGCAGTGACTAATGTACATTTTCTGAGAGTTGTATGGTGAAGTATAGTGTATGTCACAGGAAAACTTTGGCTGGAAATACTTCAGAGTATCGCTAGTCTGTTCCTTTATTTTAAGACAGAGGCAGCTTGTGAGGAACTGTTCTTAAAGTTTTATACCAAGGGAGATCCCACAGCCTTCTCAGCCACCACATGCTAGCGTGAGATATCCAGACCATTATCCTTAATTTTAGAAAGTTTAACACAATGTCTCGACTGACTCTTTCTCAATATGTGTTAAGTTTAATTTCTCTCAGTTTCTACTATAAACATAGAGAACAGACTTTGGAGTTTTTACTTTAAGACTTTTTTTCAAATTTGTATGCTCTTAAAAAAACAGGAAAACTGTTTAATATACTCACTGGAGAGAATTAAGTGCAAATAACTAATGGATATTTCATTTAATTTTTATTTAATATGTCCTTCCTACCCAATCACTTTTAATCTTTATGGCTTTTTGGCTTGTTGTAGTTTGAATATATACTCAGTCTCATCATGCTTATAATGGCAAAGAAATACCGGCAAGCCAATCTTTCCTTTAGCTGCAAGCGTATTTTAGCCTCTGCCTGAATTTCATCATTGCTCCTAACTTGTGGTGCTGGAAATTTTGTCTCTTGAGACTGTAGAAACTCTCTCACAACTTGCTGTTATTATTATCCAGGCTATTTAATTAATCCTTATATTGGCCTTTTTGAATGTCTGCAGAACAGCAGGTACTTTCTTCTCTCTCATATTTGGTATTTATATTTAGGTTTTCCTACAAATATTTGGCTAAAACTGGTTGTGAAGGGAGGTTAGCTAATTAGCTAATTGAAAATGTTCTGTGATGTCTGGTCTTGCTTATTGGCTTCTTACTAGCAAAATGGACAATAGTAACCAAAATGTTCCTGTCAAAATGAGATGTCACAAAAATTTTGCAGAAAGAGAGAAACAACTCAAATTTGGGTACCATATAAATTTTTAAAAATGAAGCTATGGAAAAACATCAATGTTCAACATGTAGAACTGCAAAAAGTCTGTGTATCCTTTAGTTTTGGAGACCAGCAGAATTGAGAAATTCTCTGTAGGTTTATTTAGATGTTGTACTTCTAGCACAATTATGAACCAAACATGACCTGTTGCACTCCTGATCCTGCACAGAGCCTAAAACAAGGATTCTGAGAACCTTGACCTACCTTCCCCTTAGATCCTGTAAATATCACAAGGATGCAGCCTTCCTCCAAAGTTCCCTAGAGGTGGGCAAATTGGAGATCAGGAGTGCAGGAAAACACCTGAGTTCATTCTTCCGGGTACAAGAAATGATGGTTAAGTGAAAGTCTGGAGACTAATTTGTCAAGAATTAACAAACACTGATGATTAAAAAACTATAAAATGGAACAGCTGATGCTGACTGTTAGGTTATTGCTTCCTGGTGCATGTGAGGAGGGGATAAAATGATTGCAGCATGTGTTACCTAGAAAATAAAATAATTATTGATAGATACTGGACAGAAACATCTGGAAAACATACTACTGAAATACTCTCCATTGTCAAAAATAAGTTTTGCAGAAAACACTCACTGGTGGATAAATAGTGCTGAATTTTTTGTGGAATATAATATTTTTGAAAAAAATAATATTCTACCTTGTTGTAGTTATAGGATACAAAACCAATTTTGCAATTTTTTTCAAGATTTGAAGTCTGTG
This sequence comes from Strix uralensis, assembly GCF_047716275.1. NCBI lineage: Eukaryota > Metazoa > Chordata > Aves > Strigiformes > Strigidae > Strix > Strix uralensis. The sequence continues at coordinate 158,250,921 of NC_133972.1, read as the reverse complement.
CTAGAAAAGATAAGTGGGTAAGATGCAGAAAAATCTTACAGTATTTTGAAAGAACTCACCCTCAGGATAGCCTGAAGGTTGTTGAGCTGGAAGCTAACAGGTAGAACAGATGCCGACTGTGAGGGAGGCATAAACAGTACAGATGCATGGGTTTAAAACATCAGCAACTTGATAGACTATCTCTGTCAGATTTTTGCTACTTCCTTTCCCCTCATATCTTTAAAATGCTAATCCTGTGGCACTTTCATTATTTTGGGGACTAAAGTAAGTATATATCCTTTTGTCTATGCTTTATATCTGTCTTGCATCTGTGTGTGTCTTTATGAGCTATCACTTCCTCAGTTTTTGCTACTGAGTGCTGTTGCTGTGTGTGTGCATGTGTGTATATAAATTATTTATTTGTCTTAGACAAAATTAAAAAATCAGAATGATACAAGAAAAAAATTATCTTTTTGCACTTACTGTATGTTCATCTATGTACAATTGCATTATTTCTGCAGCAACAAGATGACTGATTTTTAAATGCAATATTAATTGGAGAACCTGTTCCAGTGCAAAGATAGAGGCTGTTACAGTTAAATAATGAAACAAAAGAGAAAATAAAGACCAACAATCTGAAAAAAAAAAAAGTATTAAAGAAAACTCAGTAGGAGAGGCATTCAAAATTGCACCACCTCTCTGATCCTAGGAACCTATCTGAATCCAGATGTACATATAGTACCAGCAGTACTTATATACCACAAAATTATCCATGTCTTTTATGACAGACAAACAGTAATTATTCTTGCACATTAGATTTCAATGAAAATGGAAATCAGGACACATAAGATTTACAGCAGCACTAGAAAAGGTTTGCAGACTCAAGTTATAAACTCTTAGAATTATTGTTTCCCACTGGATACATCAATGAATTGAAGGGGAGAGAGAAGAATTATAAACCTCTGACTTTAAATTTAACAATAAGAGGTGTTAGTATTCAAACTTGTGCATTTATCTCTTACCAATAGGGAATGTGACACAGACGAGGTCCTCCAGAATTTCTTTTCCATGCAAATTGGCAAAAAAATAATGCTGTTTCCCAGGGCTGTATTTTAACTCTATGAATCCTCAGTTATAATTACAATAGCTGAATCTTACTTTTGATTAAATATTGCTGTCTGCTACAATTTTCCCCACTTATATTGCCAGCAGATACTGTATCTACAAAAACATGTGGTAGATTATTAGTTCTATGTATAAATGAGGCAGAACATAAAGGAAGATATAATAATCTTATGAAACCAGGGATGGTATAGACAATTAAGACATCAATGACATTTTGTTTACCACTATACGTTATGCTAAATGGTGTCACCCAAAGTTAGCTGTAAAGCTAATAAAGCTAATTCACATTCTGCTGTTCCCATCTGATCAACAGAAGTTAGTTTATCTTCCATCCAGGTGTTAATTTAAAAAAAGGTCAGTAAATCTAAATGTGATTTAATGTTAGGAAGAAAATGAACAATTGTATTGAAGGAATAACAGAGTCAGAGTAAAGAAGGAAAGGAACAACATGACAAATACCCATGTCACCAAAACTGACAATGAAGGGTAATGCCTACATTCATGAATATTTCACATTAAATTATAGGAATCAATTTAAACTATTCACATTCTAAACTGACATTGCACAAATGTGTGTGATATCAACTAATCACACATGTACATTTTATGTTTTTTGTTACAGGACTAACAAAATATTGCAACTGAAAAGTTTAGCAGGAAAAATTACTATGAAGGATTCATCCCAGATCAGAGTAAGCTAAAAAATCCCTATTTCTCAGAAATGTTCCTGATACTCGCAATTTTATCAGGACAACCTATATTGACTGGAGATAAAGAGTAAAACATCAGGAAAGCATAAAAACCTTTTGCATGCTCATTCATTGAAGTTCCCTGTGTCTCCTCAGATTCTTTTATAGAAGTGGAGATGAACCTGAGGATCCTATTTTCTGAAGGAAAATGCCAAAGGATGCCGGGTTGTTTGAGATCAGGCCTATGGCCATATACAGCACAGTATTCCTATTCTCCATTTTCACAGCTGGCAGAATTAGTATTCAGATACTCAAAAATCTTTTTATAGTTCTGCTTCCTGAGAAAGAAATAGGGAAGAAACACCTTGGGTGCCAGGGTAAGCTTCAGATAAAACAAAACATTTGGTTGCTGGGTTTTGTGTGTGTGGTCCATCTGAAAAATTCTGTAGTTGGTGCCTGCCCCATGATTTAGTAGAAACATCTTTTTATTCCTCCTGTGACATTCCGTGAGCAGAAGCTTCAGGCAAAGATACCTCATGTAGCATTCTGCTTCTTTCAAGGCAACACTTATGCAGGGTAACCTGGCCAGCCTTCAAGGTGCCTATTAGCTTCCCCAGGATTAATGCCTGCAGTTCACATTCCCTTGGCAAGCTCTATGAGGGCACTGAAATGGCTCCTAACTCAGAATTGCCTCCCCCTTTGCTGCAAACTTTTAATACATTTAATTCTGTCAGTACAGAATTCCTGCAAATATATTAGTCCAACCTCTTTGTGTAATTGCCAAATACCAAAACTTCTGCCATTCCCACCACTGAATTGCTTCTTATGATGTGCTGATATAGCAGGGAAAATACTAGCTAAGCCTATGCAAAAATATCAAGGTAAATATTAGATATAAAATACCAGCCAGTGAGTTACAGTTGGCAAAAGCAAATCTACAGAAGGTTGAACTACATACTCTGGCAATATTGCAGGCCACCTACATGGCATATTAGCAAGAAGATCTTCTTTTCTGATTTATTGGATTCTGTATTGTCTCCCATCTAACCTATGGGCAAAATTGTACTTTTAATTTTAATCCAGGGAGAGGATTTACAGCTACTTTTAACACCTGTGAGCTAATCCAGGTGAGAGAATAATTTGATTGCATCCATTACTGAACCACAGCCATTTCTGTATTTACAATGTCACAAATTGCTCTTTTTAGAATCTGATCCTGACACCTGGCATTTTCACTGTCAAAATGTATCATTTCTAGAGACACAGAATCAGAGGATGACTGTGGCTGACTGTCACCTGTAGAGATAGTCTAGTCCAAACTCCTGCTTAAAGCAGTTACCTAGAGCAGGTTCCTCAGGTACGTGTCCTGTCCAGTTTTGAATGCCTCCAAAGATGGAAACTCCACAAGCTCTCTGGACAACCTTATCCTTGTGTTTGACAACCTTCACAGTAAAAAAAAAAAAAAAAATAAAATCTCCCTTATAATTAATTGACATTTCCTGTATTTCAACTTGTGCCCATTGTCTCTTGTCCTGTCACTGGACACCACTGAGAAGCGTCTTGCTATCCGGCTCCATCTTATTTACACCTCTCTCTCTAGCCCCCATCAGGTATTTATATACACTGAAAGGATTTCCTAAACCTTCTCCCCTCCAGGAAGTCTCAATTCTCTCAGCCTTTCCTCATATGAAAGATGCTCCACTGCCTCAGTGTGTCCATGTCTGTTTATTACTGGGGAGCCCAGCACTACACACAGTACTCCAGATGGGTCTCACGAGGGCTGAGCAGAGGGGAAGGATCACCTCCCTTGACCTGCCAGTCATATTCTGTCTAATGCAGTCCAGGAGATCGTTGGCCTTCCATGCAACAAAGGCACATTGCTGTCTCATGGATAACTTGGTGTCCTCATGGCATTTTTGCAAAGCTATTTCCCAGCTGATTGTCCCAAGCACATACTGGTGCATGAGATTATTTCTCTCCAGGGACAGGACTTGACATTTCCCTTTGTTGAATTTTATGAGATTCTTGTTGATACATTTCTCCAGGTCCCTCTGAATGGCAGCACAGCCATCCGGTATCAACTCCTCCTGCTAGCTTAGTATTGTTTGCCAGCCTGCTGTGGGTGTACTTTGTCTCATCAGACACATTCTGTATGTCGTTAATGAAGATATTAAACAGTACTGTCCACAGTATCTGCCCCTTGGTACACAGCTAGTTACTGCCCTCCATCCGGACTTCACGCCCCAGATCACAACCCTTTGAGCCTAGAAGCTCAGGCAGTTTTCCAGCTATCTCACTGTCAAGTTGTCTCACTCATATTTTATCAGCTTGTGTATGAGGCTCTTATGGCAGAGAGTGTCAAAGATCTTCTCAAAGTCAAGATAAATGAAATCCTCTGCTCTCCACTTGTCCACTAAATCAGTCATCTCACCATAGAAGGTTATCAGGTTGATCAGGCATGATTTTTTCTTTGTAAATCTATGTTGACTACTCCCAAACACCTTGCTGTCCTGAATAAACTTGGAAATGGTTTCCAGGATTAGTTTCTTCATCGCCCCCACTTGGATTAAATTGAGGGTGACCAGCCTGAAGTTCCCCAGATTCTTCTTCTTGCCCTTCTTGAAAATGGGAGTGATGTTTGCTTTCTTCCAGTACTCAGGAATGTCCTCTAGTCACTATGACCTTATAAAAGTAATTGTGAGTGGCCTCACGACATCATTCAGCTCAATCAGTGCTTGTGGGTAATTCCCATCAGGTCCTATGGATTTGTGTACCTCCAGTTTGTTTACATGTTCCTTAATCTGATAGTCCTCCACTGAGGGTAACTCTTCCCCGCTCAAGACTTTCCCCTGGTCTCAGGGACCTGGGATTGATGTAGTCAATATTTCCACTAAAGACTGAGGAGAAGGAATTCAGTACATCAGTCTTTTCCATGTCCTTTGTCATCAGGTCCCTTGCCCCTTTCAGTGGTGAAATGAATTTTTCCTTCATCCTTAGCTGCTGATGTACTTGTCAAAGCCCTTCTTGTTGTCCCTCATGTCCCTTGTCAGAGTCAACTCCAGAGGGGCTTTTGCTTACTGTGACAGTCCAATGAAATCATAGTTAATGTCTCAAACATCCAATAAAGAACTTTGGCAAAGGAAATGGTTTCTATGGAAACCCCAGGGCTGTGTAGTTAATGGCAGGGAGGTGTGGCAAGAGGATGGTGTTCTGTGGAGGTGGGACTACAATTTTCAGAGGCTGAACTTCTTTATCTTGAGCGACTCTGTGAAGACCCAATAGAGAAGCCATTTTCACAATGCATGTGTGAAAAGGAAAGGTCAAACAATGGCCACACCAACAGGGAGGGGGAAATAACTCCCCAGCAATCCCTAAGCCCACTGACTCATTTTCAGAAGAATCTGAAGGTACAGACTGCGCATATACCAAAAGCAAGGAGAATTTTAGAAGCGCAAACTGTGCGTGATGCCTAATTAGTCTAATGAGTCCAAGTGCCCACCTGGAGGAGGGGCAAGAAATTATAAAAGGTCACAAGTCAAAGCCCTGGGTGGCTGTGCCGCTCTGGAACTGGACCCCTAGGCTGGCTGGACCAACAATGGAACCAACACTAGTGAAATCTTCCTTTTTGTCTTTCTTGTTCTTTTTCCCCTTTTCTCTTCCATCCTTATTCTGTATCCCGTCATATAAGGCAAGGCTTGTTAGGGCATGTTTAAGGCTTGTTGGGGTACGTTTAAGGCTTATCAGGGTGTGGCAGGTGCATCCGCCCAATGAAAGCAGAGCTTCTTGGCTGCTGAAGTGTGGCAACCTCTGGCTGTCTTTGTTCTCAGGGCTTCGCGGTAATTGGGGCCTTTGGCCAATGGGAGCCGCTATTGACTACAGGTCAGATTCAGCCTGGTTATAAATGGAGTCCCCTGGGGGAGCCATTTTGAGCTCGTCCCCTGGAGCAGCACACTGTGGTTGAGGACTCTCCCCTTGGGTCAGGACGCTGCCCAAGGAAATTCCTTGAGGTGCCTTGGGTCGGAACGCTGCCCTGAGCAGGTCCTCAAGGTTGAGAGCCCTCACTTGTCAGGTGAGTGATAAAGCGTTTTGTGTTGCCGTTAAACCCTGGGGAATGGGGCTTTGTTCTGTGTTTTGGGTTGCTGTTAAACCCCATAGAGTTCTTTGTTATGTGTTTTGGGTTGCCCTTAAACCCTAGAAAGTTGTTCTGATCTCCTCTCACAGACATTCGAACCTGTAATTTACGGAGAGCTAGTTAACCGTGTTAATAATTAATTTATTTTATTTTTGGTGATTGGTTGCTCATTTGGGAGCCTCTGTAACACAGGGTATGTTATAAGATCTGCCACTAGTCAGTGTAAGTTTAATGGCTGTTGCAGAGGTTACAAAGATTACTGACAAAGTTTCATTGCAATATCTTTGTAAGCGAATAAAGATTAAGTTTTGTGAATTGAAGATTCCTTGGTGTCATTTCACCTTAAACCTGACCTGGGAATCAGTGAATCTGAGTTGTCGTCCCAACAAATTGGGATGTGACACTTACCTAACCCCATCCTTACATACTTGGAGAGTGCTTCTATATTCCTCCTGGGTCACCTGTCCCTGACTCTACTTCTGATAGGTTTCTTTACATGTTTGTGTTTTATCAGGAGCTCCTTGTTCATGCATATAAACCTCCAGCTGTGTTTGCTTAATTTCTTGCAAAAGGGAATAAACTATTCTTGATCATGGAGAAGCTGATTCTTCAAAATCAAACTAGCTCACCTGGCCCCCTCTCCTGGACCATGTCTCAGGGGATTCTTTAGAGGAGGTTCCTGAACTCATTCTTCTGAAGTCCAGGATTTTGAACCTGCTTTTTGCCCTTCTCCTTCCTCTCAGAATCCTGAACTCCCCATCTTATGGCCACTGTAACCAAGTCTGTCCCCAGCTGTCACATTCCCAACAAGTTGTTCTTTGTAAGTATGAGATCCAGCAGACTGCCTTCCTTTGTTGGCTCCTTGATCACTTCTGTTAGGAAGTTGTCATCAATGTATTCCAGAAATGCCCTGAACCACTTGTGCCCTGCTGTGTTGAACCCCTAGTTGATATTTGGCTGGTGAGTCCTCCAGAAGGACCAGGGTCTGTGAACATGAGACTTCTTCCAGTTGTCTAAGGAAGGCCTCATCTGCTTCTTTTTCTTGATCAGGTGGTCCATAGCAGATATCTAACACAACATCAACACATGTTGGTCTGCTCTCTAATACTGATCCATAAGCTCTCAACTGGCTCATCATCCATCCCAAGGCAGATCTCCATGATTGCCACTGCTTCTTCATGACAAGGGATACTCCCTCTCATTGCTGTCCTGACCTTTCCTTCCTGAACAGCCAGTATCCAGCCATTGGAGCACTCCAGTTGTGTGAGCTATCCCATGACATCTCTCGGATCCCAATAAGATTGTAGCCCTGCAACTACATACAGACCTTTAATTCCTCCTGATTGATAGTGGGAGACCCAGAGTATCTCCAGCTATCTCTGGGTTTACCCATATGTATATTGCAGAATTTATTTTGAGGCAGAACAGAGAGTGATCTGAAAGTGCACTGCATATTTGAGAAGTGAACATTTTATTAAGCAGTTTCACTATCACAGTCTTTGCAATTAATGTTGACAGCATTGGCTATATACACAGACAGTGCTCTGCATGTTGCTTAACCTTTCTAATGAATGACTTCCTCTTATTTTCCTCAGCTATAACTTATTCCTGCCAGCCTGACAGTGTTAATATGCATTCATAAATAAGAGACTTCAGGCTCTAGCACTGTCAATTTCTTTTTTGTTCTTCAATTAAATAACAAATTTTCATGAGCTTTATGAATCATGATTAATTGTTAATAATTTTTACCGTTCACATGTCTTTAAACTTTTTTTAAAAAAAACACAGTGATTTTCTGGCATATAAAATTGTTGATTGTTAAAAATTGCTTCATATCCCAATGTCATCATCCAAAAAAGAATATATTGCTGTCTTTTCATACTCACTATTGCTAAATATTATGTTCTTGTAGTTCAGTAAGAGCATGGAGACATGTTTTCTGTTACTGGAACTCTTACCAGACAACATTTGACACCATACTCAGAGAATCCACCTTGTGGGTAGGTTTTGTTGTTGTTGTTGTTTTAAATTGATACATCTAAGTATGAATAATAGTGTTTAGAATATTTAGTTTCTCACTGAATATCTTACCTGTATACTTACAGGTAGAATTTTAAAAATGAGGAAAGAATTGTAAAGTAAATCAGACTAATCTTGGTTATCTTGAGATCCTCTCATCAGACCCTGTTCTAATGAAAGTTTTGAAAGCAGCACTAGGAAAATAGGATGAGAAAGTAAGTTGAAAAGATTTTAAGTTTCATTCACATGTTCTGGGATTCTGTAGATAAGTAAGGGCTTTACTGAATCTCAAATAAACAGCAGTAATGAATACAGGGAGGAGAGAGGAGAAGAAAGCATAGAAGACTGAGACCGAAAGAATTGCCAGAGGCAAAATAGCTCCAGGGAAGGAAGAATGTTAACAATCGAAATCATTGCTTTTGAGAGGGGAATTTAACTTTTCCTTCTGTCTCTGTGTCCTCCTTTTTTCTTTGGGGTAGTGTTCATTCCACAGAGGAATGCAGTTCAAAAGACTGGAATTATTCTTGGTCGTTATTGACATCAGTCACAGAGGAAAGCTTTTATTTTGTGCTCTGGAGAGGGCTAGACAGTGCATGGATAGTACTTCACTGTGTCAGTAATCCCACTGACACAAAGTAGGAGTAATAATAGAGGTAAAGTGACCAGCAATCCACTGGATGTTGATATTTGAAATGAAGTATTAGAGCACTTGTATTCCTTGCTCACTTTTGTCCTGGATGGGCACATTGTAGTTTTTGTACTATTGTTTGAAACTATATAGCATTTTTGTGATGAAAACAATTTATGGTACACAATTTTTCTAACAGGAAGATCACCTCTTCCAGTTGCAAATCTTTATGGTTTATGGCAGGCTGAAATGGATCTTAAGCAAATACAAACTGGTTTCTGAATAGAAGCCTTCATCAATATTTCTGTGGTGTATCTTGCTTTTCTGCAGTTAGAAACAGCCCTGAACTTGGAGGAATTTTTGCTGTATTTGCTTGACAGGCAAAGCAAATGGATTCAGAGGGTTTGGAATGGCTGCCTTCTACCACCAAACTTTACAGGATGTCCCCTGATGCTACAAAGCTTCAAAATTGGCATAGGGAGAGAGAGGAGGCAAAACAGGAATCTAGGAGTGCATGTAGCTTGCTCTCACTGCACTCTGCTGCGCAGGTCTCAGCTAGAAAAACATGGCATAGTGTAGTTTTAATTTCTGGAAGATCACATGGCATGAAGAGTGCAGATATCATTCTTTTACTCTTCTGATCTTTTTTCTTCATCATTCATTCCTGTCCTTGAATTTCCTAAATATCTGTATGAACATATGTATCTATGTTTCCTTCAGTTTACATTTACTTTCTGACTTCATGAATTTAAATAAGGTAGGCTGAAAGGGATGTCTGGAGGTCATCTAATTCAATATCCCAGTCAAAGAAAGATCAACTCTGAATATAGATCCAGCTTTGAAGCTAGATCAGGTTGCTCATGACTTTACTACAGGCAAATTTATTTTATAAGCAGTCTATCTGTATAGCTTTACTTTCTTGCAAAGGACTAATTCAGTCTGCATGAATTTATTCAGATCAAATAATAGCTGTACCAGTTCACTGGAGCAGTACATTGTCTATTGGCTTTACCAACAAATTACTGTTTAAGGTGCCATTAGTGGACACCATAAGGCTTTGAACAATATGTCTTTCTGCTCATCAAACTGCCATTTACAGACTTCCTTCTAACTTTTAGCAGTCTTTTTTTGGGATAGAACTCTGTAGTTAATGCTCCTGAGCAGTAACCAACATTATTTGGTACAGTTTATCATGTATGAATGTGTCTGAGAGATTAATCAACAGGAGTAAGGTGCTGTCATCACCCCTGCAAATCCAACTTAATCTGTGCAAAAGTTCAATTATTTCAAGTTAAGCTTGTGAGAACAACAGAATAGAATGTCCTGGATAAAATTACTTGTCTGTTTTGAATAATATTTCAAAGGAATGATGTGGGGGGTTTTTTTGTTAAAGAGGAGTTGTCCCTTGCCTTTGCATGCAACACAGGAATAGTATCATGTAATCAAACTATCAGTTCTGAGACAAGATAATTGTCATGATTAAGATATGTCTGGCCTTCCCTGGAGATTACATAGGGTGGTATTAAAATCACTGTGTCAAATGCAATATCTATTAGAAAAAATCACATTTCAAAATCCTGAAATGTCTAAAAGAAATTCTGCCCTGTATGGAAATGTGAGAGGCTTTGGGTAAAAGCTTAACCGATCTTCAATGTAATTTTCCTGTATCACAGTCCTAAACATTGCAAAAGCCAAATATTTCATCATTAATGTGCGAAATATATTTGCTAAAATGTTTACACCATTCCTACTGACACTGTTTGGAATACTGTCTGTGAAATTTCTAACCTTGTAATAGATAAGGAGAGGATAGATCAAAAAAATAAATTCTAATTAAAAATGTCTTAAGAGCTTATTTTTTGGATAATGAAGTAAACCAATGAAGAGTAAAGTGTCATTCCTAAATTGTGTTTGAAAAAGAATATTGCTGACTAGCTTAAGATTGTTTATAAAGCTGCAAATCCAGAGAAGCTGTTAAAGTTTTTTATTTTTACTAAACTGCATCAATATCACACCTTTGATAAAACCACGTTTGAGTGATTAAAAATATGTATCAGTCCTTATGTCTATTTTGGTTTTATCCAATTATTTTATTTTGTGTTTTTCATTTCATTTGAGCTTCCCAAAATCCTCAGTGATGCCACAGTTTGCTTATTTAATAATTTGTTGGATTAATCCATGTTGCTTTTTACTAGCTGAGTAGAACCACTTCCTTAAAAAGAAGAAAGCTGAATATTTGAAGTGTTCTTTGGACAAGACAGCATACCCAAATAGAAAAAATAATTATTATTGCAAGCATAAGAATATTCATATTTAAGATAAAATGAACTGTCTGTGTGTCATGGTATCAATATCTACTTTTATTGAGTTGCAATTTCAAAGAGAATTAATTAAAATTAAATAATTATGCATATTAATTAAATATAATGAAGTCTTAAATCAGATAGATGGTATTTTGAGGGGTAAATTGTGTAAATAGTATTTCTTTGAGAATTACATATTTGCATCACAGTCAGACTGAGTCTGCTTATTGTTAATAAATTTTATGCATATTATAAAAAAAAATTGATTTTTTGTTTGCTAGATATGCAATTTAGTCAAACTATGAGAGTAATCACTAGTAAATATGTTGCTGTATTAATTTCCAGAGATATGTATTATGGATTCTGTTTCTAGTTAATTGAGTTAAATATTCCATAATAGCTATTTGTTCATTGTAACAATAATATTTAATTCAGCAATTTCATTTTTTGTATGCATCCCTGTGAGGAAGGTAAACTAAATAAAATAGAGATAACATAATTATTTTCTACTAAATATGTATAGGTTGAATTTAATTCTGAGTTAGGAAGCCAGATTCTTTCCTTTATAAAATTAATAAAGCTATATTTATTTCTTATTTCCTGATTTAACATCAAACAATGCCAATCTCTGGATGGCAAGGGTTTAATAGAAGGAAGATAAAGAAGAATCACTGAATACAAACTGAACTTTTCTGTTTAGTGCATCCTCTTATACGTACTGAAGGAAATTGTGAATGTTCAGAAAAAATTCCTCTGCCCCCTGCATATATTTCTTGAATTGTTTTTGAATATGAAGTTGATATATAAACATAGCACCACATAAACCAAAAGGACTGAAAAAGAGCAGCAGTTTTCCTTTAAAGGAAAGCAATAGTTCAGAATATCTTGAACTAATTTCTTTGTCAATTATGTTTTCTATTAGCTATAGCATTTTCTAAACATTATTTCATTAACTAAAAAAATCTCCTTAAGGGAAACTAAAACTTAAATTATCTGTTTTTAATATGGTAATCTTGAAGTCAACAATTATGCTATATATGACAATTCATATGAAAGCTTTAAACTACAATAGTATTTAAATTAGATTCTTGCTCTACTTGAACAAAATCTCAACCTGAAATAGCCTCAAAGATGTCCACAAGAAATAATCTTGCAACTAACATTCCACACTCAGATTTATTGGTTCTTTTAGGTCAGATTTTGCTTTATTAATTTTTACTCAGAAGGAGCAAAACAAAAAGGTTTGGTGTCTGATCAAATCTGATAAATTTGGGCAAGTTCTATTCAAGGTTTTAGATATCAAAGTGAGTCTAAGATACTTACAAAGATACTACAAAGATCTAAGATACTACAAAGTGAGATACACCCGAGGGTGCTGAAGGAGCTGGCTGGGGTGCTCGCCAAGCTGCTTTCCATCATTTACCAGCAGTCCTGACTGACTGGGGAGGTCCAGACAGATTGGAAAATGGCCAATGTGACGCCCATATATAAGAAGGGTTGGAAGGATGATCCGGGAAATTACAGGCCTGTCAGATTGACTTTGGTGCAAGGGAAACTGATGGAGCACCTCATCCTGAGTACCATTACACAACGCACGTGGGACAGCCAGATGATCAGGCCCAGTCAGCCTGGGTTTATGAAAGGCAGGTCCTGCTTGACAAACCTGATCTCCTTCTATGACAGGGTGACCTGCTTATTGGATGAGGGAAAGGCTGTAGATGTAGTTTACCTTGACTTCAGTAAGGCCTCTGACACCATTTCCCACAGCATTCTCCTGGCAAAACTGGTGCTCGTGGCTTGGATGGGCACATGCTTTGCTGGGTAAAAAACTGGCTGGATGGCCGGGCCCAAAGAGTTGTGGTGAATGGAGTTAAATCCAGGCCGGTCATGAGTGGTGTCCCCCAGGGCTCGGTTTTGGAGCCACTCCAGTTTAACATCTTCATTGATGTTCTCAACAATGGGATAGAGTGCACCTTCAGTAAGTTTGCAGATGACACCAAGTTGTGTAGGAGTGTTGATAAGCTTGAGGGTAGGGAGGCTCTGCAGAGAGACCTGGACAGGCTGGAGCGATGGGCTAAGGCCAACTGTATGAGCTTCAATAAGGCCAAATGCTGGGTGCTGCACTTCGGCCACAACAACCCCCAGCAGTGCTACAGGCTTGGGGAGGAGTGGCTGGAGAGCTGCCAGTCAGAGAGGGACCTGGGGGTACTGATTGATAGCCGGCTGAACATGAACCAGCAGTGTGCCCAGGTGGCCAAGAAGGCCAATGGCATCCTGGCTTCTATCAGAAATAGCGTGGCCAGCAGGGACAGGGAAGGGATCTTACCCCTGTATTCAGCACTGGTGAGGCCGCACCTTGATTCCTGAGTTCAGGAAAAAAGGACATTGAATTACTTGATCATGTCCAAAGAAGGGCAACGAAGTTGGTGAAGGGTCTGGAGGACAGGTCTTATGAGGAGCAGCTGAGGGAACTTGGGTTGTTTAGTCTGGAGAAGAGGAGGCTGAGGGGAGACCTCATCACCCTCTACAACTACCTGAAAGGAGGCTGCAGAGAGCTGGGGATGAGTCTCTTTAACCAAGTAATAAGCGATAGGACAAGAGGGAATGGCCTGAAGTTGCACCAAGGAAGGTTTAAACTGGATATTAGGAAGCATTTCTTTCCAGAATGGGTTGTTAGGCGTTGGAATGGGCTGCCCAGGGAGGTGGTGGAGTCCCCATCCCTGGAGGTGTTTAAGAGTTGGATTGACATAATGCTTAGGGATATGGTGTATTTGGGAACTGTCAATGTTAGGTTAATGGTTGGACTGGATGATCTTCAAGGTCTTTACCAACCTAGATGATTCTGTGATTCTGTGATACTTAAATTAAAAATGGCACTGCTCAGAACTCTTATTTTGCTCCTGTTTCCTTTGAAGCTACCCAGTTTCCATATGTTCTGTGTGTTCTTGTACCTGGCCAGATTTTGATGGGCCATTAGCTCAGCAGCTGGAGCGTGCCCATGCCTATTATGGACTCTGAGACTGTCTGTAGTCCAGAGTTAAGGCTCTGCAGAATTCAAGCCCATGATTGTTGTCAGATCATGCTTAAAACCACAGAAAGTACAGTGCTGAGCAGAGTTGACTTTCTAAAAAATGGATCATGAAGGCAGTGATGGTTTTCCTTCTCATTGAACAGCTAATATTTATATGATTTATCCAGAAATAACAAATATGATTTTTGGTCATATGAACTTTTATATGAGTTATTCTTTCAGCCAGAGAACTAACCCCAGTCATTGCTAGTAAAAGGAGAAGGGTCAACAAATTCTCTACTTCGCTTAATAAGGGATGCAACAAGAACAGAAACAAAGATGCATTATAATAAGGGGAGGGTCTGTTTCTGTTCACACAACTGCTTCCTTATTTTATTCAATTCTTAAATAAAATATTCCCCACATAATTTTACCTGTGAGAAGGTGTCATGAATTCTCTGCCCTCTCCTTTTCCAGTCCCATGAATCCTTTCTTCCTTCTTGTACCACAGCACAGTAAATTGAACTTCTGCTTGCTGGGCAAGCATCCCCATCATTGTCACCCTTCTGTAAGGCACTTATTTTCTCAGGATCCTTTCTGGCCAGCTGAGAGAGCTCCCTTATGACATTTACTAATCTCTTTATAATATATATAGGGATCCTGGATGCCTGAGAGAGGTCAGGGCAGTCCTATATATCATAAGGTACCTAGGAGACATCAGCCATTATAATATTTCATATTATATCTTTTTTGTATATCTGGGGTCAAGTTTCAAGACTCAGATTTAAGACAGCACTAGTACAGTCAGCTCAAGGAACTGCAGTTTACCACTAAAAGATATTTCATCTGCATCAATCTTCTAACATATTCTCCTTTAATAATTTAATGTTTTCTTAAAGGTCATCATGAGAAAGAATAATTGAGAAATATGACTCAGAGAAGTAACACATATTTTACCGCTAGAGCTCTAAGTTTAAGCATGTGTAAAAAAACATAAAATCACAAACTTCCTATGTAAGCTTTCAGTGAAGATTGATGTGTATGGTTAGACTACATCAGATTAGCAGTCATGAGGCAAAGGTGATAAAGTAGCCTAGATATAATCTTTTGGGCACAGTCTACTGATTTTTAAGTATTTTTGATCAGATGCAGACAAGTAGCATTTCTATGAATGTTCTTTCCAATTCTTTTCAACACTGGATGTTACCTTCAGAAACCTGTTTTTGCACAGTCTAGTAAATCAAGTTACTAACAGTGATGTTAAAACAACGAATACTTTCAAGGGAACATGACAAAAAACTAATTTCACAATGAAAATAGTTAATGCTTACCTCAGCAAGGTAAAACTAAGTACTTTCCCTGTCAGGGGAAAATACTGATAGCTCTCAATATATTTGCCTTGTGTCTAACCAAATTACTAACTCTGAGAATTTGCAGTGAGCTGCTCATAAAACCCCCAAGATTAAGAACCTTTCTCTGGATTGGTTTCCTTACCTTGTGCACTATGATAGTCCTAAGTGACACCACTAATCTGCCAGAGCTCTGTAGACACCTTCCCATATGGCCACCTGTAGATCATTTTATGGCCAATCTGCCTGCACTCTGAGTTATTAGGAATATTTCATAGTCCTTAATCTGTGGAATTTGCTGTTGAAAGAAAGGAAATAATTGCAAAAATTATTACCAAAATGTAGCTGTTTATATAACAAAGAAGGAGGGTTTTTTTAAAAAAGACACTCACAAAACCATCCTCTTAGAAATTCATGTTCTGTCACTGTTTTCTGCAGCCTGAATGGATTTATAGCATTATTTTTTTCTTCTTGGTTTTCTCTCTAACTATGGAATGTTGATAGTGTCACAGAAGATTGTTCTGATCTAACAAGAAGGATGATAACTGTCATGAAATCTCTGGTGAGTTTGGATCAAACTTGTAAAACAGAGCAGGTGTTTTCCACTGACTAGGTCTGCTTCAATAGAGCCAAAGCAACAGCTGGACTGATTGCAGTCCCTGAAAACTAAATGGAGCTACTCAAATCAGTCTTACAGTGAAGTACGGTGTGTACAGACATGAAGCTTTTCTTCTTGCATCAGGATTTTAACAGTGTGTGGTGGTGCAATTCTCACCTCTTCCCGCCCCTCCTTGTTGGGCTGCTTGGTGCTAGGTGTGATTCCACCCACATCCCCCGAGCTAAACACCAATCTGTGGAGATAAGGACTCATAACGGCCCCTCCCGATTGCTCAGAAATGGTTATAACGGCCCATCATCTCCTAAGGGCCTGGCACACCTGTGCCTGGGATGTGGTCAAATGGGAACAATAACAGAGTTGCACATTCATGAAGTTCTTGTGCAACTGCTGGAAGGCACCAGATGGTATCTGACAAAAGTCAATTATCTTGGACCCTATAAACTGCGACCACCAGGGAGACCCTTTGAGCTCTCCTGGATTGCAGCGGGGCTGTGACCAGCATCTCCCCTGAGCTGGGACGCCTCTCAGGTACCAAACCCTTAAGGTGTCGTCTGCTGCCAGAGCTGACAGAAGGCCAGGGCGAAGTCCACCCGCTCGAGTCTCAATTATCGCCCGTTGAGGTATGCCAAGGCATTGCGAGTATTTGCTCTAAACTCGAGAGGGAAATTTTACTTTGAGCTAGCTTCTATTTCACCCATTCTTTCTCTGTTTATTGGTGTGTGGGTATGTACTTCATTCTACTGGATCCAGATACTTTTGTTTCTGTGTGTGTGTTTGTACGTTTTGTGTATGCACATGTATATATGTATAAACTAAGGCACTGTTAAGTAAGTTAGTGTGAATCTTGTTATTTTAGAATCTGTAAATAAGTTGCTTTTCTTTCTTTCAACATTTCTGAATTATTTTGTAATGATAAATTGCTGTTAGTTATTAATAAATCTAGATTTCTTGCTAAACCATCACCGTGTTAATGCTTTCATCTGTGACACAGTGCCATTCACCCTGCAATCTGTTCTTCAGGTCCCTTATCAAAATTTACATTTCCGTGAAGCCAAACCAAG
This sequence comes from Strix uralensis, assembly GCF_047716275.1. Lineage (NCBI taxonomy): Eukaryota > Metazoa > Chordata > Aves > Strigiformes > Strigidae > Strix > Strix uralensis. Next base: position 158,234,007 of record NC_133972.1, on the reverse strand, counting down.
TTTAGAAACATTTCTGCTATGAGATCAGAATACAGGATCTACAAAACACCAAGGATCTGTTCTTCTTAGTGTTTGATAGAGCATGAGAACACCTGACAAGAAAGCTTACAGCAGTGGCTAAATAATCCTTCAGTTTAAGGGAACATCCAGAACCCTGCAGTTATTCCACGGTGTGGCATCAGTTTCCAGTTTCCTTGGTATAACAGATGTGCCAGAAATGGGATGATGCATAACTTTGTTGCATTTTAGCATGCCCCATGACTCTGAACCTTCACAAGGGGGTCCAATTCCAAAGTGACACAAACTGAGCAGCCAAACCACATCTCACAGGAAGTGTGAGATGAAGCCATGTTTTTCTCTGCTACTTTTTTAGCTCAAATGCATTTGGACACTGAGCTTCAGAATAAAACAATGGGGCTTCTCAGAAATTACAGTCTTAATATAACTGAATCTGTGTTTTGGAAACTATTATATTATGCATAATTTGTTTAACAAGTTAAGTCATGTGAAAACTTGTTATGAATACTGGCTGTAACTGCCTAGATCAGTCTGGGTCCTGAGTAAGTTCAGGCATCGCTCGTGGCTGCAGACATTCAATCTTTGTCCGGTGAACCTTAGCTACAAAACATCCAAAATGTCTAGTCTGTAGTCTATGAAATGTTATTTTGGTTCTTAGGAATCACCAAGATTGGCACAAACTTCCTCATCTGAACTAAGAAGACTGCAAAGTTTCCTTCTTTTCACTGTTATTATAAAGGTTCTGATTCACAAGAGGGTTGGCATTAAAAATTTGTTCCACAAAAATTTACTCTATTTTGGAAAGATACAATCCCTCATAAATGAATACAGGAATGAAATTGGTAGCCTACACCAAGAGAATTTATTTTGCAAATCCTGATGAACTCACTGCAACAATTTACAAGCAGACAATTTTCACTTTTTTTCATGAGATATTACTAGTGTTGATGAAAGTTTGGTAGGAACTGAGCTCCCCTGCTATGGGCAAGATCAAAGACAGGCAAAAGCAGCAGGCCTGAGATCTTTCTTTCTTCTCCTTTTCCTGCCTAACAAGGACCAAGCTCTGCAGTGCCTGTGACCCCGCTTGTGTGCCTCTGCCCAGGTGCTGCTGTGGAGATCCTCTGGGTCATCAGTCACATCACTATTAAAATACTTAGGACTCATGGGGTGGGAAAGATTGCTTGTAAATATAGGTCTTGCTTTTAATGATAATTTTAATGATCGATTCTTGCTTTTAATAATAGGTCTTGCAGCAGTTAGATGTATGCTCTTCCGCCTTCTGTCTTCTCTTCCCTCTGTACCTATTCGCTATGTACGGATCACAACGGTCAAAGAAGAGGAACTTGGAGTGTTTGAGCTGCAGGGTGGGATGTGAGAGATGACTTGTAACTCCCCAAAACAGGGCTTGAGAGAAACAGGCCTGTGAGAAAAAACAGCCTGATAGAGATAAGGGATGGGGGGGAGCGGAGGCCCTCTGAGCCAAGGAATATCTCAAACACTCACAAGTAGCAAAACTGTAGTCCCAGGGTGGATATTGTGAAGTTTGGAGCTGATAAGGTTGCCTGGATAGCACAGGATGCAGCTGGAGGAGGGAGCCTTGTGAAGGCAGGACGGTTCTGCTCTGGTGCATCTTGTAAAGTTTCAAGGGCCATCTGTCCAGTGAATGACCTTTGCTTCATTATCCATGAAATCCATATTAAAGTTGACACCCTTGCATATGCTAATAAAGATTAACAAGATCATGCTAATTACATCATCCCATGAAACACCTTACCCTCCCCATATGTGGGATACATAGGTATGTACATCGACCTAGGGGAAAGTATGTATAAGTTGAGGGGAGGCAGCGAGGAGTGGAAGAGAGAAAGAAAAAAGAAGACATGAAGAAGTGAAGAAGATGGATGCATCCCTAACGAACTCGGATGGGACCAACACAGGAACCCGGTCGGTGATCTCTATTTCTCTATTCTCTCTCTCCATCTCTCTTCTTTTCTTTTTCCCCTTTTCCTTCACTACCATTAAGTAACACAAGGCATGCTATATCACTTGCCATAACTCATTATATACTTAATTATCGTGTATCCAATTAGTACATTGTGAGAAGTCAATAAATGTTTGGACTTTGAGACTTGTCTCACCGTTGTCCGCTCTGTTGGGGATTTACTAATCTAAGCCACTTGTCTCTCTTGTCTGAGCGGGACATCACAAAGGGCTTGGTTTTGCTTTGTTTACAGAAAAGCTCTGTTGGGGGCAACTAACAAAATAACCTAACTTGTTTTCCTGCTCAGCTTCTAGCTCTTTCTGTTTTTTCTCTCTGATATGTCTGGTTTATGGTTGAATGAGAACTTTCCAAATGCTTGCTCACTTAAAAACTGACCTCTTTTGCCCAGAAAATGCTTGGTCTTTTTTATGATAGAAGTGACAGTAATAACATTTAGGGTCTCTTAAGTTTTTGAGAAGCCTCTGGGGAAGGACCTTTGTGATTACCTTACCTAAATACACAGTGCTTTAAGGTAAAAACACAAAATATTTATTCATCTAGCTAGTATTGGATAGCATGGGCTGTTAATTTGATTATAACTTCAGACCAACTCCTGGTTTATTCCCAGCTTCTCCCAATAGTCTGTCAGTCAAGTTACCAGGTACAATGTGCTGCCACTGAACGTTTCAGAGTGGGAAATGTTCAGTGGCAGCATATTGGTGGAACTGTGACTCCAGCATGTACTTTTTTATAGTACATTTCTCTGGACATTCCAGGTGTTTTTCTGTAACTCACAATGTGAAAAATGGTGAAAAATCACAAACTGAAATGCCTCCCTTTGTGGCAGGATATTATCATTACACTAGCAAATAAGGAAGGCTATAGAATAACAGTTTTGGAAAATGCATTTTCAGATGGTCTCAGAAAAGCCACTTGTAAGAAAAACATTGAGATGACATTATTTTTACTTTAGTTCCTGAAACCAGGACCACATTGGAGATGGTTGTTTTTGAAAAGTAAGAGAAAACTGAGAGCAGAGGACTCCGCACTACACATGCTTTGAGCTCAGTCAAACAGAAGGGTGGGTGGTTTGGATATGTGTGCATAAGTATGCAGGAGAAAAGCAGGGGAGGAGAAAGGGATGGTCAGTTGTCTCCTTACCAGCTGTTCTTCCTCCCCATTGACCTTTTGGAGTGCTCTTTCTTCTGCAAGTAAAGGGTCTCAGTTTGGTAAGAGGAATATAATTATTTTTTTTATCACCCACAAGTGATTGCAAAAAGCAATTAATATAGCCAGATGATATAATGTTTTTCTGAATTGTGTCAGTTGTGTATTGTCAATTCCTCATTTACAGATGGCAATCACTAGCTAGAAAACTATATAATGGGACAACAAAGTTATATCTGAGGATGAATCTTAAGTATGGATCCTAAAGCTTTTGTTGTATGGGATTTTCAGCCTCCCTGAAGATATTGTCTATCTTGCTATAATGTTTTCTCTTAGAATGTATACTGATTGGATGGTCTTGAGTCCAAAATATTTTTCTGATCATATTTTGGAAACAGTGACCTCTTGTTTCAATCAGGCTGACTGACTTTCTGAATGTATAAAGAATGAAAGAATGAATTAAATATTAATGTAGTTAAGTATGGGTAAATTTACTATCTAGAGATAAATGGATGATTGGTAGCACTGTAAGATCCCCAGATAAGTATTTCCACCATTGTATTACATTTTAGCCAATGCATTCATTAAACAAAGATCTTTGTGATAAAAGCAAGATCTAAAAGGATTAATCTGGAAAACTGTTTTAAAAAAATCTTTTTACTTGTTTGTTTTCACTCATACCATTTCCTATATTCCCGATAAGCAGCTTTCTGCTTCCTTTGTCCATGGCTCTGTAATATGTAAACTAGTAGCATAACAAGGAAATGCTTAAATTAAAACACAATATCCATTGATTTCTTCTTAATTCCCTAATGAAATTTTTGTAATATGTTTAGTAAGACTATGTCTCAGGATCTAATTTTTTTCAGGACTTACACTTTCTCTTAAAACACAATTTGTTTTTTTTTCCTTAGCCCATTTCTTATTCCAAATATAAGTTTTCTTTTTAATCTTCTACCACTAATTACTGTTATTCCATTTCAGAAAACTATTACTGATCTAGATATGTGATTTTCTTTTTTTAAAAAAATAATATTAATCTAGAATTTAATAATTTCAGTTGTTGTATGATGGAATTTAATAGCTTCTCATCAAAGACAGTCAAATTATGTGGAAGAATTTGGTTTTTAAGAGGATAAATAAGACATGTTTTGGATGGTGATAGACACATTCAATCAGATGAACCTTTGCTAAGACATGCTGGACAAGTTTGTGGCTCTGAGAACACTGGGATGACTAATGTCATAACTGAATAACAGTGAAAGTACCTTGTTCCATGCTACTGTCTCAGGTACTTGAGATTCAAAGGTAAGAATCAAAATTATAAACACCACATATTTCATGATAACTGTTCTGAAATTTCTCTCCTCAAATATAACTCTTCTCAATATCTTATACTTGATAAAGACCAGATCTGAAACCAAATTATATTTTTGTCTTTATAGGATTAACTGTATGGGATTAGGATTAAAAAAAAAAAAAAAAAAAAAAAGAGAATATTCAGTGGAGAATTAAGCAGTAGCAAAGGCCAGAATGTTTGTTACTCACTTGGATAACTACTTCCAGAAAAATCAATGAAATGATTCACATACACAGTTCCTACTTGTCCTGAGCTGAATTTCAAGAACTGTATAATTTAAGTGTATGTAGGAATAATATATTGAAAATGAATTGTTATGCATTTGTACTAACACCATCTGTCTGTTTAGAAAACTGACATTCATATGATACAGAATAAAAGAAACTCAAGTTCTTCCTACTGTGTTTGCAAAAACATAGCAAAGAGAGCAATGAGAGCATAAGAAACATTGAAGTCATGGAGAACCAGGGATCACAGTTTATATGTATTTGTTCAACAAGACACATTCTTTCATTCAGAAGTGAAAAAAAGTCATTGTCTTTTAACTTAAATCAAAACAGAATTATTTTAAATAAGCTGAAACTGTGCATAAATCAAGTTTGTTAAACTTCTGATTTTCTGTACATTTGTTTTCATGGGTGATCTCTACTCTTCCATGTGGGTTTAGGGAATAAACCAGGATAGGAGGGAATAGAAGGTTATTTGGCCAAATTCCAGTAAATGAAAAAAAAACCCTAAAGACATGGCATTGAAAATTAGGCATAAATCTAAGGGATTTAATTAACAGTTTTGAAGATGTAGAGAGAAGATAGTGTTTTACACCTGGATCAAATTTTTATTTTTTTCAAATGACACCACTGGACAGCTAATTTGTTTCCAGATCAAAGGGCACATCTCCGTGGACTGTGATCTTTCCAGAACTGTGGATCTGACTCCCAAAGAAAGACTGAACTTCATTTTCTTTTAAATCTGCGTTCCTGGATTTTCTTTCCAATGAAAACTAAGTCACAGGAAAGACAGACATATCTGAGATGCAGCTGATTTCACATCGTCACCCAGGAACTTAAAAATCCACCAGTTTTGACATAGTCTATGGTAATCAGACGAAAATGCACAGAAGCACAGAATACTATAAATGAAAAATCTATCACAGGGATTATATAATGATTTTAAAAAACAAATAAACAAAACCACAACAACTCTTAACATTTTGTAAAGCAGTGATCTCTTTTTTTCAGGATTCACTTGATATGGTCACATCACTACTGAAAATAATCAAAAAGTCTGTCAGTCAGACTTCTTATTCAACACCACTGGGCAGTAACTATATAATATGCAGAAGTATTTTAAATTTTGTTTCCCATTAAAAGTGGATGTTGTTAGTTACTACATCACTACACATACAAATGCTCCAAGAGACAGAAAAAGGATTTTTAGTGTACAATATGAATAGTTTGGTAGAGGTATGCCTAGACTGCCATACGTATCTTCTTCTTCTGACAGGAACACCACAATGCACATGAATATCCTCTCTGTAGTAGCTTGACTGTTTCCAGCCTACCTAGAATTTGTTGAGTCTTTATGTTTTATGGTTGTATAACTGGGGTTAAAGGGCTTCAGTCTGAAGCATCCTGATAATAAGATGGTTATGTTACGGTGTGTCAGAATGCTTATTATGGTGCAAACGTGAGAGTATGTGTTGTGTCTCCTAAAAGCAACATTATAGTGGAAATGTGCTGGAGAAGAAAAGCAGCAGAAGCTGAAACTGATGTCCATTGCATCAGAAACCTAGTCTGGAACCACACACAGATTTCATTCCAGAAGAAAATTATTTGTTCACACCAAAAAATAACCTGGGAATAAACTAGTATTTATGCATTTTGGATGATCAGGAGACCGACACCTGGGACTGAACTGTAGAGATAAATTATTTAACACTCTAGATAAACATTATACTCAAAAGTTGCTTCTGTCAAAGGTGCAGAGATTTTCATCTATCAAAAGCACATGAGGTGAAGTTCTGGAACACAAAACTTGAAACAGAAATACAAAGAGGAAGAAAAACTTCACAGCCCATAAGTTTGCTTGAAATTTTGCCTGGTCCTTAGTGTCTTTGCAAGATTCCTTCCAAGGCAACTCCTAACCATGATGCTGAGGCAGAAAATCCTGAACCATTTGTACTCTAAGTATCAGTTCCCAGTGCCAAATTTTTCACTAGTGAAATATTTTTACAATCTCCCTTTCTACTAGCTATTTGTGGGGTACAAATTAATCTCCAAAAACATGTCTTGGTTCCCTAGTATTCATGGAATCATAGAAGAGTTTGTGTTGGAATAGACCTTTAAAGGTCATCTAGTCCAACCCCACCCTTCAATAAGCAGGGATGTCTTCAACTAGGTCTGGTTGCTCAGAGCTCTGTCCAACCTGACCTTGAATGTTTCCAGGGATGGGACATTTACCATTTCTCTGGGCAACCTGTTCCAGTGTTTCACCACCCTCATCATAAAAAATTTCTTCCTTATATCTAGCCTAAATCTGCCCTCTTTAGTTTAAAACCATTACCCCTTGTCCTATCACAACAGACCCCGCTAAAATGTCTGTCCCCATCTATCTTATAAGCCCACTCTAAGTATGGAAAGGCTGCAATAAGGTCTCCCTGGAGCCTGCTTTTCTCTGGAATGAACAACTCCAACTCTCTCAGATTGTCTTCATAGGAGAGGTGATCCTTCCCTCTGATCATTTTCGTGGCTGTCCACTGAACCCACTCCAACAGATCCATGTCTTTCCTGTTGTCATTGTTTGAACTTGGCCAGCAGCCAAACACCACGCAGCTGGTCGCTCACCCCTCCCGTTCCTGGTGAATGGGGAGGGAGACATAAGGAAAAAACTCATGGGCTAAAACAAAA